>NC_088423.1:68875905-69181436 GCF_034236695.1 Oncorhynchus nerka
ACTTGTTCCTGATGTGTTCATTCATCCTTTACACTTAGGCAATCTGTTTACCCAATAATTCACTCCATAGCTCACTCATCCCACATTTTTTCGTTCTTCCTGGAAGAAAAGACTGAGATTACTGATCATTGTTGCTGTATTGAGCCCATCTGTGACCTAGAAATGTTTAGCAGACCCTTCAAGCTCAGACTGTTATCAAGCTAAATTAGCCTACATGCTGGAGGCTGATGACGGTGTGACAGTGCCTGGGAGAGAGGGCTGACGGTGGGTTAATCCTAGGGAGAACGTCTCATGATAGGATGTGAGCTGGGTCACCATGGAGATGGAGATGAAAACATCATTCGTAACATTTTCAAGTATCTTATCTTAGTGGATGTGTCAGTCAAAAAGGCTTTGGTTGGTAGTCAGTGTTTGCCATTCTTTTGTGCTCAAATCCATTTTATTTTTTACAAAAGGGATTTATTTAACATATGACTGGAAATTATATGCCTCTGTTATTGGGTGCTTTATTAATTGATATCCAATTACGGCAGTTAAATTAGGTCAGTGTCAGGCGTTCAGGCGGACTGGTGTAATGATTCTGACAGACCATACTTTTCTAAACACATTGATTCAATTAAATCCCTTTTTTTTCAGGATGAGTAATCAACTAAACAAAGCCATTCCATTCCCTCTGGGTGTGAGAATCATCCGGCATTAGTTTAAAGTCTGCAAATCATTCAACAGACAGGTTGGTTTACCCATTCAGCTCGCTGCTTAGTGCCCCCACAGAGGATCTGCTCCCACAGGGCTGACTGTCAATAGAGGAAAACATAGCCCTGGTACTGAAGCTCCTGTGGCATACAAAGCTGCCCAGCCAGGCCCGGCACACCCACACAGAAACCTATGCACCCCATACACAAACCTTTCAATCTGTTTCCCCAAAGCCCTATTTATTTTATTTATTTATTTCACCTTTTTTTAAACAGGTGGGCAAGTTGAGAACAAGTTCTCATTTACAATTGCGACCTGGCCAAGATAAAGCAAAGCAGTTCGACACATACAATAACACAGAGTTACACATGGAGTAAAACAAACATACAGTCAATAATACAGTAGAAACAAGTCTATATACGATGTGAGCAAATGAGGTGAGAAGGGAGGTAAAGGCAAAAAAAGGCCATGGTGGTGAAGTAAATACAATATAGCAAGTAAAACACTGGAATGGTTGATTTGCAGTGGAAGAATGTGTAAAGTAGAAATAAAAATAATGGGGTGCAAAGGAGCAAAATAAATAAATAAAATAAATACAGTAGGGAAAGAGGTAGTTGTTTGGGCTAAATTATAGATGGGCTATGTACAGGTGCAGTAATCTGTGAGCTGCTCTGACAGCTGGTGCTTAAAGCTAGTGAGGGAGATAAGTGTTTCCAGTATACCGATACACAAGTCACATGTGTGCATTAGATATACTAGAAAGAAACAGAATGATTGAAATCAGGAAAATGAGGATGGGCTGTTCCAAGACTGGTTCAAATGCAGATGGTTGAATTCACTACCACGGTATGGCCTATGATAAGAACAGACCGCTTTGGGTTTGTAAATAATACACATCGGTACATTTTGCAAAAATATTTCATGACAACACCTTCTGTTGTATGATGTACTGTAGCCTCCCTATAGTCCCTGTGAGACCTGATCAAATTGTTTCCTCCATCTGTGAACAGTTGTTGGTGGGCACTGCAAGGCTTTGTTATTTTTCTATTTTCTAAATAGACACTACATATTTATGTAAGATTTTGTCCTGTCGCGATCTGTCAGAGATTATGAAGCTCTTTGATGCCAAAATGGCTGTGTTTGCACTAGAAATCACCTGAGCAATCAGTTAGCACATCAGCTGAATGATACTGGGTTTTTAATCAGGGTATTTGTGTAGTCAGGTCTTTGGGACTGTTAATTGCTCCTTTAAAGTCATTGCGCTGAAATAATTAATTAGGGTTTTAATCCCTCATGCAGATAGGGGATTGCTTTTCTGATACTGCTCATTTGATGTCACAATGAGCAGTTGAAAGAACAGAGGAAAATAGCAAATAGCAGAATTAGGTGGGAAAAAAAGGATCATTTACAGCATATCTCAAGGTACAGCTAACCCTTTTTCAGCTCTTCAACAACAATGTTGTTCCAATTCCATATGCACATGTTCTGAGAAACACTAGTCTTAATTGTGGAATGGTTTGGGGAAATGTATCACTTACAAACTACATGAATGCTGAGCATTTTTCCATTTGACAATAGATTGCTTATGAGAGCACAATGTGTTGATTAAGGTGCTCAAATGTCAAGTGTTTGAGGCTCGAATTTTATGTGCCATCAGCAAATCAACAAAATCAATGGTGTTGTGGGCTCAAGGGCTTTCTATTCATGAGACCATAAACACTCATACAGCGTGGGTGGGTGCTGATGAGGAGTATTGAGGTTGATTTTGCCAAGCCAGGTTGATAAACTATCCTGCTAGTTTGACTCCCTGTACAGAGGGTGAAAGTCAAGCTTCATTACGGTTGATTTAATGTGAAGTACATTTTCTTCATACTAGTAGAATGTAGAGGTCTCATAAATGGAATCATCATAGTGTGGCATGCACAGTGGGGTTTGACATTTTTGACACCCTTAATAAAGAGAAACAACTACTGTATAAAATAAACAATACAAATACTGAACTACATTGTAGGCAAACGCTTACAAAAACGAGGGATAATTTTCTTTCTCAAAAAAGGTAGGGGTCAAAATAATTGACACCCTTGTTTTTAATACCTTTTAATACCACACCTGGCGAGGTTAACGGCATGGAGCCTTTAAAAAAAATGTTTGAGAACACATTGGAAGGGATCTTAGACCATTCCTCCATACAGAATCCTTCCAGATCTTTGATATACTTCGTCTGCACTTATGGGCTGCCCTCTTAAACTCAAACCACAGGTTTTCAATGGGTTTCAAGTCGGGAGACTGAGATGAACATTGCAAAATGCTGATTTTGTGGCCAATTAACCATTTTTTTTGTGGATTTCGATGTGTGTTTGAGGTTATTGTCTTAATGAAAGATCTACTTGTGGCCAAGTTTCAGCCTCCTGGTAGCCTCCTGGTACTGAATAAAGTTCATGATGCTGTTGACCTTAACACTGGCCCTAGGACCAGTGGATGCAAATAGCCCCAGAACATCAAAGATCCACCACCATATTTTATAGTAGGTATGGGGTTCTTTTCTGCTTATACATGATCATTTTGACACCAAACCCACCACTGGTGTGAGATGCCAAAGAGCTCTAGTTTCATGTCATCTGACCAAAGTTCCAATCCAGGTGCCAATGCGATTTAGCAAACTCCAGGCGTTAACATTTGTTGGATGTAACAATGAGCTCATTGGCCACGCACATCAGTGGTGGGTTTGGTGTCAAAACAAGAATATATGAGCAGAAAAGAACCCCATACCTGCTGTAAAATATAGTGTTAGATTAAATCAAAATCAAATCAAAGTTTATTGGTAGAGGCCGCAGTTTTATAGTTGTTATCGCAGGTGCAGCGCAAGGATTACTGTATGTTTCTAGATCCAACAATGCATCAATATCTAGCAATACAATAACAATACACACCTAATCCCAATGTATAATTTATTTTAAAGAACAATAAATTAAGACATCAGAATGAGCAATAGCAAAACGAGCAATGTCAGAGTCCGGAATATGAATAAACATGTACAGTGGGGCAAAAAAGTATTAAGTCAGCCACCAATTGTGCAAGTTCTCCCACTTAAAAAGATGAGAGAGGCCTGTAATTTTCATCATAGGTACACTTCAACTATGACAGACAAAATTAGAAAATAAAATCTAGAAAATCACATTGTAGGATTTTTAATGAATTTATTTGCAAATTATGGTGGAAAATAAGTATTTGGTCACCTACAAACAAGCCAGATTTCTGGCTCTCACAGGCCTGTAACTTCTTCTTTAAGAGGATCCTCTGTCCTCCACTCGTTACCTGTATTAATGGCACCTGTTTGAAATTGTTATCGGTATAAAAGACACCTGTCCTCAACCTCAAACAGTCACACTCCAAACTCCACTATGGCCAAGACCAAAGAGCTGTCAAAGGACACCAGAAACAAAATTGTAGACCTGCACCAGGCTGGGAAGACTGAATCTGCAATAGGTAAGCAGCTTGGTTTGAAGAAATCAACTGTGGGATAAATTATTAGGAAATGGAAGACATACAAGACCACTGATAATCTCCCTCGATCTGGGGCTCCACGCAAGATCTCACCCCGTGGGGTCAAAATGATCACAAGAACGGTGAGCAATAATCCCAGAACCACACGGGGGGACCTAGTGAATGACCTGCAGAGAGCTGGGACCAAAGTAACAAAGCCTACCATCAGTAACACACTACGCCGCCAGGGACTCAAATCCTGCAGTGTCAGACGTGTACCCCTGCTTAAGCCAGTACATGTCTAGGCCTGTCTGAAGTTTGCTAGAGAGCATTTGGATGATCCAGAAGAAGATTGGGAGAATGTCATATGGTCAGATGAAACCAAAATATAACTTTTTGGGAAAAACTCAACTCATCGTGTTTGGAGGACAAAGAATGCTGAGTTGCATCCAAAGAACACCATACCTACTGTGAAGCATGGAGGTGGAAACATCATGCTTTGGGGCTGTTTTTCTGCAAAGGGACCAGGACGACTGATCCGTGTAAAGGAAAGAATGAATGGGGCCCTGTATCATGAGATTTTGAGTGAAAACATCCTTCCATCAGCAAGGGCATTGAAGATGAAACGTGGCTGGGTCTTTCAGCATGACAATGATCCCAAACACACCGCCCGGGCAACAAAGGAGTGGCTTCGTAAGAAGCATTTCAAGGTCCTGGAGTGGCCTAGCCAGTCTCCAGATCTCAACCCCATAGAAAATCTTTGGAGGGAGTTGAAAGTCCGTGTTGCCCAGCAACAGCCCCAAAACATCACTGCTCTAAAGCAGATCTGCATGGAGGAATGGGCCAAAATACCAGCAACAGTGTGTGAAAACTTTGTGAAGACTTACAGAAAACGTTTGACCTCTGTCATTGCCAACAAAGGGTATATAACAAAGTATTGAGATAAACTTTTGTTATTGACCAAATTCCACCATAATTTGCAAATAAATTCATTAAAAATCCTACAATGTCATTTTCTCTGGATTTTTTGTTGTTGTACATGTGCAGTGGGGCAAAAAAGTATTTAGTCAGCCACCAATTGTGCAAGTTCTCCTACTTAAAAAGATGAGAGAGGCCTGTAACTACTGCTGTACACTCATTTTCAAATCACACACGGTCTATACTCTCTATACACCCCATTCACATACATACAAAGTGGCAAAAAAGTATTTAGTCAGCCACCAATTGTGCAAGTTCTCCCACTTAAAAAGATGAGAGAGGCCTGTAACTACTGCTGTACACTCATTTTCAAATCACACACGGTCTATACTCTCTATACACCCCATTCACATACATACAGTGGGGCAAAAAAGTATTTAGTCAGCCACCAATTGTGCAAGTTCTCCCACTTAAAAAGATGAGAGAGGCCTGTAATTTTCATCATAGGTACACTTCAACTATGACAGACAAAATGAGAAAAAAAATCCTGAAAATCACAATTTTGGAGAAAGGTGTATGTAAACATCCGACTTCAACTGTATATAGTATGAGCCATGACTAGAATGCAGTACAACATGGGTAAAACAGTATGTAAGCATTATTACAGTGACCATTGTTCAATGATTTTATGTACTGTACATAGGGCAGCAGTCTCTAAGGTACAGGGTATAGTACCAGGTGGTTCATGGCAGATCTTTGATGTTATGCTTCCACTGTTCCTAGGGCCATTGTTAAGGTCAACGGCATCATGAACTTTACCCAGTATAGGAAATTTTATAAAAAGACCTGGTTGCCTGTGCCAGGAGACTGTATCTTGGCTTCAAGTAGATCTTCCAGAAAGACAATAACCCTAAGCACACAACAAAATCAATAAATAATTGGTGAATTGGCCACAAAATCAACATTTTGCTATGGCTATCTCAGTCTCCGGACTTGAAACCCATTTAAAATCTGTGGTTTGAATTGAAGAGGGCAGTCAATAGGTGGAATGGTGTAGGATCCCTCCCACTGCGCTCACAAACTCATAAAACATTTTAGAAAAAGGCTCAATGCCATTATCCTCGCAAGGTGAGGTATCGCAGGTATTGAAAACAGGGTTGTCAATCATTTTATCCATACCTTTTTGAGATTTATTTTATTACTTGCTAAACATCATCTCTTTCTCTGAGCATTTCTAGTAAAGTACTAGAAATGACAATAAGTATTGTTTTTAAACATGTAATTTCTGCTCATCTTAATCTACCCATAGTGTCCGATTTCAAAAAGGCTTTACAGCGAAAGCACAACATATGATTATGTTAGGTCAGAGCCAAGTCAAAAAAACACAGCCATTTTCCAGCCAAAGATAGGAGTCACAAAAAGCAGAAATATAGATAAAATGAATCACTAACCTTTGATGATTTTCATCAGATAACACTCATAGGACATCATGTTACACAATACATTTTGTTCGATAATATGCATATTTATATCCAAAAATCTCAGTTTACATTGGCGTGTTACGTGCATTAATGTTTTGATTCCAAAACATCCGGTGATTTTGCAGATTTACATTTACATTTAAGTCATTTAGCAGACGCTCTTATCCAGAGCGACTTACAAATTGGTGCGTTCACCTTAAGACATCCAGTGGAACAGCCACTTTACAATAGTCCATCTAAATCTTTTAAGGGGGGTGAGAAGGATTACTTTATCCTATCCTAGGTATTCCTGAAAGAGGTGGGGTTTCAGGTGTCTCCGGAAGGTGGTGATTGACTCCGCTGTCCTGGCGTCGTGAGGGAGTTTGTTCCACCATTGGGGGGCCAGAGCAGCGAACAGTTTTGACTGGGCTGCGCGGGAACTGTACTTCCTCAGTGGTAGGGAGGCGAGCAGGCCAGAGGTGGATGAACGCAGTGCCCTTGTTTGGGTGTAGGGCCTGATCAGAGCCTGGAGGTACTGAGGTGCCGTTCCCCTCACAGCTCCGTAGGCAAGCACCATGGTCTTGTAGCGGATGCGAGCTTCAACTGGAAGCCAGTGGAGAGAGCGGAGGAGTGGGGTGACGTGAGAGAACTTGGGAAGGTTGAACACCAGACGGGCTGCAGCGTTCTGGATGAGTTGTAGGGGTTTTATGGCACAGGCAGGGATATAGGCAGATACATACATATCTGATATATATCTGATATCAGATATATACAGGCAGATAGCCACATCAAATCCCTGAAATACTCATAATAAACATTGATAACAGATACAACTGTTATTCACAGAATTAAAGATAAACTTCTCCTTAATGCAACCGCTGTGTCAGATTTCAAAACGACTTTACGGAAAAAGCATAATCTGAGTACAGCGCTCAGAACCCAATCCAGCCAAAGAAATATCCGCCATGTTGGAGTCAACAGAAGTGAGAAATAACATTATAAATATTCACTTACCTTTGATGATCTTCATCAGAATGCACTCCCAGGAATCCCAGTTCGACAATAAATTACTGATTTGTTCCATAAAGTTCCATAAAGTCCATCATTTATGTCCAAATAGCCACTTGCTGTTAGCGTGTTCAGCCCAGTAATCCATCTTCATGAGGCGCGAGCACTACGTCCAGACAAAAACTCGAACATTTTCGTGACAGGTAGTAGAAACATATCAAACGATGTATGGAATCAATCTTTAGGATGTTTTTAACATAAATCATCAATAAGGTTCCAACTTGAGAATTCCATTGTCTGTAGAAAAGCACTGGAACGAGAGCTAACTCTCTCGGGACCGCGCGTCACGAGCCTGAAACACACTGCCAGACCACTGACTCATTCAGCTCCCATTCCCCCCTCCTTTACAGCAGAAGCCTGAAACAAGTTTCTAAAGATGGTTGACATCTAGTGGAAGCCGTAGGGAGTGCAACTTGATCCCATAGATACTGTGTATTCGGTAGGCTAAACTTTGAAAAACTACAAACCTCAGATTTCCCACTTCCTGGTTGGATTTGTCTCAGGTTTTCGCCTGCCATATGAGTTCTGTTATACTCACAGACATCACTCAAACAGTTTTTAAAACTTCAGAGTGTTTTCTATCCAATACTAATAATAATATGCATATATTAGCATATGGTACCGAGTAGGAGGCAGTTCACTCTGGGCACGCTATTCATCCAAAAGTGAAAATGCTGCCCCCTTTCCCAAACAGGTTCAAGGGTTTCAATCATTTCAGACCCCACTGTATGTCTTCACAGTCGACTTTAAAACATCCTATTATTGTAAAGTAGTGTTTAAAAACATGTCTATAACTTCAAATGGTCTGTTCCCTCCCCCCTCTCGCCTCCCTCCTTGCTATCTCAGGTGGTGTGTGAAGTATTTGTCTTCATAGTGGAAAGCATATTCATGTATAGTTAACAGCATATTAAGTCAAGAACATAATGTATTATGATGTAAACCATATCTTCTAAATGTCTGTTCTACCCGCTCTCTACTCTTCTAGGTGGTGGGTCAGATCGACAAGCTGACGTCAGACTTTGACTTTGACCTGGAGCCAGATGACTGGACAGTGGCCACAGCGAGCAGCACGTCCAGCAGCGAGAGAGGCCTGGGAGAGGCCTTCAGGCTGGACTTCCTCAACCCCGACGTGCTCTCAGACAGCTGGGAGTTCTGCAGCTATCTGGAGGCCTCCGTCGCTGCAGCAAACGCCGCCCACAAAGCAGGGCCAACGGTGCAGCCCAAAGATGCAGGGCTGGAGCCGGGTGCGGGGCGTGGGTGCATCCCCACCCAGACCCAGACCCCGCCACCCACAACCGCCTCAGCCTACTCCCAAATGAATGGGGGGCTGCCCATCCCTAACGGACCTCTCATAATCACCCCAGACTCATCCAGCGCCAGCGAAGAGGCTTCCAGCTCCACACACAGCCACAAGACCTCCCGCACGTCCGGCACCAGAGAGAGAGTCCGCTTCAGTGACAAGATCCTATACCATGCGTTGTGCTGTGATGATGACGAGGAGGATGAAGAGGAGGGAGATGAGGAGAAGGGCGGCTGTGCGACCCCAGACACTGACGACAGTGAGCCCAGTCCTAGTCAAGCCGGCTCGCCCACACCACCGCTCTC
Source organism: Oncorhynchus nerka (assembly GCF_034236695.1). Taxonomy (NCBI): domain Eukaryota; kingdom Metazoa; phylum Chordata; class Actinopteri; order Salmoniformes; family Salmonidae; genus Oncorhynchus; species Oncorhynchus nerka. The sequence goes on from NC_088423.1 coordinate 68,885,133, forward strand.
CTCCTCAGAGCACTCCATCCTCCATAACTGTCTGAACCCTTCTTATGTCTCGTTCCCAGTGAACGTGGCAGCGGGGACTCATACGCTGCCCAGAAAGGGTCTCCTCAATCCCGCGAGCTGCCGGAAAAAACTGCTACGGAACAGCAGCACACAGACTGTTTCAGATAAAAGCACCCAAACTGTACTGCCCTATATTCCAGCCAAACAGAAAACAAAGGACCACTGAGAAACATTAACTTTACAACGACAGAACTAATGAAAAAGGACTGTGTACTATTTAATATTAAATGCATAGATCATAGATTAATACACAACAAAATAAATCCATATTAATTACTAAATAAATACATCATATGGGAAATGACTCACCTACCTAAAGTCATTCTGAGGCTCAGGGAAACAAAGGATAAAGGCAGTTCCTTAAGGCAGTAACAGAGAGAAAAGTGTTATTGACGGACCAAAAGGCTAGTGCCTGCTAATGTTAAGAAATGGACCGGATGGATTCCTTATTTATAATCATTTGCAACACTTATTGAGATGACTCAAGCAATCACTTTTCTAGGAAGTTGAAATTGTTCTGAAATCGGAAAGTAAGTGTGAAGAGGTCATTTCCCTCCTCGTACACCAGTATAAATCACAAGAAAATATATTGCTTGTTCTTTAAGATGTGGTTAAAAAACACTGCACATTCTGTACACTGAGAATCTGTATAAACATTGTCTTTTTCATCTTCCAATTATTTCAAATGTCAAGGGGGTTCCTGGTGTAACAACAGGGAGTGTATCTAGATGCACAAGTCAAGCCTCCTTCTCTCTTTGATGTCATCATAAGTGAGTCAAGGCCCAGAAAAACATGGTTTGACCTGCCCTCGATTTTATTAATCATTTCAATAATTTATCTCTTGGTCTGCTGCTGAAATTGTAGTTGTGGAAAGCAAGAAGAAAAACAGGTATTTTTTGTGAGATTCTGTGCTCCAACTCCACATTGTGACATTTCCACTTGATCTATCCATTCCTCTCTCTGCAAGGGAGCAAGGCTGCTAGGGGTGAGGACTTGAATAGAAGTGCACAAAGCCAAGATGCAAAAGGTTATGTCTCTCCATTCTGAATCCCAGTAGGGATTTGGACTCAATAGAGCAGCATTTTATTCACAGGGACTATGCCAAAAGCAGTGTTGATCAATAAGGCTGATTGAGAGAGTGCTGTGAGAGGTCTCTCTGCTGAACAGGCAGACCCTGCTCCTGGGGGCCCACAACAAAAACTCACAGTTAGACCTCCATCTATTTCCTCTGCTATTAGTGGCAGACATGGACAGACGCAGCCTTCAAGAAAGAGGTTGGCATTTAAGAAATGTGTGCCAGGATGTGAAAGAGTGGGTGGCAGACAGAGAGAAAGAGAGTGATGGAGAGAGAGAGAGGGGGGGGGGTTGAGTGAATGCAGGAGAGGGTAAAGGGCTGACCTCACAAAGAAAATGTGCTGCTAGATTGTTGTTAATCAACCCTTGGAACACAATAATTTCCCCTCTAATCACCAGGTGCTGACTCATGTCTCTGAGGATGGCCAGAGAGAACTCTCCTCTCAGAGATAGATCTATTACTGTACATAGGCCCCCAACTGCCCTGGGCCCCAGGTTATAGTACAGAAGAGATCAGGGTTGGACTCTTTACATTGTATATATTTATCACATATTTTACATCTCAATATATTTTTGTTAAAATGCACATAATGAACACATCTATAATGTTTTCCTACTAAAGAAAGGCAGATTATTGATCTGCAGGCTGGAGTAAAGGAAGCATAGCCTGTGTCAAAACCAAATACTTTGCTCGGTATCTAGACTGGTCCTCTGCTGCTAGGTGAAACATGGTCATGCCTCTCGTCTCAGTGCTGTGCTGGTGAACAAGTGAAAGTTGAACTTCAATTTGCAACACCTAACAGACTGTGAGTAACGCAGCGTAATAATAAAAGATAAGGGAAACAATGTCGTGCTATTTTAAAATGCTTACCCATTATAATACACTCTGACAAAAAGTCAATTAAAAGAAGTATGCATTAATTCAGTATTTGGCATACAAGTGCTCCCTGTATTTGGTGAATCAGCTGAGAATACTTTGAGTGACTGCAAGTTAAGGTCAAAAATTATAATTTGCATAATGCAATGCAAAAATATTTATCAGTTAGTCTGAGTCCAGCAAGAATGCATAGGTATTTTGTCCAAGCTCACACACGTACAGAGATTGTGTTTGTGGGTTTTGACTGAGAAAATTAGAGGTGCATACAGTCGTAGGCCTATGTCTTTACTCTAAACCCAATATCAGCTGACACACACTGCACTAAAGGAAGGTGATAACCAAAGCATACAGTATAAACACAGCAGTTTCTCTCAATGGGAAACCTCCACTTTAGGTCGGGATACATTTCAAACCCACTTGGCAACAGGCATAGACATCTTGGTGATGAGTGAGAAACGAAATTAGCCTCTTTAATCGGTGAAACAATCATTTCAAATGTGATGCTGAGACAAAACGGATTGGATGGAATCATGTATAAATGATTTAAGCAGCAGGGATGTACTTGTCTTGTGGCACGCTTTCACATTCTCATTCCGTCTTGCTCTGTTAATCCAGGAAACGGTCTGTGTCTGTCTATGAGAACGATGCATTGAACAGAGATCAATGGATGACTCCCGCAGCATCGGCTGCCATTTCCCTGCTAGACGGAACACCAACAGGTCATCACACTCATTAGCATAAACAAACAAAGCTGGAACGGTGCACAGAAAAAACATCAATCAAACTAAAACAAACTAAGCCCTTATTGTGCCTATACTGCCCCGGGACATTTCATTTATAGGGAGGGAATTTGACCTTTTAGTCTTTCTTAAAATCATATCCATGATGAAATCACCCCTGGCTGTAAGTATATAGCCGTTTGGCACTGGAGCGGAATACATTATCATTGACGATGAATGCTAGTTATTTGGACAAAACATTAGGAATGTTTCTCTTGCCAGTAGGCTCATTATTTATTTGTAATAAGGCATTTCATCGTTCCTGGTCCGCTGTTGGACAAACTGGGGAGGCATCCAAAGGTTAAAGAATCTAAGCACACTGATGGCAATGCTGACTGGACAAGCAGGTGAGGTTGTTTTGTCGTGAGGCTTAATGAATGTGAGGAATTATGGCAATACTGTGTGTGTGTGTGTGTGTGTGTGTGTGTGTGTGTGTGTGTGTGTGTGTGTGTGTGTGTGTGTGTGTGTGTGTGTGTGTGTGTGTGTGTGTGTGTGTGTGTGTGTGTGTGTGTGTGTGTGTGTGTGTGTGTGTCAATTCATAGGACTTGAATTGACATGACCAACAGATCAATCTTAGAGCTGGGCAGCACCCTGATCAATGCTCTAATCATTGCCCAGAGGGCACTGTTTCTGTTTCAATGATCACCACAAGCTCACAAATTAGCACTGTTACACTGATGTAAGACAAATCTCCTCCATGTATCACAATGCAAATAGGTGACGTGACCATTTTAAGACAATCTGAATTGGATGTGATACTGTAGATCTTAATATTACAATGTACCGTGTGTATTGTACACGTGTCAATTGGAAAGGTGTTTTTTTCAAATTCCAACTCGCCCTGAAACACCCTCAAAACGTGGGGTCACAGCCAGCCATTACCAACAGTAACCCTGTACCGTGTGTATTGTACATGTGTCAATTGGAAAGGTGTTTTTTTCAAATTCCAACTCGCCCTGAAACACCCTCAAAACGTGGGGTCACAGCCAGCCATTACCAACAGTAACCCTGGATCAATTAGGCTTAAGTACCTTGCTCATGGCAAATCGACAGATTTTTCACCTTGTCAGCTTGGAGATTGAAACTAGCGACCTTTTGGTTACTGGCCCAATGCGCTAACCGCTTGGCTAACTTGCCACCCTAGTGAATTACACACACATAGATATCTCTCTCTCTCTCTCTCACACACACACACACACACACACACACACACACACACACACACACACACACACACACACACACACACACACACACACACACACACTCTCTCTTTAAAGGTCCCTTGAAGAAAATGGACGACAGATCTATGTTTTCTTTGCTGATTGGTGAGGGTCCATGAAGTGAAGAGCTCAGTCACACTGATTACTATAGATTGGCTAACGGCTGGGGATACTGAGGGTCGATTTGTTTAATCTCTGTGTCATAACTTTCCTGCTGCTTCCAGAACAAACTATTTCTGTTCCCTCCATCCTCCATCTTCCTCTGCTGCCCACCCATTGCAATTTGTGACATCTTTGAATTTGGCACTCAGTCACCGCACGACCCACGTCTACCCTCCTCACCGAGAGAAGACAATAATTGAGACTGCAATGTTGGTCCAACAAGAACAAATACATGGCAATGAATCAGTGAGCAGCCATCAAATTCAGAGTCCCTTAACTATTCAGAGTCCCTTAACTATTCAGAGTCCCTTCATATATCATTGTATGACATTGTCTACAGTTTGGAAGAAAAGCCTTGGAAAGAGCTTGGAAAGGGGGTAAGCTTTCAACTTAAGACCTCTTACTATCAGACAGCTGCCCGTGTGGCAGGTCATTTTCCAATATAAAGTGGCCTAGGTCCGTATCTTGGAAAATACTACATACGGATCGGATAATGACTGCAGCAGCGCATTAAATGGAACCACGGAAGGGTCTTTGGATTGATAAACATGGGCACAGGGTTAGCATACAGAGAACCCATATCGGAGAGCAACCAGGAGGTGGGGAGGTGGGCATGTGTCTGATAGGCACAATGGGGCACTGGATCCATACATGGAGGGCTCCCTCCAACCAGCCCAGTCAGAGCTTATATGAGGAGGGGGAGCTGGACAAGGCCACGGGCTCTCGGAGTGATTAATGAACAGCCAAGGAGCAGCCACAGATAAGATTAGACCTTCACAGGTGATGAAGGACATGGGGCCGGGCTGTGGTGGTAGTGGTGGTGGCGATGGGGGAGAGATTACAATTCTACTAAGTTAACACTCAATAATTAAAAAAAATATATATGTATAAAGATTTAAATTGTGACTTGTGCAGAACAAACAACAAAATTGAAAAATAAGTGAAGAAGGCTACTAAGTGTCATTTCAGCTCAGTTGTGGAATGGCAGAACAACAGTTGGCATTGGGGGAGTGGAGCGACCGAGCTCTAAAAAACAAGGTGCCCCAACCATGCTTCTCTCAGCCTCATCACTACAGTATGTTGGACCCAGAACCTAAAACCCATCCAACAGAACTCAATCAGATGGACTGCATCAGTAGAGCAGTAGAGACACAAAACAAAGGACCGAACAAATACACCTCAGAAACTGAACTATGTAGGTGTCACTGTATAACCAGCCATAAAATAATGCAATATACACTATGTCACAACAGGTATACATATATGTGTCAGGACAGTGTTGTGACCATATTATGACAGGTTATGTCAGCTGTTATGACGTACTATGACATGGATATGACTGTGTCATAACATGTTATGCCGCTAGGTGTCAAGTAAAGTTTTACCCCAAAATCAACTGAGTACTGTATAATACCCAATGAAATGGGCTCAAAGCAATCACTATATGCAATGAATTTGTACTAGGCACTGACTTCAGTTTCTTTCTGAATAGTTCATCTGCACGTAATCAATTGATAGTCATGAATACATTTACTGTACCGGTATAATTTATTTCTTGTTTGAAAGTTACTGATACCTTCTCTGACTGACGAGTCCCAAAAAATCCCATGCAGTGCATTTACAATTCAGGATAAGCAAGTAAGAGAGAAAAGCGAGGAGTCATTTGCAGAAGAGAGAGAAGAGGGAGAAATATGATTGCAACTGATGAAACCCCAGTACCTGCTTAAATGATCCAGCCATACAAGTTATATATTGCAGGAAATTGCTCAGGAATCAGGCATAACATTTTCTTCAGCAGCTGGGCGACAGTTTCATGATGACATCATGAAAAAAACAGTACAACTGCAACAAAGAACAGACACACAGTCCCCATGGAACGTCCTTGACTTTAAATAACATAGGAGATGGATGAGAAATAGATGACACTCAAACAACTATATGGTGGTCTGGTAATGTGTTCCAGTAACTTCCTGTATTAGGCCTGAATGAGAAAGAGTGGAACCTGGATGACCTAAATACACAGTCAATTTCACTAACAGAAAACCACTACTGAATTAATTTTCAATAGGCCCATGGGCATAGATGACTCCAGAATATAAATGCCCAGACCAGCTAAGTGCAGCAGCAGCTACAGTAAGTGCAGGTAGGCAACTCTAATTCTGACAAAGCACTGTAGAATTCTAAGAAGAAGCAGGCAGCAGTTCTTTCCTGGGAGCTCTGCTTTGGCAGACTGTCAGCATTTTCATGGCATTTACAGGTAAAGGCCAGGAGGGCAGAGCGTTTCTGACAGTTTAGTAAAACCAGCAAACAAGAGTTAAATGATGATGAAGACAGATGCTATGTACAATGCACTCCCCAAGTGGCCCTTATGTTCACCTTCAAGGAGACGGCTTTCCCCATCTCTTACTTAAAGGTTTTCCTGTACACACCTCTCTATAGCACATCATTTATTTTACTGCCTCCTCTAACTTTAATGTGTCCTCCATTCCAGTTCTGGAGGCCCATCATTGAGGTCTTCATCAAACATAAAGTGATCGACAGGGGGCCAAGGACAGGTAAGAGTCACTCAAACAGGGCTAGGACAGAGGAGGAGAGAAGGATAGAGAACGAAGGGTGATGGTATAGCTGAGTATTCTGCAATAGCAGATGTTACAGTGAGATGAATGATTATTGTATGGATTAGGCTCGCCCTTCATTGATACACACAGAGACAAGTCTGGGCTCCAATGAGAATCTCCCTGAAATCTTTATTTTATGTAATTTTATTTATTTCACCTTTTTTTAACCAGGTAGGCAAGTTGAGAACAAAGTTCTCATTTACAATTGCGACCTGGCCAAGATAAAGCAAAGCAGTTCGACACATACAACAACACAGAGTTACACATGGAGTAAAACAAACATACAATCAATAATACAATAGAAAAATAAGTCTATATAAAATGTGAGCAAATGAGGTGAGATAAGAGAGTTAAAGGCAAAAGAAAAAGGCCATGGTGGCAAAGTAAATACAATATAGCAAGTAAAACATTGGAATGGGAGATTTGCAGTGGAAGAATGTGCAAAGTAGAAATAAAAATAATGTGGTGCAAAGGAGCAAAATAAATAAATAAATACAGTAGGAGAAGAGGTAGTTGTTTAGGCTAAATTATAGATGGGCTATGTACGGGTGCAGTAATCTGTGAGCTGCTCTGTCAGCTGGTGCTTAAAGCTAGTGAGGGAGATAAGTGTTTCCAGTTTCAGAGATTTTTGTAGTTCCTTCCAGTCATTGGCAGCAGAGAACTGGAAGGAGAGGCGGCCAAAGGAGGAATTGGTTTTGGGGGTGACCAGAGAGATATACCTGCTGGAGTGCATGCTACAGGTGGGTGCTGCTATGGTGACCAGCGAGCTGAGATAAGGGGGGACTTTACCTAGCAGGGTCTTGTAGATGACCTGGAGCCAGTGGGTTTGGCGACGAGTATGAAGCGAGGGCCAGCCAACGAGAGCGTACAGGTCGCAGTGGTGGGTAGTATATGGGGCTTTGGTAAATAACCAATGATTGCAATAATTACTGCCAACCTGGGGGGCCACCAGTAGGGCCCCCTTCCATTCTATTCACCTCTTCTGCTCTTTTCCTATCTAATTAATGCAGTTCTTTATTGGTGTTATTGGGTGGTTTTAGCCATTCCTAATGGATTCAAGGAGTGAAGCAGGTCACCAGCCTGACAGGGGTTCCTGTGTGTTGTGTTGTCGCTGCTGTGCATCGCCAGTACATCAGAGCAGTGGTCATTCTCAAATGAGAGCAATTAGTCAAATGTCAGGTTTCGGCTCGCACTCTCTGGGTGGCTTGCTGACAAAGTCGCTCAGAGGTACCCTGTATGTCTAAAGATGAATAGCTGTGGGATGTCATTAAGTCATCTTCAATAGAACGGGATGAAAAAACAAATAAATAATGTATACTAAGTTTCTTTCATAATTAGCCACTGAGCACCAGTGACATTTGAACAGTCAGAGGCATCGACCTATCCTGAGTCTGCAGCCAGACAATACGGATACAGCCATATACCCGTCTAGTTCAGAGTAGTAGTGACATGCTAATAGTATCATAAAATACACTGTAAAATGCCCCTGATTTTAATACGATCAACATGGTCTCCACTCCCAGCACTGTACTATAGTGGTTTAGCCTGAATGTCACCTTAGGGAAAGGCATTCAGAGAGCAGCTGTAAGTTAGGGCGTATTGGCACCTTTTCAAAAGTGTGTTCTAGTGAATTGGTCAATCAATGCTCTCTTTTGCTTGTGTCCTTGCTCAGTGCGGTGCCCCAGCATCAGTCTCAGCCTGAGCCTGATGCACCTATAAAACCTATCAAACACAGCAGTTAAATTGCTCTGTGGGTCTGGGTAGGCTTGGTGTTTGGCATCAAGCCCTCTGCCACCCTCAGTGTTAGGCCAGGGGGTTTAAGAGCATGTCAGGTGTAAATCTCCAGGCTGACTGATCTCCCATGTCTCCAGCTAGGATTTACCAGCTGCACAGAGAGAGGCAGTGAGAGGCCAACCTCACTAGATGCCAAGCAACACGGAGCAATTAGATCAATTATTGTTTTACGTGCAATAGATACTTAACAATCAAGCATTCAAACAAGACTTACAATCCTTCAAATTCTTCATAAGTCCGTCTATAGTGGTTTTAAAACAGAGGCAAAGTGTTTTTGACACAGTGGAACATTCACTTTGGGTAATGGTTTACTGTGCCATTTAAAGCGTTATTCCTCTGTGAATGTGTCACAAAACTGTCACTGGCAGTTTGTGGGAAGAAAAGGGAATATTTAAGGCAGAGTCTACAACATATACAAATAAAGTATGAAAAAAGACCAAAGGCGAGCTGTCAGAGTGTGAGGCTGAAGAAACTGCAAGGTCAACAACAACACCACAAGAACAAAAACAGAGCTTGCACTAAAATTCTCCTAAAGTGCTTCACTGTAAGGATAAAGACTATAGACTAACATCAAATCACAAAACGAATGAAAGACTGGCAGCACTTTTAGGCAGAGTAAAATTTTATTAGCCTTTTGGCAAGAAGTTCTGAGTTTGAGCGATGACAAATACCCAATTTAAATCAACTGGCACAAGTGCTGTCCAGACCTTGTCCTTTTTTGTGTCTCCCCAGCTAGCAGGTTTGGCTCCTTGGAGGTTGAGGGAATGTATGTTTTCTGTTTCCCACTGATTCTGGGAACGAGGCCATATGCTTCCTGACCGGTACAACTTAAAGTTTTTTTAAACATTCTGAGAACGAAAGTGAAAATTTCACCTTTTCTGGGAATGTAGAGTTTTTGGTTGCAGGGAGGTTTTGAGAACATTTTACTATGGTTCCCTGAACGTTTTAACAACATTCTGAGAATGGAAATTCTATATTTGAAGGTAATTAAATAACATTCTGAGAACATGTTTAAATAAGACTGCTAGCTTAGGTTAACTGTTTTGCACTCCAAGCACAGATAGGACACATGGAAATGAGTTTGAATAGGCATTAATCATGCAAGCAGATGTATTTTTATCCTCTCTGGGATAAGATATGTTTTTAAAGCATCAATGAGATTTGAACCTGTGATTTTCTAGTCCCTGATCATGTAATTAGTCCACTGCACCACAAGGAATGTGCCAGCATTGCAGATTTTTTAAAACTCATACAAAGCTGTTAATTTTTGTCCATTCAAACAGACCCGATTTCAATGAAGACAAGCACTCATTAAGATCACACTTAACAAGATAGAGGATAGAGAGTTTTGTTGTTGCTAAGAATGTAATCTATAGTTAAAAAATTTTAAATACCATTCTTTGAACTATCTTTGAATGTTACTTTTCCTTGTGATTTTTATGTAAAGTTTTCTTAATGTTTTGAGAATATAAATTTAAATAGATCAGATGCCCACTCCTTCATGAAACCTGAAGAAAACATTATGCTGAAGTACTAAAAATTCCCACAGAAGAACATTGTTTCTTAACGTTCTCTGAACGTTCTGAGAACATGACTTTAACCCTCCTGTTGTGTTCGTTTCATGTTAATTAATATTGTGTTCCCGGTCCAAAATGACCACCCCATTATAGCTGATTATAAATCCATATTAATACATATATTATCACCTAATGTTGTGTTAGATATTTTTATCAACTTACGTTCTTGTGAACATTACAAGTTTTGAACTTATATTCGCTATTCATGGCTTTGTAGGCCTCATTGACCTGAGCTCATAAAACTCGTTTTTGTCATAACGAGGAGACCAAGACGCAGCGTGATACGAATACATTCTTCTTTTATTACACGAAGAACACTAAACAAACTAACAACAACAACAACAACAACAACAACAACAACAACAACAACAACGACCATGACGCTATACAACACGAGTGCTGACAGGCAACTACACATAGACAATAACCCACAAAACCAAAATGGAAAATGGCAACCTAAATAGGATCCCCAATCAGAGACAATGATAAACAGCTGTACCTGATTGGGAACCAATTCAGGCCACCATAGACCTGCATTTACCTAGACATACCAAAACCCCATAGATATACAAAAAGCTTAGACAAGAAAAAACACACATACCAACCTCTTCACACCCTGACCTAACCAAAATAATAAAGAAAACAAAGATAACTAAGGTCAGGGGGTGACCGTTTTTGAGTAAAAAAGCATAATGTATGGATTATTTTGACTACAACAAACATTCAGATGAAACATATTGTGCTATTTATCACAGACTACTTGTGTCAAAGTTTAACAAGAACATTTGTTTTGAAACCATTTCATTTTTTTTTTAAGTGGCACAAAATAACATCTGTTGTGCTCCCGGTCAAAACTGACCGGTATGATTTTATTAGTAAAGAAAGGACATGCCCAAAACAACATATGAAAACTTTACCATATAAAATTAATGTCTGAACACATTAAATAACAACAGTAACAATAACAGTATTACCAACAATAACAAAAACATGAAAACGTTCACAATCTGTCAATCAATGGTGGTTACATTTCTTGGGTTCTCATGCACATGCTGTACAATACGTGGTGGTTGTTGCATGTGCACCACATTTATGGCACATGATGCTCGTTTTGACATCCCTTGGTGCACACAGATTGCACCTCTTCCTTTTGTCTCTTCTGTCTCTGGCGGCCGTAGATCTTGCTTCTGGCCCTTGTATATCTCTCACCAATCCAGCAGAGGATGGTGTTGGAGGAAGGTGTTTGTGCCTTTGAATGAGGGGTGCCACCATGGCTTTCCCCAACTCTTCTAGGAATAGTCTCCTCTTGAAGAATTTCCCCTGCTTCCAGCCTGAAATCACCTCCATCCACACCACAAACGCCTTGTAGGCCGACACATCTAGGATATTGAAGAACACCATGTGCCAACGTGCCGTCATTCTCTTACAAGGGTATGTGCCAGTAACCTGCAAAAGTGCAACAATCAGTAAATAAAATAATGAGTGCATACATGTGATACTTCATGTCTTGCATAGTAATGTGAAAAATTGCATCAAAGTGTTGTTTTAATTTATCACACCTGAAACATATTTACATATTCAAATGAATAGAATTGCCTCCATATTGTTCACAAATTCAATAAGCATTTCACCAAACAACAACAGGTCTTATTTTTATGATGCAGATAAAACAATCTGGTAATAGAAGAAAAAGTACACATACCTCATCAAGGTTGTCAACTCCCCCTTTGTTCCTGTTGTAATCCAGGACGGCTTTGGGCTTCCTGTCCCCCCTGATACTCACAGAGGCATCGCTGTGCAGAGTTGTCATCAGGAGCACATTCTTCTTTTTCTTCGGGCAGTAGGACACACGAATCTGTGTATCGGTGAAGGCAGATTTAGAGGAAAAACGATCCCTGTCCTTGGTAGTGAGTAAAGCAGTGGGTAACTCAGGCTTGTACCTTCTGACAGTCCCCAACATGGTCATTTGTTTTGGAGCAGCTCCTGACCAAGAGCAGAAATTGCAGAAATTGTCACATGTTATGCTGTGCCCCTGGAGACCTGCAGTCATTTCCAGGACCACCCGCTTCCCCTGGCTCCTTTCGGGAACACCGTCGGCAGGTTCCAGGCATAACTTGTCCTGGCATCACATGCAGCCCATATCTTTATTCCATATTTAGACAGTTTGCTTGGCATGTACTGTTTGAATGGGCAGTGTCCCCTAAAAGCGATCAGACGCTCATCCACTGCGATATCTGGACTTGGGTTATAGATGAGTGGCAGGCGCTCCACCCACTTGTGCGAAACCTCTCTGATCGCTGCCAGCTTGTCTTGTTGACACAGGCCTGGTCTTGTATCACGGTTGTTGAAGCGAATCATTCGTGACAACACATGAAATGTCTGGAGTGACATAGTGGCACGAAAAATTGCCCTACCAGACTCTGCATCCCATAAACTGGTGGTTGATTTGTTTCTGGATCTGTACACCCCACCAAAATCAAGAGACCCACGTCTGCTTGGACGTCTGTCTGGTCTGCCTCCTTCCAGTTGTCTTTGTAATAGCGTCTCCCCTCCAAGTTCGTCATGTTTATCACTATAGTTTCGATTGAATCTGTCAGGAACAGTTTGAAGCAAGATTTCATGTCATCGCCCCCGGATATGGCGTATCTCGTTGGCCCTAGGGTCATCCCTAGGGTCGGCCGACAGCCGACCTCTCCTCTTAGGTGGGGATGAAGACCAGGACATATTCCCATTCTTTGGCCGGAATATAACAACAACCTCGGCAGGGCCCTCTTCCACATCACTGGAATGTAACAACAACCTCAGCAGGGCCCTCTTCCTCATCACTGGAATGTAACAACAACCTCAGCAGGGCCCTCTTCCTCATCACTGGATTGTAACAACAACCTCAGCAGGGCCCTCTTCCTCATCACTGGATTGTAACAACAACCTCAGCAGGGCCCTCTTCCTCATCACTGGAATGTAACAACAACCTCAGCAGGGCCCTCTTCCTCATCACTGGAATGTAACAACAACCTCAGCAGGGCCCTCTTCCTCATCACTGGATTGTAACAACAACCTCAGCAGGGCCCTCTTCCTCATCACTGGATTGTAACAACAACCTCAGCAGGGCCCTCTTCCTCATCACTGGATTGTAACAACAACCTCAGCAGGGCCCTCTTCCTCATCACTGGATTGTAACAACAACCTCAGCAGGGCCCTCTTCCTCATCACTGGAATGTAACAACAACCTCAGCAGGGCCCTCTTCCTCATCACTGGATTGTAACAACAACCTCAGCAGGGCCCTCTTCCTCATCACTGGATTGTAACAACAACCTCAGCAGGGCCCTCTTCCTCATCACTGGATTGTAACAACAACCTCAGCAGGGCCCTCTTCCTCATCACTGGATTGTAACAACAACCTCAGCAGGGCCCTCTTCCTCATCACTGGATTGTATCAACAACCTCAGCAGGGCCCTCTTCCTCATCACTGGATTGTAACAACAACCTCAGCAGGGCCCTCTTCCTCATCACTGGATTGTAACAACAACCTCAGCAGTGCCCTCTTCCTCATCACTGGATTGTAACAACAACCTCAGCAGGGCCCTCTTCCTCATCACTGGATTGTAACAACAACCTCAGCAGGGCCCTCTTCCTCATCACTGGAATGTAACAACAACCTCAGCAGGGCCCTCTTCCTCATCACTGGATTGTAACAACAACCTCAGCAGGGCCCTCTTCCTCATCACTGGATTGTTCCACATCGGTTGTCTCTTGGTCTGGATCATATTCTGTGTTGTCTTCAACTTCTGACACTTCCTCCTCTAATGCATCTTCACTGTCAGTTTCCTGGCCTCTCACCTCCTCACCAGTGTCATGATCAAAGATATGATCAAGAGCCTCACATACAGTACATTGTTTGGTCATTGTGCTGCCACAGAATGAATTGTGAGCAAGGCCTCAAAAAAATCTTTCTATACCAGAGCTGCGAGAAAAGTTCTATATATTATTGAAACTGTGTTGCGATTGTCTGTGAGAATGCCAACAGGTGTGATTCCCGTGTTGGAAACATTCTATTGGGGAAAGGTTCCCGTGGGGGTTGCCATGGAAGCCAAGAAGGGGAGTGAGGTGTGTGTGTGTGTGTGTGTGTGTGTGTGTGTGTGTGTGTGTGTGTGTGTGTGTGTGTGTGTGTGTGTGTACACCACAGGTGTACCAAAGTTAAATAAAACACCCAAATGTTATGAAAATCATCTAAATGTATTTTGTGTGTTCAAAGTCATGGAATCATAATAAATGAACTACATTTTTCAAAGAGAGAACTTGTAAATCGGTCCATTTCGACCGGAACACAACAGGATAGAACCATGAGGATACCTGTAGAAAACGTTATGCTGAAGTACTGAAATACCCACAAAGAAAAATATGGTTCTTAGAATGTTATGCGCTAGCTGGGTCTAATTCATAAGGTTCTCGCCATGATGTTCTGACCTGGGTTTAATGCCAAATAAAATACTCATATACTCTACAATATATCTTAGCCTAGCTGTCCAGTGTTCATTTTTACATGCTGTAAAATGCTCTTCTAAGTAGTCACTGTTCATTTCAGGCCTGTCTCTTTGAAGCAGTTCTGTGCATCATGTTCTCTTTTCTCTCCTATCAAAATGTATGGATTATGATTATAGGGAACAGGAACAGGAACAGGAACTGGATAGTAATATATCCTTCATCCTTCGCTTCCACTTTCATTTTCTGCTTCCTCTACCTTTTTAGTGTCAGAGGCTCATGTACTTATTGCCCTCATTCATCCCCTCACCCTGACTGGACTGGTGAATTGAGAGTGGAGATCCATTCTCAGACCATTACCAGCTATTTCCCCAAGGTCCGGTCTGAGGAGCCCCATCACACAGTGTTTTTAGAGAGTGTAGAGAAAGGTACTTGACAGGCTAGAAGAATACATTTCTGCTTAATTAATCCCATTCCTTACTTTAGGTATTAAAAGCCAATGGTCTGTTTAACAACTTTCTGCGACACTAAACGGGCAATTAGTCACAGCCTAATAATTTTTCATACATTTTATGGACATGTCCAGGGCGGGGGGTGCTCCCTGGAGGGGCATCTCACTACTGACCATCTGACTTCAGTCCCCCCACACCGCAAGATTAAGTCATTTCCTCTATGATTCTTGGCCCCACTCCTCAGCAACTTTATCATTAATTGTGTCATGCTCCATGATCAGATACCCACTCCATGATAGCCCTCTCCTCTCAGCCTCCCAGCCTGGGCTAGCTGCCTGAATTTGATAGCATGGTGGGGAGACAAATGTGCTGCCTATTTCAGAGATGGGGACATGGCGGGAACCATCCGCCTATCCTCCTTTCCAACGCTTTTGAAAAAGGCAAGAGGAGATCGACGGAGGCCCGGGCGTAATCAGCTGTGGCACATTGATAAGCACTCTGTGCCAGCTGTTCCAGCTAGGCAGACATTCCATTCCTGGAGAGTAGTGATATGCAGCGAGGTTTTCTGACATTCATTCAAATGGCAGGGAAATTAAGACCACTTAAATGGAGAGGGCCGCCCACTGCCCAGGTGTAAATGTGATTTTGATAACGCTGTCTGTTCTCCGAACAAGCACAGCTGTTCATCTACACCGCCAGCATTGTGACTCCACACAGGGCCAGGGTCAGATTGTTCCTCAGAGAACAACGGTCACAACATTAATAAAAGAATGAGCCTTATCTCTCTCTCTTATAATATGTTTTAACACCCACAGAACCACAGGCTATAAATGAAATCAACTAAACACAATTGCATGTCTTTGTAGCCCGGTTCCAAAATCCATCTGAAAATGTAAATCTGGAAGCATTATATATTCGAAGCCTCCATGCAAAACATCATTAATGCCCTTTTATCATAAAGTGTTTTTTTCTCCTCTTTCTCTCCTTTTTTTATCTGATACTCCCAACGTTTGCCAAATGGAGTTTCAGATAAGACATCTTTTTCATCCTTCTCAAAGCCATTATCAGTTTGGAAGGGTTTGTGTGACTCACAGCACATCCATTTCCAACCTCCAGCCAATCTGGAGTGGTGTCATCAGTGGAAGGTGATGTAATAGCTTGGGCGGACGCCCCATTTCATCTGTAACCAGCACTTCGTTTCCAAGGGTCAACAAACACAGGTCTCATTGTCAAATTTTCATGAGCTATTCACTGTCCATTAACAAACGGCCCAAAATCATCTAAATCAGCCCATGTCATTATGCTAACTATTGCAGAATCAACATATCAATCAGCTTTGAACAAGCAGGAAAGCACCAGGCTCTGGCCTGGACTATTAACCCCTCAAATGCTGAGGTCACCTCTGTGTGGAATGTTCAGCTAAGGTATCATATGTCAGCCCCAGCAGTCCCCAAAGCGCCTGTCACTGTGGGGAACTTCATTTAGCCATGACATCATGAGTGAGAGAGGCAGCCGCAGTGGAAGAGATCATTTCTTACAGTGGGTCGTCTATTGAACAACTCATCTCTGGTAACGTCAGTTAGCGAGCATTTCAGTCTGTTTTTATCCCTCCATGTAGTACATGTACGTTATGTTAGTAGAGTATGGACAGTCATGTCAGGTGATACAAAGCTACACAAAGGGAGCGAGAAGGCAATATACTGTGACGGCTGACACCAACGTATGACACACGTACAGTGCCTCCAGAAAGTATTCAAACCCCTTGACTTATCCAGTAATTTGTTGGAATTCAAAATAAATGAAATAGATGCTTTTCTCACTGTTGTGGAAATCTTATCGAAAGAGTAGGCAAAGACTATGAGTACTAAACCTATAATACTAAACCTTTAATCAAGTAATTGCTAGGGAGGTCTGTCTCTGGGAGTAGCCAGGGAAGAACTCAGAATACAGATAGTGGTTCCACAACCGTTTTTTTAAGCAAGCAACAGTTACAGAAAACAATGGCCTTGTGCTTAGGGTGCAGACAGATATCAGATATAGGAGTCTATGAGATGCAGTTCATGCAAGGACAGAATACAACATACAAGAGTTCCAATTTAGCTTACCCCCCAAATTCTGCCACCACAATTCCCCCTTTGATACTATGGAAACCAATCACCATACATGATATATCTGAGCTGTTGAAAATTGACATTTTTACACAAAGAGGGGTAATTTAAATGGAACTCCTGAAGGATAACTTAATAATCATCATCTGGGAAAGAAGGACGGACGTTGGGATGGGGCACTATCGTCTCCCATAGGGCAATCTGCATCCCCAATGAAGGAGGGGCGTTGGGATGGGGCACTATCGTCTCCCATAGGGCAATCTGCATCCCCAATGAAGGAGGGGCGTTGGGATGGGGCACTATCGTCTCCCATAGGGCAATCTGCATCCCCAATGAAGGAGGGGCGTTGGGATGGGGCACTATCGTCTCCCATAGGGCAATCTGCATCCCCAATGAAGGAGGGGCGTTGGGATGGGGCACTATCGTCTCCCATAGGGCAATCTGCATCCCCAATGAAGGAGGGGCGTTGGGATGAGTCACTATCGTCTCCCATAGGGCAATCTGCATCCCCAATGAAGGAGGGGCGTTGGGATGAGTCACTATCGTCTCCCATAGGGCAATCTGCATCCCCAATGAAGGAGGGGCGTTGGGATGGGGCACTATCATCTCCCATAGGGCAATCTGCATCCCCAATGAAGGAGGGGCGTTGGGATGAGTCACTATCGTCTCCCATAGGGCAATCTGCATCCCCAATGAAGGAGGGGCGTTGGGATGGGGCACTATCGTCTCCCATAGGGCAATCTGCATCCCCAATGAAGGAGGGGCGTTGGGATGGGGCACTATCGTCTCCCATAGGGCAATCTGCATCCCAAATGAAGGAGGGGCGTTGGGATGGGGCACTATCGTCTCCCATAGGGCAATCTGCATCCCCAATGAAGGAGGGGCGTTGGGATGGGGCACTATCGTCTCCCATAGGGCAATCTGCATCCCCAATGAAGGAGGGGCGTTGGGATGAGTCACTATCGTCTCCCATAGGGCAATCTGCATCCCCAATGAAGGAGGGGCGTTGGGATGGGGCACTAATGTCTCCCATAGGGCAATCTGCATCCCCAATGAAGGAGGGGCGTTGGGATGAGTCACTATCGTCTCCTATAGGGCAATCTGCATCCCCAATGAAGGAGGGGCGTTGGGATGGGGCACTATCGTCTCCCATAGGGCAATCTGCATCCCCAATGAAGGGGGAGGCAGTGGTGAGATCAGGTTATTTAAGTTCACCACTGTCATCTGGGAAAGAAGGAGGGGCGTTGGGATGGGGCACTATCGTCTCCCATAGGGCAATCTGCATCCCCAATGAAGGGGGAGGCAGTGGTGAGATCAGGTTATTTAAGTTCACCACTGTCATGACCGTCTGGTGGGAAGGAGATATCGCTGTTTTGACACAATCTCCTCACCAAGGCCGCCAGGCATGAGAACAGACAGAAGGACAGCAAAAGGAATCCAACCAGCACCAGGAGACACTGCAACGCCAGAGTTCCAAAGATCCCCGTGCTAGTTTTTATCCATGCAAAAAGGTCCCAGCCTCATTCTTGATCTCTCTTTGCAACAACAACTTCCTTTCTGATAGTAGCAACTGCCTCAGTCACCGTAGTGGAGGGGTCACGGATGTAAGTACAGCATTCTTGACCCACCATCGCACAAGTCCCTGCTTTAGATGCTAAGAGAATATCTAGAGCCATTCTGTTTTGTAATGCATAGCTACTAATACAGCAGTCAGCTCCTCTATATCTTTAGCAGTAGCATTACCCATCCTTTCTACTTCTCTAGCCAGTTCTCGAATGGAGTCAAGCACAGTTGCCATTCCATAATCGGGAATTGATGCAGAGAATAAAAAATAAAAAACTTTTTACAGGGCCAGCTACAATGGTCCTCCTGTACAAGTGGGAGAAAGGATGATTTGGGTGTTCTGTGGTAGCACGTACAGCAGGAACAACATAGGCATCATAGCATGATCCTGACCAGGTTGTAGGCAGATAATAATAAGCTTTCCCCTCACACACATAGTTCCATTTACAGAAGAAGTAGGTTTAGCATTGGTATTCTTGAGCTTATAATGTTTTCCCAATGGCATGATCGGGTGGAATGTTACATGTTTCAACAGCAGGGGTATAGGGCAAGATTAATGTAGACGGAAAGATTATACTTATGAAGCGGTTCCATTTGCTATATAACACAAATAACCTGGGGGTGAATAGGCAATGAAGATGGATTGTTTAGGCAGGGAGGTGTGATTAGTAAAATCAAATCTTGTCATATAAAACACCTCATCTTCTACCCAACCAAGCTCTCGGTCTGTAAATGTACCTGCTTTGGTCCACGTTTATATTTCATAAGCATTAAGGGATATTGCGAGCAGTGATATAGTCTCGGCACTATCTGATAATAACCCACAAACCCAACAATCTGATACATTTTGTAGTACAGAGACATAGCTAATTGTAAGAAAGTCTTTGACCCAGAGAAACCCCCATAATGTTCATGTCCTCTTTTCCTTCTTTTCAGGTCAGCGGGGTCATCGGAGGTCAGGTCACTTTCGTCTGCTTCTGGGTTTCTCCATGTGGAAGCCGGGCCTTACTGGAGCAGGGAGGTCGGGGAGAGGTTACTAGCACGTTCACCTGTCTCTGGCTCGATGTTTGCTACCACCCAGAGGATACTCACAGTGGCTGAGGGCCCCAGGGTGAGCAAAGTACCCCTACTTGGATGCAGGAGCAACATCTTCTTTCGGCTCTGCTACAGTGGTTCTTCCTTTAAAAGTTTTGAGCTTATGCCGCAACAATTTGTGGTAAATAGGGGCAGATTGTGGTAATTGCGTCATTCTGGCAACAATGGCTGACACTTAAATAATGTGAATTCTGCCACACCAGGCAAGCTGTGCTGCAGTACGCCATAACTTTTAAAGGAAGAACCACTGTACCTGCTTACAATGGGAGGTGTGGATGCAGGTGTCTTTTCCTGAGCACTTTACCGCCGTTGGGGTGGTGAGGGCGATCTGATATGGTCATTTCCACCTGGGTTTTAGGGGTTCTTTACCTTGGTTGTGCCTCCGGACCATTACTCAATCTCTAGGCTGGAGATTGTGATGGGAACTGTTGTGCGGGGGAGTTTGGGCAGCAGAGACCTGTGAGTGAACAGCTCGGATATAGTTAGTTAGAGCTATACAGTACTTCATCATAGTGTCATCTAGCAAATGCAGGTCTGGGATAGCACATGGAGGGGATGCTGGGGTTCTCATAGGCCTTGCCAGATATCAGGCGCCGGAGTCTATGAAATGCAGTTCAAGCAAGGACATAATACTTTGAAGAGTTCCAACTTAGCTTACCTCCAAATTCTGCCACCACATCACCCATCTACACACAATACCCCATAATGACAAAGTCAAACATGTTCTTAAACATTTTTGCTAATTTATTGAAAATAAAATACAGAAATATCTCATTTACATAAGTATTCACATCCCTGAGTCAATATGTTAGAATCACCTTTGGCAGCAATTACAACTGTGACTCTTTCTGGGTAAGTCTCTGAGAGCTTTGCACACCTGGAGTGTACAATATTTGCACATTATTCTTTTTAAAATTCTTCAAGCTCTGTCAAGTTGGTTGTTGATTATTTCGAGACAGTGATATTCAAGTCTTGCCATTGATTTTCAAGCCAATTTAATTCCGAACTGTAACTAGGTCACTCGGGAACATTCAATGTTGTCTTGGTAAGCAATTCCAGCAGTGGAGGCTGCTGAGGGGAGAACGGCTAATAATAATGGCCGGAACAGAGCAAATGGAATGATATCAAACACCTGGAAAACATGTATTTGATACCATTCCATCGATTCCTCTCCAGTCATTACCACAAGCCTATCCTCCCCAATTAAGGTGCCACCAACCTCCTGTGCATTCCAGTGTATATTTGGCCTTGTGTTTTAGGATATTGTCCTGCTGAAATGGGTATTTGTCTCCCAATGTCTATTGGAAAGCTCCCTAGTTCTTGCCGATGATAAGAATACCCATAACATGATGCAGCCACCACCATGCTTGAAAATATGAAGAGTGGTACTCAGTGATGTTTTGTGTTGGATTTTGTGTATTCAAAACATAAAGTTCTTTCTTTTTTTGGGCAGTTTTACTTTATTGCCTTTTTTCAAACAGGATGCATGCTTTGGAATATGTTTTATTCTGTACAGGCTTTCTACTTTTCACTCTGCCATTTAGGTTAGTATTGTGGAGAAACTACGATATGTACCATGTCAGTTTTGTCGTATCACAGCCATTAAACTCAATAACAGTTTTAAAGTCACCATTGACCTCATGGTGAAATCCCTGAGCGGTTCCTCTCTGGCAACTGAGTTAGAACAGACGCCTATATCTTTGGATGGTGTATCAATACACCCAGTCACTACAAAGTGCAATTAATAACTTCACCATGCTCAAAGGGATATTCAATCTCTGTTTCTTATATTTTGATCCATCTACCAATGGGTGCCCTTCTTTGTGAGGACTTGGAAAACCTCCCTTGTCTTTGTGGTTGAATCTGTGTTTGAAATTCACTGCTCGACTGACGAACCTTACAGAAATTGTATGTGTGGGGTACACAGATGAGGTAGTCATTACATTTTTTTTACTCCTGGCCTCCTGAGTGGTGCAGCCGTCTAAGGTACTGCATCATAGCGCTAAAGGCGTTACTACACAACCGGCCGCGGCTGGGAATCTCATAGGATGGCGCATAATTGGCCCAGCATCATCTGGGTTAGAGGAGGGTTTGGCCGGTGGGGGTTTACTTGGCTCATCACGTCCTAGCGACTCCTTGTGGTGGGCCAGGTAACTGCGGGCTGACTGCAGTTGCCAGTCCTCCAACACATTGGTGTGGCTGGTTTCCGGGTTAAGCTGGCGGTTAGGCGGGCATGTTTCGGAGGATGCATGACTCCACATTCGCGTCTCCCGAGCCTGTTAGGGAGTTGCAGCAATGAGACAAGATCAAAAATTATTATAATAATTTTAAATAAAACCATTTTTACTCCTGAACTTATTTAGGTATGACATAACAGAGGGGTTGAATACTGATTGACTCAATACATTTCAGCTTTTCATTTTTTAAATAAATTTGTAAACATTTCTAAAAACAGAATTCCACTATCTCATTTTGGGGTATTGTATGTAGGCCAGTGACACAAAATCTCAATTGAATCCATTTTAAATTCCGGCTGTAACACAACAACATGTGGAAAAGGCAAGGGGTGTGAATACTTTCTGAAAGCACTGTATGTGTCCATCACTCTGACTGTATAATTGACCCTTTAACATCCAGTACTATCTGGGGTTACCAAAACACAGAGCCCTGTTAGCCACCACTATTACCTTACGTGTGTGTTGCTACACCATTGCTTTGTGATGGAAGGTCACATTGAGGTCAAGGCTGTGTCAAATCAAATCAAATGTATTTATATAGCCCTTCATACATCAGCTGATATCTCAAAGTGCTGTACAGAAACCCAGCCTAAAACCCCAAACAGCAAGCAATGCAGGTGTAGAAGCACGGTGACTAGGAAAAACTCCCTAGAAAGGCCAGAACCTAGGAAGAAACCTAGAGAGGAACCAGGCTATGTGGGGTGGCCAGTCCTCTTCTGGCTGTGCCGGGTGGAGATTATAACAGAACATGGCCAAGATGTTCAAATGTTCATAAATGACCAGCATGGTCGAATAATAATAAGGCAGAACAGTTGAAACTGGAGCAGCAGCACGGTCAGGTGGACTGGGGACAGCAAGGAGTCATCATGTCAGGTAGTCCTGGGGCATGGTCCTAGGGCTCAGGTCTTCAGAGAGAGAGAAAGAAAGAGAGAAGGAGAGAATTAGAGAACGCACACTTAGATTCACACAGGACACCGAATAGGACAGGAATAGGAATGTCAAAGCCACTCTCTCATCTCAAGATGGGAGAGAAAAGGAGAGGGTATCGAGTGAGGACAAGAGGACAAGAGGAGAAGGAAGAAGCGATAATGATGAGGAGAAGAAGTAGTCATTGTTAGGCTGCCCTCTGATTGGGCCAGAGTTCAGTACGAGAGACATCACACACATCCTCGCCACAGTAGTAACCCTAGAAAAGCATTGTAATGGTTTACATGAACAGGCTGTTCTAAACCCCTCAAATTAGACTCTGTCATGGAGAAGAAATGTAGAGGTGATAGATGGACCTCCAGTAGCACACATTACGGTTGCATTAGAAATAGCTCCCTTCCACATTGATCCTCAGATTGTACACATCAAACACCAACCATTTACTTCATACATCCGGATACAATAACCCCCTTCAAATGGAAGTCATTTAAAAAGTATTATACTCTAATACCAGCTCCAGCCCCTCTCTGACAGGAAGAAAGCATAATATGCAAGTGTGAGTTTCACACCATTCAGCTCTCCCTCAGTGTGGCTGCCTTACAGCAATCCCACACCCGAGGTGCTGGCATAGTCCTGATGCTGAAGATTAGGAGTCATCATTGGCCAGCCTGTTAATGTGAATGTTATTTATCCACAGTATTTATAGCGCACATTCCATCATCTCTGTGACGCACAGAGCGGAGAGAGAGAGAGCCCCCACACTCTGAAAGGCTATGTGCGTGGCTTCCTCCAGCAGCCAGAAGTCATGCTCCCAGCATCATCACACGAGTGGGATTAGGAGTGAGTTTTAGTGGAATGATACATATTCTAATCACCAGTCTCTCTCTCCCTGCAACATGGAGCAGATCACTTTCTGGGGTCCTAAGCCTGCAATCAAGCGAATGCCACAATGGTACACTATTTTCCTGCCCATTCAACCGAACGGATAAAGAGGATGGTTAGACAATCATATTTAATGAAGTAACAAGGGCACATTCTGTGCACTGACTGTACTTGCTCTGAGATTCTGTAATTCTAATTTACACTTGTGGAAAGAGGATCTTAGTTTTTTTGTCTCCCAGATGAACTTGTTTGATCACAGCAGAGACTGAAGGCACGTTTTATTAATGGCTCTGAAACATTATCGTATCCTCAGCCTGCCTGTTTGTTGCCCTACTTGTTGTTTCTGCGTTGTTACTAATCCTCTTGCCTTTAATTAACGGAAACAAAAAAAATTCTTAATGGTTCCTTCTTATCTTTATTATCGTGTCTTAAATCCCTTTAGCAGCTGAGAAGCTTGCATAATCCCACGGAAATGGCGTGTGATCGTACGTGTCATAGTTGTTTTATTTTTCACTGGCAAAAATAAGCAAATAATTAAATATGCTGAGAGAATTAGATGTGTTGCATGTGTTTTTAGGGGTAAGAAAAGAACAATGGAATGACACAGTGAATAATATCTGCCTGTTATCCTCTGCCTTGAGGTGGGTGGCATGATTCTGTCTGTTTATGAACACATCTGACAACTGTTGCAACAAATTACCTCCATAGAGTAATAACTGCACAGGGAGCAGCCATTGCGGCCATATGTTGACATACAGCACTGTATGTATAGGTCATGCTCAGATCATCTCTTATTAGCTGTCAGACTCCATGGGTAATGAACATGGTTCCACTTGTGTGGAAAACCAATAGCAGCAGTAGAAAAGGCCTTGGTTAAGTCAGTGGAAATCATGACAACATTCAGTATGAATTCATTATCGGATGTAAACTGAAATAAATGTATTAATAATGAATGCATACATGAATGATTCAATAGAAAACCAGTCAGTTTACAGTAGTGCCAGTATTGCATATGCAGGACCACATTGCTTTGAGGAAAAAGACACACAAAAAAAGAGACAAAAAAAGATTCAAATAGGCTGACAAAAGCAGTGCAAGGAAGTCATTGTCAAGGTCCCACAGAACCAGGTCATTGGCTACTTTACTGAATGTGGACCAACTGCTTAAACCTTTAAGGATTTCTTCGTATTCATAAAGAAATCCATTTCCTTTCTTTGTGCTATGCAGTCTGCATTGACTGTATAGCTCTCAAAGAAAATGACAATGTGGTTCATTTCCATGTGTTTGTCATTCAGTGTATCTCTCGGGGCGGTGCGATATAGAAGTGATCTCTTTATGCTATATACAGCAGCTGCACCATGACCCAACTCAACTCTCTGTTATAAGGCCATGACCCAGCAGTATATTGAACTGCATTCGATAAGGTTGTGTGTAAGCAATATGCGTGTAAGTGGTTGGGGTGGAGTGCTGGTGGGGGAATCACATAGCTTTGTACATGCATATGCTGTATATCACAGGCTTTACATCCCAATTGTAATTTCACACCAGCTCTATTCATCAGGCATGGTGATGCATCGTGGGATTTTCAGTATCAGCACAGTCTACAGAGCAGTAAATCAGATGGGCTGAGAGAGAGGGAGAGACAGAGATGGGGGGAGAGAGAGAGAGAGAGAGAGAGAGAGAGAGAGAGAGAGAGAGAGAGAGAGAGAGAGAGAGAAAGTGTGTACGGAGGGAGAGAGGGGTATGTGCACACCGTGCTGGCGCTGTCAGGAGCAGCAGCAGACGTTAAGTTGAGAGCGAGGAAGCGATTATAATTGATTAAACGCTGCCTTGTCATTTAATTCTTTAGCGCATACTAATGGTATTCATTTACAAAGAGTGCACTTCATAATAGAGTTGGAATGCTCTAAAAGCGTCTCTGAGACAAAGGAAGCAGCGACTGAGGAGGAGGTGCTTCTGCTGCAGCTGATGTGTGTTTGTGCAACTGAGGCAGGACGGGATATGATATAAGAGCGCTTTTCCCCATTACAACCCATCACTGTATAAATTATATTTGATTAGATCGCATGGCACAATGAGCTGTTAGCATGCGAAACCACATTCCATTTTCCCATCTCTGTATACTGGGTAAATATCACCGGGTCCTGAAGCTCCATCCATTCACACTGCTCTGTTGTGATATATACTCGATTCAGAATAGCTCGTCAGGAATAAACACAAACGTCAATCTCAGTGACATGAGGCTCTTCATTATAATAGTTTTCTGAGAAAGAGACTATTTCTGATTGGATTCGAATCCCCAAATGTAAAGCAAAATAAGATGAGGTATTTGACATACATTTGGCATGTAATTTTTATGCCGTTCCACATTTGTGGCTTTACTACCTGATTTAATGATGTAATACTGTAGGGGTACAGTTCTCCAATGTTCTCACATTTTACTCTATATTTCACTCTTTATAACTGAGTTATGGGTCGTAACTGAGTTACGAGGCTTTACAGTAAATATTGGGTTGAGTGTTAGAAACATGATAGCTAGCTTTGATTGTGTTTCCAGACATCTCGTGGCCCGTGTCTTGGTGGAGATGATTGTGATTCTATATCAGAGTTGTCAGTCCCTGTGGAATAGACTGGGATGCTTAGAAGACTAGTAATCCACTGCGTCTTTCTTAAATGACTGGTGATACACTTTACCACAGACAATGGCTGACTACAGACATCTAACACTAAATCCCGACCTGCTTCTCTGTTAGCCCTGTATCCAGTTCCTTTGATTTCTACTCTGTCATCACTTTTCTCTTCTGGCTACTTTGATGGGTATAAAATATTCAAAAGACAGGTCCTTGCAAAAAACAGCATTGATCGTGTCTTACAAGATGATATATGACTTGGTTTGATGGTTTATTCATTACCAAACACAGGTCTGCACTAAGCCATTCCCTTATTGGTATATCCAATCTGCCCTCCGAAATCCCACTGGACATCTGGCCATGTACACTACACAGCAAACACGATACATTAAAACAAGCAGGGGCGCAACTTTGGTATTTTGTTACTATTTTTTTTTCTTCAGTCGGATAAACACTCCAAATAGCCAACCACACCGCTCGGTGATGTCCGCATGGTCCTAAAGCACACCGTTGCCTCGTTTTTGCAACACATTCCAATGAGAAAACTGTCCGTCCCCGTCCCCGCCCCCTCGTCCCCAGTGAAAGTTGCACCCCTGAAAACAAGTACACTAAAATATTCAGGTCTTCTACTGAGGACTACATTATTCCCTTATTGCATTGTTGGCTTGCTTCATTTAACTTTTACTGACGCACAATTGAGTGGAATTAGATTGCTTTTAGCCAAAGCAACATTATCAATTATTCTATGAGAGCCAGTGGCCAGGAAGTCGATACAACGTATTGTATTACATGCTGGTAATGATGAGGTGAACAGTCTGAGGGGGATCCTATGGGCTGAAATGCTGCATACCTCCGAGACCTGGACTGAAGTGTGCACTGTGCAGTATTATATGGGGAAGGAAGGATTGGTGAAATAACCACACTACTCCATGGAATGGAGCTGGAGGATAGAGCACAGATCACATGGATAAGCCACTTTAGAACTTCCATTTCAGTGCAGGAGAGCATTCTGTTTTATCAGTTCTTTCTTTTTACCCTCATATTTCTTCTCATGTTATGTCTGAAGCACCACGATTGCATCCTCCCGATCCAACCCCAGTGCTTAATTAAAATCTTAATTATTCAATTGACCCTGCAGCTGGTGATCAGTGAATAACCAAGCAGCGCATCTTTCTCCCATTTAAAATGAAGTATGAAGAGGAGGTTTTATTAAAAGCTGTGATGGTAAATTATACAACCGATGTCAACCCAAATCTGCATTAGTTAGACTACTGCATTATGCTAATTAGAACAAGTGCAAAGTACACATCTTATTAGACAAACACAAGGTGCATGTGCAGATGTATAGCACAGACAGCACAGTGTGAGAGGAGAATGTTGAGAAAGGTAATGTTGCTAAGTAAATACACATGCTTAGGAGAAGTAATGAAATTACAGACACGAGGACTATTGCTGGCCCTGCTCCAATGAAAGCAGAGTAAAATGAGCCCATGCATGCTGTCCCACATGCTTCACCCTCTGGTGGAGACGGATGGATGGCGAGAGGGAGAGCAACACTAACAGCTCATGACAGTGCTCAAAGCACGCCACACCAGGGAGTGACGGGTTAGCACAAATTCTATTTAGAGTTTTTAGACCGAATCACACCAACCCGCCACCCTCCCCAATCTCTGTTCCCCATTTCTAGTTATTGGGTGATATGAGTGGTAATTCATAATATGAATATATCAATTTATCTTTTTAATCAAACCTTATTTTAAATTAAATTGGATCGAAAAATCAGATTATAGGAGCAATGGGTGCTTTCTGCCCTAATAAAGGGACTCGAGTTTGCTCAGCTCCGTCCATTTCACAGTATAAAATACTACTCATATAAGCTTCCTGTGCTTGATACATGTGGGAGGCTGAGATACAAGGTGGACAGGTGCTATCTGGGGTGAGAGTGACTTCTAGCACATAGACATAAATAAATAATCCCACACCCATCCACATTTACTGTACATTCTGTCCTGTTCACGTCAGATCACCTGGATGAGCAGACGTTGATACCTACTGTTCCTACTGTTTCCAAGTGACATCAGTATTTATGAAGTGACAGTCACATGATGAAGCCCAGATGTTTCAGATACAGTAGAATACATTTCAACACAACAGAGCCTGGGAGGACAACACCCTCATCTCCTGACAACAGGCTACTCATTATCCCAATCTGATTGGCCAACGTTCTGACACCAAGGTCCAATAAGCCTATTCTCGCCGATCCATCTGTAGTAATTGCTGCAAGCGGCAGTGAGAGAGAGGAAATTAGCAGAATTACTCATATTGTCTAAAGAAATCAAACAGACAGTGTTGCAGAGTTGAAGCGCTGTCATTTCTTGATTTTCTGGAACCCTTCCTCCAACTCATCAAGGGATCGCCTCTAACTTTGATGGGTCTTCAATGAAACACTTGTAATTGTTTTGTTCGAGGGACATAGCTATGTGATCGTCTGTAAATCTTCAAAAGGGTTACATTCCGGTCACGAGACTGAACAGCAGTATAAAGAAATACATTTCACTGAGGTCAAAAGCTGAAAATAAGCGTCTGATGCACTGCCTTTGGGGAAATGTAGGACACAATTACTTGAAAAGGCACACGCTGCCTTCTTACCAGGACATCTCTCTGTGATTTGTCGGACATGCTGTTTTCACACTTTCCCCTCAGATATCCCCTTTCCCCTCTCCTTTACTTGGGAATTTGATGTTTGGCAGATGATGTTTGGCAGATGTTTGGCATTGATGTTTGGCAGATGAGCACAGTTGCTCAACTTCACAAGGCTGCCCATCCATGTCCCCTACCTTGGACGTCGGTCATGACGTCGCCTAGCTGCACCTCACTGAGTGACAACAGATGGAAACAAATAAAAATGGTGGGAAATAAAGGAAATGTATTAAAGTATTGTGGGCAGACAGGACTGGGACTGAGCCAGACCATACAGTATGTTCTGGTGGGAGGGATACGTAACATATGTGATGCTATTTCAGGGTGTTCCAGAAGGGTGCTTGTGTCATGACTCACGTTGCCCAATATCATGCAAACAGCCTGGAATCATCCCAGAGCCTTGACAGTGTGTGTCTGACTGGGGACCCGACTGCCACCATCACCTCTCTGGCACATTGACAGACTCAAAGCTAATTTCTGTTAGCAAAAATTCAATTTCACAAAGACACCTTGCAAATTAATTTGTCTGTATTCTAGCATGTACCTTCATCATCGGGCTATTTGTGCATGCAATGAGAAATGTATTCATATCTAATGGAGGAAACAGATTCAGCTAACAGGAAAACAACAAAAGGGCTTGCACTCTTGATCTTTCTTAACTCCAGTAGAATCCAAGAGCTACTCCCTTACTCTACTTACCAGTTTAATGCAAAGGCAGGCACAGAGCTGGTTAATCTGAACACATCCCTCAAGTGTTCTGTCGTTTTGTCTTGAGACTGAAGGCTTTTTGGCCATGGAGTGAGGAAAGCCTCGGGTTGACTCCTGAATCTATATTATAGGCTCCTGGTTCTGTGAAGAAGGGTAGGTTGGAGAGAGAGATCGGTAGTACTCATTATAATAATTGATTGGAGATATAATTAGCTCTTTTCCAAGATGATCAAAGTGCTTTACAGTACATTGTATAAGGGAAACTCACCTTTCACATGTACAAGGTATGCGGGAACAAATCAAATCAAATTGTATTTGTCACATGCACCAAACACAACAGGTGTAGTAGACCTTACCGTGAAATGCTTACTTACAAGCCCTTAACCAACAAAGCAGTTCAAGAAATAGAGTTAAGAAAATATTTACTAAATAAACTAAAGTAATAAATAAAATTAAAAGTAACACAATAAAATAACAATAATGAGGCTACCGTACAGTATATTCAGAGGGTACTGGTACTGAGTCAATGTAAGGGGTTACAGGTTTGTCAAGGTAATTTGTACGTGTACTGTAGGTAGGGGTAAAGTGACTATGCATACAGAGTAGATAATAAACAGCGAGTAGCAGCAGTGTAGAGGGGTGGGGGGGTCAATGTAAATAGTCTGGGTGGCCATTTGATTCATTGTTCAGCAGTCTTATGGTTTGGGGGTAGAAGCTGGAACCTTTTGAAAATGAACCCCAGGATTCAGGACCAGCTCGCTCACCTGTGACTTCACAGAGCACCCCAACCCCCTCTGTCTCAGAGGGATGATTTGTGAAGAGAGCAACCTGGTGAGGGAGCAGGGAGAGTCTTCCCCTAGAGCAATGCCATGGTCTCACACATTTACTGCATGCTAATCTCAGAAAGGATACCATGGCGACAGAACTGGACTAAGTATAAATGCACCACACAAGAAATATGTACATTCTGATCATAACCAGCAACTGGAATCCACTTTTCAAATGACACTGTGACTATCTAATATCTAATAGCTATGTAGTAAACCAAATAACGCAATATTTAATTAGGGAAATGGATCTGTAGACAACATTCTCAGCTCGTAGTTTTGGCTTTTGAATATCATAAATGAATTGGACACCTAGGCTACATTTATCTTCTGGCTGGCACAATGCCCAAAGCTGACTACTGTTTCTACACCTCCCTCTACTGAACTCTTTCTGACACACATTCTGCAAATGCCTGGCGCCTTCTACAACCAGAATATGTATTTTTCTTAAATCCCTGTAACTTTTACGTAATACCAAAATGTACAGTTCTCTTCCCTTAGCAAAAAATGAAATTAGAAGTGCAGCTTTTGCATTTTCCTCAACCCTTTTTGGAAGTGATACAAGTGCAGTAATGCTAGCATTAAAAAAGTATGCAGGTGCTGCTGGGATTAATCAGAGGGGAGCTCAGGGGCTGAGAGGCAGTGGTAAGAGGTTACAGTACCTGGCAGTGTGGACTCAGTGAACAGGGTTTAGGAGTTGGACTTCTCTAGTCTGTACCGTACAGAGATACAGTACAGTACATGCCTGGACATAGCCTGCCTCCTGCTCCTCCTGTGGGGGTAGATAAATAAATAAGCAGATTACTCATAAATGATCACTGGTTCCTCTTAGCCCAGCTCTGAGGAAAGGAGCCAAGGCGTCCTATGAATAAAACACAGAGAGTAGGATACTTGATTCCCTCTCAACTCTGGGAGTTCATTAAATGTATCACAATTATCTATAGTGTACATTTACAGCTGAGGCAATGCATTCCATAGCAAACAGCAGAGGCTTTTTCAGCACAAGACCCAAATGACAAATGTATTGTCCTTGAATGACCCAAATCAAGAAGAAATCAAGAAGAAATAGTGTGTGATTATAGTTTACTTATAACTCACGATCCACCTCTCCCATGCTCAGGACTCACTTTGGGTCCCAAACCATGGGTACAGTATAAGCAAAGTATAAGAGTATAAATAAAGACACAAAGATTTTCCACTGAGGAATGAGGGGCACACTAACCCAGGTGTTAAAATCTTTAATTAAACGGCGACTGCACTTCCTGATTTGACCACCTTTTAGACTGAATTCAAATGTGAGTTGGTTCAGGGTGTGGTTTGCTGTGGCCAAATTAGCCAAATAATTTAGCAAATTAGCTTCAGCCAGCTGGTGTGCGACCATGGCAAAATTGGTATAACTTTGGATAGCCTATCTCTGGGGATAGTTAGGGACCATCAATAAATTACACAATGTAAATGGTGACATTTTATCTGTTGTCATTAAATGATTTCAATATCTGGATATGAATTTCAACAAATTTATAGTTGGTTTATGGTTTTAAGTCAAACTACATTGACAATGGGCATTACCATTAGGATGTGTGCAGCTGCAGTCCAAATGAATGATTACTTGCGTTCTGCCAGCTGTGAGCATGTAGGCAGGATTGAAATAAACCCAACCCAAGGAAAACTGTTACTGTATCCATCATTCCGTGACAGAACATTTTATCCTATCATCTCGCGAATCGCCGTTTTGGATGAGATTGACCTTATGACCAAAATGATCCTGTTTACACTTTGTAGTCAATTTTGATACTAGAATAAATGTTTGACTTATATTGATGCCAAAATAGCCATTTTCAAAACAGGAAGTTGCTTTATTAGGGGCTGTCGCTCTTTAACCTAACCCACTGAGGAAGTCTTCTAAGAGTCTGGAAGTGTATGCAGTTATTTAGTGCTGGTAAGAAGTCATTTGGATGTTGAGTGGGATGTGTGTGGTCAGAGATCTGGGTGTGTTTTGACCGTTAGTTTGGGTGGCCATGAGCCTATCCACCATCCACTGAGGAGAATAAGCAGGTTCAGGGCATGAGGCACTTGATGTGGAGGCAGGCTAGCATCTGCTTGATAAAGCTCTGCCACTTTAACCACAGCATTCTGTTGTTCTGGAGAATCATGGTGTGTCTTTTGCTCCCTCACCACACAGACCCTCATACACACGCTTGACCAGGAAATCCAATGTCCATTTGAGCATGTGGTATATTATCCTCGTTACATTTGCAGATTACCCACATTGGCCAGTTCACGCAGAGGACAGCTGCATTAATCCATGGATTATTAACATGTCTCTCCCAAAGAGCCTTCCTTCCTTCTTTTTTTTGGACAAATATTGACCATCACGCTCTATTTCCCAGAGACTGACATCCTCTATCCAGATTCATGGTGATCTCAATAGGATAAACACAAGAGAACAGAAAATGTCAGCGGTTCAGGAAGCTAGCTGCCTGAAGCAAACTTAGCTCTGCATTGTTGGGACACACATTTAGATACACATTTAGTTGTTTAATGACTTAGAGTTAGTTCACTTTCATTCCACATGATAGTGTCTGAATATTATTCTCACAATGCTCAGAATATATTTACTCCAGTATTCTGTGCTAGTGTATTCTAAAATGTTGATGTCTGGTTATTCAGTTCTAACAGAACAAGCCCACTCACTAAGTCAGTACAAAAAATAGCCAGGTGATTGCACATTGTGCATTGCTCTGGATTTGGAGCACATGTTCTGAGGGGACCGTTGAAAAGTGCTTGAAGACCCTGATCCAACTCTCTCAAGACGAAACAAGGTGTGCAGATTTCTGAGTTATCTTCTGCTTTCAGAGTAACACCCAAGCAAGACCAACCACGTTGTGTGGGCGAGCGTAGCAAAATACATTCACGTGTACATGTTACTCATCCACACTGCTCATACGGGTCAATGGGCGTCTGCATAGCCAGGCGCTAAAATAGAACTTAGTTCCATTTGAGACGCTTGATGCCCTGCAAGTCCCGCCTTTCCCATCAAATGTAAAAATAGAATCCCTGTGGCGGGTAGCTGGTAGGGTAGCTGGTAGCTAGATTACTAGAGAGATGGCAGACACAATAGCCTTTATCGTGGAATAATTCACACTACGGGTTCAGGTGAGTGCCCCATTTGTCTGGTTATAAAACCAACAACGTAGCTAGGAGATCAAGTTAGGCTCAGTTGATAAGAATTGACATTTCTCCAGCTCTGTCTTCACAACAAATATAAATGAAAGGGAACTACAATTACACAATGTGACTATATATTTTAACATATACAGTAAAGCCCAGTTTGTATCTGTGTGTAAAACAGATTGGTAGACAGCTCTCCTTTTTCCTGTGCCCAGTTGGTTTTATATATGTATTTACTTATGCGTTAAAAAAACTCAACAAAATAATGTATTTGAAGTATTATAAAGGAGATATTGCGTCTGTCATTATAACTTAAGTTGGTATAGCCAAGAGTTACACAGTAGATTAAGCCACGGACGGTAGACTATGCAAGATATCCAAAGCTATTCAAAGGTAGTTTGCGGCCTCTAATGGGCATAAGAATGAAAGACCAACATACACAGAGCAGGTTCTAAAACATCTACAAGGTTTCTAAAACACCTACATTTGCCAAACTATTTTTTTTTTTTAAACATGGCCTTTATTTCAAAATATAACTTTGTTGGGTAGAATAACCACTATTCTATGGGTTCCACATGGCAGCACTTGCGACAGCATAGCCATAGGCTACTAAGCACAGACTAGTGACATAATAAAACTCATATAAAATATGCTATTCTGGTCATTTGAAATACAATTTATTAGTTGTTTAACGTTTTAAGAAATAATAATGAATTCCTTTGTGATGTGGTATAACAATTGAATTGTGATGTTTTTTGTTTTTTACGTTTTTACATTGGCAATAACATAAACGAATGAAAATGTGTTTTTCATATTATAATATTACCTAAGACCTTCATAATGATTATTTTTGAAATAGCATAGATAACATGTATTTATTAGAGTGCTGGAATGCATTGGTTGAGAACAGGATGATTCGATGCCCGGGTTTTCTGGTGTTAAAAGTCGTAGTAGAGAAACACAAACTTTTGTATGATTCTCGAAAAATGTTGACAAAGATCCAACTAAAAAAAGGACCATATGCATTTCAGGTAAAATAACATCCCAAAGTTAATCTCCCAGGACAAATTAACTTGCAATTAGCAAGCTAGCTAAATGTCTATGAATGTTTCATACAGTATGCATTTCGCCATTCCCCCAAATGAATATAGTTGGTTTACAGTTGGTTTTGATATTCTAACCTGCGTTTCATGATCGCCTCTGGTGTGGTTGGACCAAATCAACATGCGCACGATAGTGCAAGTGTGTCTCCAGTGTAGTCAGCATGTAAGACCCTCAGCAAACGGTTGTCATGGAAATGCTTCCTCAGACTATGACTTGTACGCACTGACTGTGTCCCTCACAATTGCCATAACAACCACATCAAAAAAAAGCAAGGGTAAAGGAAAAGAGAAAGAATGTTACTGTGGGGGTGTTCTGGAAAGTAATGGAAATAGCCACGGTATCGCAGTAGGAATGGGCCTGAAAGCTGAAATCCTTCATTGGTGACACTGCCATGTCCATTTGGGATATTACAACAAACAAGATGCCGTGCCCCCCCTTTGTTTTCACCAAGATGCCAGATGCTCCTCCCCTTTGTTTTCACCAAGACGCCAAATGCTCCTCCCCTTTGTTTTCACCAAGACAACAAAAAGAATAACAAAGGCACTGGGGTGAACAGTGGCGCTGTTTCCCCTCATGTGGATTTGTTCTTTCAGGACAGCATTTTGGGCTACCATAGTTAAAGATGACAGAGGGAACATTAATG
Source organism: Oncorhynchus nerka (assembly GCF_034236695.1). Taxonomy (NCBI): domain Eukaryota; kingdom Metazoa; phylum Chordata; class Actinopteri; order Salmoniformes; family Salmonidae; genus Oncorhynchus; species Oncorhynchus nerka. The sequence continues at coordinate 68,920,827 of NC_088423.1, forward strand.
CCTAGTGATACACAATTAAAGCAACCTCTCAAACTGCCTGAAGGGACTTTTATATCAGCGCCCTGAGAGATTTATATTCACTTTACGATTGCATTAAGAAATAGACCACAGGGACCAGAGAAGTGAATCACTACACTAATCACCATCAAAAGCCTCAATTCTGACTGTGTTGGTCCAAGTCTCCATGGACAAGATGTCTTTCATTCACAGTCCCACAGTTAGGGATCCCCAAGCTAATCAAAACAAACACAATGATAACATCATTTAGAGAATAGTTGAATGCATACTTTTACTAATGAAGAGAAGAAGATCATTATTTGCTTTCAGTCAGTTTGCTTTCTTAAAAGGAAAGCCCCACTACCATCTCACCACCTAGTCCTCTCTTCATTTGGTTACCTGTCATTTCTTTTCTCAATCACAGAGGTGACAAACGGAACAGGCAGGCCAAAGACCCTGAGCCTGCAAATAGTGATGAGAATCAGTATTGACACGAGGCCTAAGAGGTCCAGTTAGCCCTTGTTTACCCTCCGCAAGGCCTGAGGTTGTGGGACTATTCATCTAAAAACAGCCAGTCAGAGAAAGTTCCTCAGTCACATCCAGCTCTCTAACTCTCTGCTGATCTCCGAGAGAAAATACAAGGAACACTAATGCCTAATGCTCCATACAATTCTGACATCACCTTTCCACAGGAGAGGAGGACACACTCGATTTGATGGGCTAATTGCGTGTGGCAAAATTAATCAATGTCTCCTGAACGACAAATTCCCACTCGCATGCTCCCAATATCGCATGAATGCCGCCTTGAGCATAGGGGGTAATTTCCTTTTCATGTATTTATTCTCTTTTATCGAGTGATTTAGTCGTTATTGGCAGACACCTGTCAATCAGACACCTGTGCTCTGGAAGAGACAAGACGCCCAGAGACCTAGACAGGTGGGAGTCTTCACCTCACTTCAGTATACAGCGGCTGGACAGTGCAGTGGAAGATAGAGTGACTGAGTCAACACTACTTCACCTGGTCAGCACTACTCTACTGCAGTGCAGTCCGACTCTCTGTCTCTCTCCCTCTCGCATGGCTCACATCATTAGAGCCTGGCCCTTTCTTAATCAGGAGCTAATTAAACACGATGGACACTGCAGCAGCACGACGCTCAGCACTAAGTTACACTGCCACCTCAGCTCTAGGAGATAGTTAGCCCACAGGGAGAGACAAAGTACAGAGGAGAGCAGGAAAACACAAACAAGCTAACATAAAGCCCTGCAATATTAGGCTGGTTTTAATAGCCAGACATGATATTGGCCTCTGCAGCCCATTCGCTGCAAAGAGGCTCTAAGGAGGAAAGATCTCCATTAAACAAGTCTAATAACAACCTTTATGCTTCATATTACACATAGAATCAGCTCGCAGGCTGAAAAAAGACAATGTCATACATTAGTGATAAGAATCTCATTGTATATTTTATGACAATACAACAGCATTGAAATAGATACAAGAGGACCATAATGCCAACCAGACAGGCAACAAATCTCTGAAATAATGGCAACATTAAGCCTAAACAGAATGTATAATGCACCAATGAGTATAAAAGCAGTAGTTTACAGGATACCAGAAAGAGGTTGAAGAGAGGAAATAAGCAATCTTCTCATTTCAGTCTCAATAAAAATACATTATTAATTGTCAGCTATAAACTGGCTTCGGACACCTTGTCGGTGAGGCTTTAAAAGTTCAGGCATAGTTCTGCCTTGTTAGTGCTGTCTTGTAAGCTTTGGGCCCTGTTAACTGCAAGGTAGGGGTTACATGACTGTAACTTCAGATAGTGGGCATTTATACTTTGCCAAAACCCTGTGATCTCTTGGGAACCAACATTAGGCTGGAATAGATTTCCTGTCTGAGATAATGGCTTAATACAGGAAACATCCACAATATAATGAAGCCCAAGATAATTCAACAGACAAAGGGGAGGATTGAGATTCAAACCACAGCAACTAGATTCAGCCGTCATCATCATACTAAGGAAACAGTCCACCCATCCCTTACCACTGTGGATTGGTTTTCCATTGCTCAGCATCCGGATGAATTTCAAGTGTGTCTTGTCACTCAGTCGACTCATCCCCATTATGGCATAAACAAGCAATTACTGTCTACATGTATGATTACCAACGGGCCGTGACCGATTTCCTGGAATGATGGTGTGAGATCATTTGAATAAATCTCACAAATAGAAGTCGGGTCGATGTGCGGAGTGGTTGCAGAGAGAGAGACAACATTGTTTATGTTGAACTTCACGGTGGTAAACGACCATTTAGACTGTCACACTACGGTGACGAGTTACCCCTTTTCTCATTACAATTCCACTGATTGGCAGAGATGGCTTTAAGTCGCCTAAATTAAGATTGACATAAGAGGCTACACTTGGTGAAGGAAGATTAATTCCACCACACTACATGTCTTCAAGGTCCTCCTCACAGAACTTGTACTCCTCAGGTTTGCACAGGAAGGCCACATTGTTGCTACAGATGGTTTATCTAGGCTAGAGTTATATCACCCTCTATCTAAATTACAGTCAAAATTATACAAGCTATTAGTGTGGAGAAGAGAGTAAATGTAGATGTAAATGTCAAATAAAAAAATGCATTATGTCAGGCAATTTTAGCCAGCACTACCTTATTGGATAAAATGAACCACAGCTGCATGAATTATATTCCTCCATTTCCTCCAGTCCACTAAATTCTTGATCTTTATACGTACCATATTTTCAAAATGGTATTGGTCCTCTCGACAACTTTGGCATTGTACATGAGTGAGAGAGGCCAGTGATTAGTTTGGTTGATCTGAGGCTGCGACAGTGTTTCTGATAGGGATTACTGAGTGAGGAGAGACGAGATGCTGTCTGACGCTCTTCTCTTAAGGAATATGAAATGCATCACAGGCAGCTGGGAGTCTCACTTTCGGAGACTGGATGGATACCTTTGATGGCTGCAATGATCAAAGGGAGGAGATTTGCTACTATCTGCAGTCATTTCGTAGTCTTTCTCCCTTAATCTGTTTACATTTCCCCACATGTAGAACTGTTATTGTCTATCAGAAAATAAGTTTAATAACAAACTACACAACGGGCTCCCTTATCTAAAGATAAATAAAGTGATGTTCCTGATAAGGCAGGTTTCACTTTATGATGATGTCTATAATCACTAAATAACACAGCCGGTATCTTTGTTGTTAGATCTACAGTTCTAATCACACAGACAGCATCTCCATACTGTACATAGTTTTCCCTACCAGTGTGGCTTGTGTTTACTATTCACCATCCTTAATAAACTTTAAGGGACGACAGGCAGCTTTCCGACATCACGGGAAGTCCTCTTCGGGGGCTGGCAATAGAAGAGAGGCAGATACGGAAATGGCCAGATGTCATTGCACTGTCATGCACAGCACTAAAACATTTACGAGCCATTAGGCTCCGGTGCCAGAGGACAATAGCATGTGAGGTCTAGGAACCAGTCACGGATGGGCGGCTTCACAACAGGTGCATCGAGCCAATCATGCTGCTCTACAAGCCGCCTGCGGTTCTTTCTTTCTAATCATCTTTCATTGTTTCAACAGTTCTTCCAGAAAATGCACACACCTCCCCCGTCGCTCCACCATCACCGACCACAGTATCAGGTTTTAGAGATTTGCTAAGCCACGCATTGACCTGTAATAAAACACACTCAACACACAGACAGACACACATTGAGTGATGAAGCATTTTCAACAGTGTCCTTTCATCTGAAAACATTTACAGTGAATGAAAACCACACAGCCTTCCTTCTTGCATCATTGGAATAGAAAGGGCCAGTAGATAAAGAAGCCAAAATACCCATTCTAAGGGATTTCTAGGTAAGATGATTGTGTTTTCTGGGTGTCCGTTTGTAATTTTACTTTAAGACGAGATCTCATTTCACCATCATGCCTGAGAAAGGATTAGAGGAGATGACAGGCCTCTGTCAGAGGAGTCGCAGCTCCAGCCAGGAAAATTAGGGTTACACAATTACATCGACTTCCACACGCGCCACCAAAAGCCCTCCCCATAATTGGATCCATTTTAGGGGGTTTAAGGGCCACTTGCCTGAGATACAGAGGCAGAGAAGAAGCCAAATTCATCCCCTTCTCCCTCTATCCCTCTTACTCCCTCTCTGTTGCAGTTGTATCACTACAAAGAACAACCAAACAGAACCCTGTTATATACAATCGTCTCAATTATGAGTAGAAATGAAACTACACCCCAACAAATAAATAGTTATTATTTTCCTTACCTTGACATCATATTTACAACCAGCCTGTTTGATTGTGTTCTTTAATAAGAAACCCTTCTGCTGACGGTCTCCAAACTCAGCCTTTTCCTTTCCCCAAAGTAATAATATTCACAAAGAAAAGGGCCCAAGACTCGTCAGGTGTATCATTAATACTAACAGGCACTGGCTTTATCAATAAGTGCATCAACGACATCGTCCCCACAGTGACCGTACGTACATACCCCAACCAGAAGCCATGGATTACAGGCAACATCCACACTGAGCTAAAGGGTAGAGCTGCCGCTTTCAAGGTGCGGGACTCTAACCCAGAACCTTATAAGAAATCCTGCTATGGCCTCCAACGAATCATCAAACAGGCAAAGTGCCAATTTAGGGGTAAGATTGAATCGTACTACACCGGCTCCGATGCTCATCTTATGTGTCAGGGCTTGCAAACTACTACAGACTACAAAGGGAAGCACAGCCACGAGCTGCCCAGTGACACGAGCCTACCAGACGAGCTGAATCACTTCTCGCTTCGAGGCAAGCAACACAGAGGCATGCATGAGAGCGTCAGCTGTTCCGCACAACTGTGTGATCACGCTCTCCGTAGCCGATGTGAGTAAGACCTTTAAACAGGTCAACATTCACAAGGCCATGGGACCAGACGGATTACAAGGATGTGTGCTCCGGACATGTGCTGACCTACTGACAGGTGTCTTCACTGACATGTTCAACATGTCCCTGATTAAGCCTGTAATACCAACATGTTTCAAGCAGACCACAATAGTTCCTGTGCCCAAGAACACTAAGGCAACCTACCAAAATGACTATAGACCCGTAGCACTCACGTCCGTTGCCATGAAGTGCTTTGAAAACTGGTCATGGTTCACATCAACACTATTATCCCATAAACCATAGACCCAATCCAATTTGCATACCGCCTAAACAGATCCACGGTTGATGCAATCTCTATTGAACTCCACGCTGCCCTTTCCCACCTAGACAAAAGGAACACCTACGTGAGAATACTATTCATTGACTACAGCTCAGCGTTCAACACCATAGTACCCTCAAATCTCATTGCTAAGTTAAGAATCCTGGGACTAAACACCTCCCTCTGCAACTGGATCCTGGACTTCCTGACAGGCAACACATCTTCCACGCTGATCCTCAAAACTGGAGCCCCTCAGGGGTGCGTGCTCAGTCCCCTCCTGTACTCCCTGTTCACCCACGATTGCTTGGCCAGGCATGACTCCAACACCATCATTAAGTTTGCAGACCCAAGGGGGGGGGGCGCCAACCCAGACAGGATGACCACAACAGTGAATCAACCCACTCAGGTGACGCACCAGCTCTACCCAAAATTACAACCAATTAATTGCAGCATTACCACAAAAATGGAAGTAGAAGGGGGAGAAAGTAAGGAACTTGTATGTCGGCCATGTATTAAAGAACATAAATGGGTAAAGAAAAGTGAGATAAATAAAAACATATACCAATTTAATTTAAGGACCAAAAAACTGACAGCTGTTTCATATAAATTGAAAAATAGTTGGGAAAAAATAGAGATTTTCGATGTATATTTTTCAATATAAATTACTATACAAAATTCTTGCAACTAATAGAATGTTATATATATGGGGGATACAATCTTCCCAGCTCTGCAGATTCTGCTGTGAGGAGGCAGAGTCATTAGATCATTTATTTTGGTATTGTCCATATGTAGCTCATTTTTGGTCACAGGTCCAAGAATGGCTGAAGAATTGCAACATTTGCCTAGAACTAACGCTACAGATAGCAAACTGGGTGATTTGAAAAGCCATAGTCAATCAATCAATAATATAATAATTATTTGAGCAAAAATGTTTATTTTTAATTTACAATCTGTAGAATCTATGAGAATAGGAAGGTTCAATTATTTTGTGAAGCATCACAGCACAGTTGAAAAATATGTGGCAAATAGAAATCCGAAAGGGATGATGTTGAGAGATAGATGGGAGGGATTGAATGGAGCTGAAGGGTGGGACTAATAACAAGATAAACAATGTTTAGCATACGGGATTTGTAAAAATATATATAGGTTTGGAACTTCTGTGAAATAGCACAGTTACAAATAGAAATCAAACTGGATGGACATCAGAAATAGAGGAAGGACTAAGAACAAACAAGAGAGAACTATTGTAAAGTAGACTGTGTCTGTAAAATGTGTATAAGATGTATGGATTGAAGGTAGAAGCAGAAGTGTTTATTAGTTTACTCCAATTGGGGGATCGGCGGTAGGGTTTGAGGGGAATAATAATAAAGGTATATTCTTTTAAAAAGTATGTATGTCTATATAGGTATGTGTATGTATATATGTGTATATGTATGCATGCGTGTATGGATATATATATTTACCAAAAAAATATGGGGGATTGGAAATGATGCAGACAATTACATTGGAAGCAACATTCTTTCCACAATGTTAGGCTGATCCTCCCTCAGAAAAAAAAAACTAACTAGAATGGTCCAAACACACCAAGACAGTCGTGAAGAGGGCACGACAAAGCCTATTCTGCCTGAGGAAACTAAAAAGATTTGGCATGGGTCCTCAGATCCTCAAAAGGTTCTACAGCTGCAACATCAACAGCATCCTGGTTGCATCACTGCCTGGTACGGCATCTGCTCGGCCTTCGACCGCAAGGCCCTACAGAGGGTAGTGAGTACGGCCCAGTACATCACCGGGGCCATGCTTCCTGCCAGGCGGTGTCAGAGGAAGGCCCTAAAAATGGTCAAAGACCGCAGCCACCCTAGTCATAGACTGTTCTCTCTACTACCGTATGGCAAGCAGTACCGGAGCACCAAGTCTAGGACCAAAAGGCTTCTCAACAGTTTTTACCCCCAAGCCATAAGACTCCTGCACAGGTAATCAAATGGCTCCCCGTACTATTTGCATTGTGTGCCCCCACCCAACCCCTCTTTTACGCTGTGCTACTCTCTGTTAATCATATATGCATAGTCATTTCAACTATACATTCATGTACATACTACCTCAATTAGCCCGACTAACCGGTGCCCGCGGACATTGGCTACCTGGACTATCTGCATTGTGTCCCGCCACCCACCACCCGCCAACCCCTCTTTTACGCTACTGCTACTCTCTGTTCATCATATATGCATAGTCACTTTAACCACATCTACATGTACATACTACCTCAATTAGCCTGACTAACCGGTGCCTGTATATAGCCTCGCTACTGTATATAGCCTCACTACTGTATATAGCCTCACTACTGTACATGGCCTCACTACTGTATATAGCCTCACTACTGTATATAGCCTCACTAATGTATATAGCCTCACTACTGTATATAGCCTCACTACTGTATATAGCCTCACTACTGTACATGGCCTCACTACTGTATATAGCCTCACTACTGTATATAGCCTCACTACTGTATATAGCCTCACTACTGTATATAGCCTCACTACTGTATATAGCCTCACTACTGTATATAGCCTTGCTACTGTTATTTTTCCACTGTCTTTATACTGTTGTTTTTATTTCTTTGCTTATCTATTGTTCACCTAATACCTATTTTTTACTTAAAAATTGCAATGTTGGTTATGGCCTGTAAGTAAGCATTTCACTGTAAGGTTTACACCTGTTGTATTTGGAGCAGGTGACAAATAAACTTTTATTTGATTTGAACTAACAGGTGCTTCTTGTGACATATGACTACTAACTCACTGTACTCTAGCATCCTGCTCTAAGGACCAATATTTACGACGTTATGCTACCCTTGCTTTCGTGGACGCTGGTATGAATGTCCATTTGCCACTGTGCTGTTTTTCTACAGGAATTGAAATATTAAATGTTGATGCATCACATTGTACTGGTTTGACTCAGCAACTTAAGTAGTTTTGACCTGTAATGCATTAATTCTCCAGGTAGTTTGTCGGTATTTCAAAGTCGATTAGAGTGATGATTTACTGTATTTTTAGATTTCTGTACAGTCTGCATTTCAGGACTATTTCCGCCCTCCTCCACATTCTCTGCCTCTCAAAGAATATTCCAGACTAATATTCCAGAGGGCCGGTCATCCTCAGTGCAAAGCAATTTTGATGAGAAGTCTTTGAACCCTGATGAAATTTGTTTGGTTGAGAAGGATATTTAAAACTCTATCTGACTGAGTCAAGGAGCTTGAAGGAATCATACACTGGCCCTTATTCGACCCCTTTTCAGAGCCAGAGAGGCTGTGGAGAGAGAGTGAGCAGACTTTACTTGACAACTCCAACTACAGTTTCCATCAGCCGATGGCAAAGACATGGTATGGTTTTCCAAAAACTGTAATACTGTATTTCACACATTTTGCATTGATTAGGGCATCATGTACCGGTCTAATCTACAGTACATATCTCAGGTCTATACTAGTTATTCCAAGTGACAAATGGTTTCGAGCTAATTATTTTACATTTCTATATGAACACCTTAGGAAAAAAGCTAATGAAACAAGCCTATTCCCCATTTTACAGTGTGACTAAGAGTGTTTATGTTCAGACATGAAAATACCTGGAAATATTATCAACCTTATCCCATATGGCTGTGTCTGCAGACACATCCACTCTGTATGAAATAATACAATTTAAAAAAAAATAGAATTTATTTCATGTCAATCGCCTACCTAAAGTAACTCACTAATTGCTAGACAACCTTTGAGATTAACAGTGAGAATGTCAGTTTATGGAAAACACCAGAAAATAAGCGTGCCACTTTTCTCTTACATTGCTTAATGAGTTGTTCCATGTCATCACATATTCCTCAGGATGTTTGTCACTAACATCTCTCTGCCCTTAAAGACTTTCTTCACGAGAACAAGTCACATCTTTCTCATACTGAATGATAAATGCAGCTCATCTGAAAAGGCCATTTTCTTTTCTCTTCCAGGTGAGTCTATACTCTGTGTTCACCAAAAACCTCCCTCTGCAGAGATGAACCTTTTTACATGACTCATAAAAGCTGTTAGACAATATTATAGTATTATATATTATATTATAGTACAACACTGTATGCCCTCCAGGAAGGGTAAATTAAACTTTTCAGAAAGCTATATAGGGTGAATGTAAAAACAGGGATTGCGTAGTTTGTAGGTAAATTATGTCTAGGCCCAAGCATAGTTGAAAGATCCACCATGGTATTGTGTCTGGAGGGAGATAACTTGGATCCTATAATGAATTGGTTATAGACCTTCTACTGTAAATAATGTTAGAGTATTACAGGAGACGAACACAGCCAAAATGGGTCATAATATGTCATACAGAGCATTATCTTTGATTTGATGTTGCTTCTACACACACACACACACACACACACACACACACACACACACACACACACACACACACAACAATCAAGTTGGCTTTCAACTTCATTAGAGTGCCTTGCCACCCACCCCCCCTTCTCTTCCAGCTCAACACTTCTTCCTCTCTTCATTTTCATCAAAACATTGCAGATGAGGTCCTGAGCCCAATGAATCACTCTCCAGCCCTGCTACACGGCACCGTTATTAATCACACAGCCCACCACGCTGCTGCCTGCATGCATGCCTCACACCAACAGTCTCCTCAGTGGGAGTGGAAGCTCAGACACACACAAACAACAACAGCAGCCACAGCATACAAAATGCACAGCAGGTAGTGCAGGTGCTCACACACATTGACTGGACTTCATATTCCAGATTTTGCCATGATAATGGGAAGTGGCTGAACATGAGGAATTCATATTTATTTTCTCTATGCTGTCATCAGGGAAGTGGATAATAACCCTACTATTGTCTTCTGAAACACTTAATAATAGATGTGAAAGTGGGTGTGAGGGGGCTGTACTTCAAGCACATTGTAATTTACACCAGGTCATGTTGCTCTGACCCAAGCAAAAAAATTACTAAAGTATATTTAAATATACCAAACATTTAAATAATATACTTCAAATACAAGATGTACTTTTCTGGTATATCTTAATTATAATATAAATATACAATACATACATTTACACTTCAACACACTTATCAAAAGTCTACTTTATATTTATATTTTTTTCAGTCTTTTAATATACAATACATGCTATCATCACACTTCAACACACTTATTAAAAGTTTTTCATCATTTAAGTGTACTTAGTATATATTCACTATCATTACAATTAAACACACTCATTCAAACTGTACTTCAATTTTAAACTCTTTAATTGTAATTTAGTATTTTCATTCAAAATACACTTGGAGTTATTTTAAAGATAAATCATTTATATATTGGGGGGAAATTCTGTGAGTGATCAAGTATACTACAAGTATACAGTGCATTCAGAAAGAATTCAGACCCCTTCCCTTTGAGCACAGTCGCATCCCGTTTACATTGATCATCCTTGAGATGTTTCTTCAACTTGTTTGGTGTCCACCTGTGTTAGATTCAATTGATTGGACATGATTTGGAAAGACACACACCTGTCTATATAAGGTCCCACAGTTGACACTGCGTGTCATAGAAAAAAACAAAAGGATTATCTGTAGAGCTCCGAGACAGGATTGTGTCGAGGCACAGATCTGGGGAAGGGTACCAAAAAAATGTCTGCAGCATTGAAGGTCCCCAAGAACACAGTGGCCTCTATCATTCTTAAATGGAAGAAGTTTGGAACCACCAAGACTTTTCCTAGAGCTGGCCGACCCGGCCAAACTGAGCAATCGGGAGAAGGGCCTTGGTCAGGGAGGTGACCAAGAACCCTATGGTAACTCTGACAGAGCTCTATAATTCCTCTGTGGAGATGGGAGAACCTTCCAGAAGGACAACCATCTCTGTAGCACTCCACCATTCAGGCCTTTATGGTAGAGTGGCCAGATGGAAGCCTCTCCTCAGTAAAAGGCACATGACAGCCTGCTTGGAGTTTGCCAAAAGGCACCTAAAGGACTCTCAGACCATGAGAAATAAGATTCTCAGATTCTCAACAAGATTGAGCTCTTTGGCCTGAATGCCTATCGTCCCGTCTGGAGGAAACCTGGCACCATCCTTATGGTGAAGCATGGAGGTGACAGCATCATGCAGTGAGGATATTTTTCAACGACAGGGACTGAGAGACTAGTCAGGATCGAATGGTAAAGTACAGAGAAATTTATGTTAAAGATGAATGGTAAAGTACAGAGAAATCCTTGATGAAAATCTGCTCCAGAGTGCTCAGGACCTCCGACTGCGGCGAATGTTCACCTTTCAACAGGACAATGACCCTAAGCACACAGCCAAGACAACACAGGAGTGGCTTCGGGAGAAGTCTCTGAATATCTTTGAGTGGCCCAGCCAGAGCCTGGACTTGAACCCGATCGAACATCTCTGGAGAAACCTGACAATAGCTGTGCAGCAATGCTCCCCATCCAACCAGACAGATCTTGAGAGGATCTGCAGAGAAGAATGGAAGAAACTCCCCAAATACAGGTGTGCCAAGCTTGTAGCGTCATATCCAAAAGGACTTGAGGCTGTAACAAAGTACTCAGTAATACTTATGTAAATGTAATATCATTTTTTATTTTTAGTAGTGACTCCACAATAATAAATTAACAGATGTGAAAAGAAAAATACAAATATATTATTGTATGCAACAAGTCACACAAAAAATACTGCAAAAAACCTGAATGCAATGCCTTATGATTGGGGAAAATCCAACACATCAGTGATTAACTTCCTCCTTATTTTCAAGCATGATGGTATCTGCATCACGGTATGGGTATGCTTGACATCGGCAAATATTAGGGAGTTTTCAGGATAAAAAGAGACAGGATGGAGCTAAGCACAGGCAAAATCCTAGAGGAAAACCTGCTTCAGTCTGCTTTCCACCAGACATTGGGAGAGGAATTCACCTTTCAGCAGCACAATAACCTACAACACAAGGCCAAATCTACACGGGTTGCTTACCAAGAAGACAAGTGAATGTTCCTGAGTGGCTAAGTTACAGTTTCGACTCAAATCGGCTTGAAAATCTATGGCATGATTTTAAAATCGCTGTCTAGCCTTGCCGACATCTTGACAGAGCTTGAAGGATTATGAAAATAATAATTAGCCCCTTCCTGCACAATCTAGATCTGTAAAGCTCTTAGAGACTTACCCAAGAAGACTCACCACTGTAATCGCTGCCAAAGGTGTTTCTAACATGTATTGACTCAGGGAGCTGAATACTTATGCAACGACTACATTTTAGTTATTTAATTTCTATCAATCTTTAGAAAATGTTTTAAAAAATCTCACACTTTGACATTAGAGTATTTTGTGTAGGTTGTTGACCAAATATTCTAATTAAATCCATTTCAATCCCCATTTGTGACAATAAAATGTGAAGAAATCCAAGGGGTATGAATACTTTTTGCAATTCCTGTTCAGAAGAGTGCAAAGCCAGTTGATAATGATAACGATTGTTTATGCCACATAATGAAACAATAAAGATGGCTCCGAAGAACATGGCTGACATTTTTCATTGTCCCAACCTTTTTTGTTGTGCAATTTTGTAAATTTTGTAAACTTATTTTTTAACTTATTGTGTACATAATGTTGCTGCTACTCTTATGACCGAAAATAACTTCTGTACATCAGAAAATCGATTACTCACCACAGACTGGAAGAAACTTTTTCCTTTAACGAGTCAGACGAGAAGGATATCCTGCTTTCACTGGAACAGGCCCAGATCCACGCCTTTTGCGCGAGGAAAAGACACCGGAAAAGGGGACGCAAATCGAGGATCCTTCTGAGAAGCCGGAGGCGAGTAAGTAAACTCCCAATGCCTTTCATTCTCCTTGCTAACGTGCAATCGTTAGAAAATAAAATTGATGACCTACTATTAAGACTATCCTACCAATGGGCCATTAAAAACTGTAACATCTTATGTTTCACCGAGACGTGGCTGAAAGAAGAAACTGACAATATAGAGCTGGCGGGATTTTCCATGCACTGACAGAGGGGTGTGTGTGTGTGTGTCTTTTTGTCAATAACAGCTGGTGTGCAATGTGTAATATTCAAGACTTTTCGAGGTATTGCTCGCCTGAGGTAGAGTACCTTATGAAAAGCTGTAGACCACACTATCTACCAAGAGAGTTCTCATCTGTATTATTCGTAGCCGTCTATTTACCACCACAAAGCGAAGCTGGCACTAAGACCGCTCTCAACCAACTCTATAAGTCCATAAGCAAAGAAGAAAATGCTCACTCAGAAGCGCCGCTCCTAGTGGCCGGGGACTTTAATGCAGGCAAACTTAAATCAGTTTTACCAATTTTTTACCAGCATGTCACATGTGCAACCAGGGGAAAGAAAATCCTAGACCACCTTTATTCCACACAAAGAGATGCATACAAAGCTCTCCCCCGCCCTCCATTTGGCAAATCTGACCACAATTATATCCTCCTGATCCTTGCTGACAAGCAAAAACTAAAGCAGGAAATACCAGTGACTCGCTCATTACGGAAGTGGTCAGATGATGTGGATGCTATACTACAGGACTATTTTTCTTGCACAGACTGGAATATGTTCCGGGATTCATCCAATGGCATTGAGGAATACACCACCTCAGTCATCGGCTTCATCAATAAGTGCATTGATGACGTTGTCCCCACAGTGTCTTTACGCACATATCCCAAATAGAAGCCATGGATTACAGGCAACATCAGCATCGAGATAAAGGGAAGAGCTGCCGCTTTCAAGGAGCGGGAGACTCATCTGGACTATATATAAAAAATCCCACTATGCCCTTAGGTGAATCATCAAACAAGCAAAGCTTCAATACAGATTAAGAATGAATCCTACTACACCGGCTCTTAATGCTCGTCGGATGTGGCAGGGCTTGAAAACTATTAAGGACTACAAAGGGAAACCCAGACGGGAGCTGCAAACTTTCTACTTTTCAACTCGGACAAAACAGAGATGCTTGTTCTAGGTCCCAAGAAACAAAGAGATCTTCTGTTGAATCTGACAATCAATCTTATTGGTTGTACAGTCGTCTCAAATAAAACTGTGAAGGACCTCGGCGTTACTCTGGACCCTGATCTCTCTATTGAAGAACATATCAAGACTGTTTCAAGGACAGCATTTTTCCATCTACGTAACATTGCAAAAATCAGAAACTTTCTGTCCAAAACTGATGCAGAAAAATGTATCCATGCTTTTGTCACTTCTAGGTTAGACTACTGCAATGCTTTACTTTCCGGCTACCCGGATAAAGCACTAAATAAACTTCAGTTAGTGCTAAATACGGCTGCTAGAATCCTGACTAGAACCAAAAAATTTGATCATATTACTCCAGTGCTAGTGCCTCCCTACACTGGCTTCCTGTCAAGGCAAGGGCTGATTTCAAGGTTTTACTGCTAACCTACAAAGCATTACATGGGCTTGCTCCTACCTATCTGTCTGATTTGGTCCTGCCGTACATACCTACACCTACAGGTCTCAGCCTCCAGTATTTATGCTGCAGTAGTTTATGTGTCGGGGGGCTAGGGTCATTTTGTTATATCTGGAGTACTTCTCCTGTCCTATTCGGTGTCTTGTGTGAATCTAAGTGTGCGTTCTCTAATTCTCTCCTTCTCTCTTTCTTTCTCTCTCTCGGAGGACCTGAGCCCTAGGACCATTCCCCAGGACTACCTGACATGATGACTCCTTGCTGTCCCCAGTCCACCTGGCCGTGCTGCTGCTCCAGTTTCAACTGTTCTGCCTTATTATTATTCGACCATGCTGGTCATTTATGAACATCTTGGCCATGTTCTGTTATAATCTCCACCCGGCACAGCCAGAAGAGGACTGGCCACCCCACATAGCCTGGTTCCTCTCTAGGTTTCTTCCTAGGTTTTGGCCTTTCTAGGGAGTTTTTCCTAGCCACCGTGCTTCTACACCTGCATTGCTTGCTGTTTGGGGTTTTAGGCTGGGTTTCTGTACAGCACTTTGAGATATCAGCTGATGTACGAAGGGCTATATAAATCAATTTGATTTGATTTGATTTGATTTACACGTACGCTACGGTCACAAGACGCATGCCTCCTAATTGTCCCTAGAATTTCTAAGCAAACAGCTGGAGGCAGGGCTTTCTCCTATGAGAGACGCAAACTCTGTCTCAACTTTTAAGTCTTTACTGAAGACTCATCTCTTCAATGGGTCATATGATTGAGTGTAGTCTGGCCCAGGAGTGTGAAGGTGAACGGAAAGTCTCTGGAGCAATGAACCGCCCTTGCTGTCTCTGCCTGGCCGGTTCCCCTCTTTCCACTGGGATTCTCTGCCTCTAACCCTATTACAGGGGCTGAGTCACTGGCTTACTAGGGCTCTTTCATACCTTCCCTAGGAGGGGTGCGTCACTTGAGTGGGTTGAGTCACTGATGTGATCTTCCTGTCTGGGTTGGCGCCCCCCCTTGGGTTGTGCCGTGGCAGAGATCTTTGTGGGCTATACTCGGCCTTGTCTCAGGATGTTGGTGGTTGAACATATCCCTCTAGTGGTGTGGGGGCTGTGCTTTGGCAAAGTGGGTGGGGTTATATCCTTCCTGTTTGACCCTGTCCGGGGGTGTCATCGGATGGGGCCACAGTGTCTCCTGACCCCTCCTGTCTCAGCCTCCAGTATTTATGCTGCAGTAGTTTATGTGTCGGGGGGCTAGGGTCAGTTTGTTATATCTGGAGTACATCTCCTGTCCTATCTGGTGTCCTGTGTGAATTTAAGTCCTCTCTCTCTAATTATCTCTTTCTCTCTCTCAGAGGACCTGAGCCCTAAGACCATGCCTCAGGACTACCTGACATGATGACTCCTTGCTGTCCCCAGTCCACCTGGCCGTGCTGCTGCTCCAGTTTCAACTGTTCTGCTTGTGATTATTATTATTTGACCATGCTGGTCATTTATGAACATTTGAACATCTTGGCCATGTTCTGTTATAATCTCCACCCGGCACAGCCAGAAGAGGACTGGCCACCCCACATAGGACGAAACCTAGAGAGGAACCAGGCTATGTTTTGGCCTTTCTAGGGAGTTTTTCCTAGCCACCGAGCTTCTCCACCTGCATTGCTTGCTGTTTGTGGTTTTAGGCTGGGTGTCTGTACAGCACTTTGAGATATCAGCTGATGTTCGAAGGGCTATATAAATACATTTGATTTGATTTATGTTCAGTAGTTCCAAAACATGCATTGATATTGCAGAGAGCCACATGAATTCACAGAAATACTCATTATAAATGTTGATGAAAATTCAAGTGTTATGCAAGGAACTTTAGATTCTCTTCTCCTTAATGCAACCGCTGTGTCAGATTTCAAAAGAACTTTACGGAAAAAGCATTCTGAGAACGGCGCTCAGAGCCCAAACCAGCAAGAGAAATATCCGCCATGTTGGGTAGTCAATATTAGTCATAAATAGCACTATAAATATTCACTTAACTTTGATGATCTTCATCAGAATGCACTCCCAGGAATCGCAGTTCCACAATAAATGGTGATTTGTTCGATAAAGTCCATAATTTATGTCCAAATACCTCCTTTTTGTTCACACGTTTAGTACACAATCCAAACTCACGACGAGCGAAAAGTCATATTACAGTTCGTAGAAACATGTCAAATGAAGTATAGAATCAATCTTTAGGATGTTATTATCATAAATCTTCAATAATGTTTCAACCGGAGAATTCCTTTGTCTGTAGAAATGTGATGGAACGCAGCTAACTCTCACATGAGTGCGCGTGATCAGCTCATGCCACTCTGGCAGACCTCTGACTCATTCAGCTCTCATTAGCCCTCACTTCACAGTAGAAGCCTCAAACAACATTCTAAAGACTGTTGACATCTAGTGGAAGCCTTAGGAAGTGCAATATGATCCATAGATAGTGTATATTCGATGGGAAATGGTTTGAAAAACTACAAACCTCAGATTTCCCACCTCCTGGTTCGATTTCTTCTCAGTTTTTTTCCTCCCATATGAGTTATGTTATACTCACATACATCATTCAAACAGTTTTAGAAACTTCAGAGTTTTTTCTATCCAAACTAATACTAATACTATATGCATACTAATTATATGCATATATTAGCAACTGGGCCTGATTAGCAGGCAGTTTACTATGGGCACCTTATTCATGAAAGCTACTCAATACTGCCCCCCAGTCCCAAAGAAGTTAACAATATGATAGCCTTGAGACCATTTAAGTTTGTCCGGGATGTGTACACAGAGGAACTTCAAGCTTTCCACCTTCTCCACTGCAGTGCTGTCAATGTGGATAGGGGCATGCTCCCTCTGCTGTTTCCTTTGTTTTGTTGACGTTAAGTGAGAGGTTATTTTCCTGGCACCTCACTTCCAGTGCCCTCACCTCCTCCCTGTAGGCTGTCTCATCATTGTTGGTAATCAGGCCTACTACTGTTGTGTTGTCTGCAAACCTGAGTTGGAGGCATGCGTGGGTGAACAGGGAGAACAGGAGGGGGCTGACTACACACCCTTGTGGGGCCCCAGTGTTGAGGATCAGCAAAGCGGATGTGTTGTTTCCTACCTTCACCACCTAGGGGCGGCCCATCAGGAAGTCCAGTACCCAGTTCAGAACCAAGGCCCCAAGCTTCATGATGAGCTTGGAAGGTACTATGGTGTTGAATGCTGAGCTGTAGTCAATGAACAGCATTCTTACATAGGTATTCCTCTTGTCCAGATGGGATAGGGCAGTGTGCAGTGTGTAGTGTGATGGTGATTGCATCATCTGTGGATCTATTGGGGTGGTAAGAAAATTGAAGTGGGTCTAGGGTGACAGGCCAAGTTGAGATGATATGATCCTTGACTAGTCTCTCAAAGCACTTCATGATGACAGAAGTGAGTGCTGCGGGCCGGTAGTAATTTAGTTCAGTCACCTTTGCTTTCTTTGATACAGGAACAATGGTGGACATCTTGAAGCATGTGGGGACAGCAGACTGGGTTAGGGAGAGATTCAATATGTCCGTAAACACTCCAGCCAACTGTTCTGCACATGCTCTGAAGACACAGCTAGGGATGCTGTCTCGCCGGCAGCCTTACGAGGGTTAACACGCTTAAATGTCTTACTCACGTTGGCCACGGAAAAGGAGAGCCTACAGTCATTGGTAGTGGGCACTGTGTTATCCTCAAATGGGGCGAAGACGGTGTTTAGCTTGTCCGGGAGCAAGACGTCGGTGTCCGCGATTTGGCTGGTTTTCCCTTTGTAGTCTGTGATTGTCTGTAGATCCTGCCACATACTGTCACGCCCTGGCCTTAGTATTCTGTGTTTTCGTTAGTATTTTGGTGAGGCCAGGGTGTGACATGGGGATTTATGTGGTTTGTTTTGTCTGGGGTTGTTTGTAGGTATGGGATTGTGGTTAGAGTAGTACTCTAGTTAAGTCTATGGTTGCCTAGAGTGGTTCTCAATCAGAGGCAGGTGTTTATCGTTGTCTCTGATTGGGAACCATATTTAGGCAGCCATATTCTTTAGGTCTCTTGTGGGTGATTGTTCCTGTCTTTGTGTTTGTGGCACCAGATAGGACTGTTTTGGTTTTTTCGCGTTTCTTGTTTTGTAGGTTGTTGTACTTTCATCTTTATTAAAGATGTACAAAACTAACCACGCTGCATTCTGGTACGCCTCTCTTTCCCCAGAAGAAAACCGTTACTCTTGTGTCTGAGCCATTGAATTGCAACTCCACTTTGTCTCTATACTGACGTTTTTTGCCTGTTTGATTGCCTTACGGAGGGAATAACTACACTGCGGTTAAATGCGGTGGTTCGTGCTTTCAGTTTTGCGCAAATGCTGCCTTCTATCCACAGTTTCTGGTTAGGGTAGGTTTTAATAGTCACAGTAGGTACAACATATCCTATACACTTCCTGATAAACTCAGTCACCGTATCAGTGTATTCGTCAATGTTATTCATAGAGGCTTTAAAAAAATAAGATATTTAAACCTTTATTTAACTAGGCAAATCAGTTAAGAAAAATTCTTATTTACAATGATCACCTACCCCAGCCAAACCCGGGCGACGCTGGGCCAATTTTGCGCCACCCTATGGGATTACCAATCATGGCCGGATGTGATACAGCCTGGATTCAAACCAGGGACTGTAGTGACGCCACTTGCACTAAGATGCACTGCCTTAGACCGCTGCGACACTCAGCTACCAGGAACATGTCCCAGTCCGCATGATCAACACAATCTTGAAGCGTGGATTGGTCAGACCAGTGTTGAGTAGTTCTTAGCACGGGTACTTCCTGTTTGAGTTTCTACCTATAGGAAGGGAGGATCAAAATGGAGTCGTGATCAGATTTGCCGAAGGGAGGGCCTTGTAGGCATCCTGGAAGTTGGAGTAGCAGTGTATTCAAAGTATATTTGTTTTGCTCTTTATCTAATATACCAAGAATATACTTAAGTACAAAAAGTGTCCCAATTTAGATTTAAATTAATTAAATGTTACATTAATTGAACGTATTTAAAATAGTTCCAATTTATATCATTTTAAATATTCTTAAATATAATTATCACAGACCTACTTAAATATATACAACTATAGTAAGGAAGTATGATTTAAGTACATTTAAATATATCCATCTATCCCTGGCAAATGTTACCATGCAGTAATTTACATTAAGACCATGAAAAGAACAACAACCAACACATCCTGCAGTATATTCAGCTAGCAACATCAAGTAGAAATGTAAATAGTCAAATCTGGTCTGCTCTGTTGCCACTGGATAAATCAACGTTGTTTCCACATCATTTCAACAACAAAAAAAGTGATGACGTTGAATCAATTTGTAAAAACGCATAACCTAAATCCATGGACATAGTGATCTTCTTTTTAACTATTTCACGGTGAATGACAACTCAACTAAATGTAAATCAAAACTAGACTTTGAACAGATGTCTGTGCCTAGTGGGCTGCTTCGACTCCAAAACCTGGGACACCCTTGCTGTCCTAATCAACAACAAAGGACAAATAAACAAATAATCTTCAGATGGTTTGGATTTGTTGGAATGCTCCTGTGAGTAGAGCAGCACTGTCATGTATATCCTTGACATTCGTTTTAGCTAGATTATTATTATGTACTGACTGCAAGCACTAAGATTAGCCCTGTTGAGTTCTCAGGTTCCTCTACTCCTTTGAATCATCCTTGAATTATTTAACCATTTATATTTATTATTTTCTGCCATGCCTTCCTTTGCACCAACTTCCTCTTTAATGCAGGAAGCGTAGTATCATATTCCACTGGGTCCTGTCCCAAACACAAATTTTTATTTCAAAATGAGGAGGAGATAAAGAACAGCTTGAGCATGACCACTCCCTTCATTATAATGCATTTGTAACTCTTATCTGTCTTCAGCCAACCTTGGCCAATTTTACACTACTCACCTATCGCACACACAGAAAACAAGCCATCTTTGTGTCAAATATCTGCTTTAAAAACACAAGACTAAGGCTTATTTATGGGGGTTGGTGAGCATGCTGAGAGAGCAAGAGCGAGATATAGATAGAGAGAGAGAGAGAGAGAACGATTGAGGATGACTGGCTTCCTCTGTTTCTAGTAAAACAACTGTCCCCAGACACTTTAGGATTACTCAGCATTCATGAAACATTGATTTTCATTTCAGAGAGATATTCCTTGCATCCACTCACAACAATCCTGACTGTCGTCCTCCCTCCGCGCTCATCACATTCTCTCTAATCTCAGTTCAATCAGAGAAAATATGAACCATAGATAATCTCAACAAAATGAAAGTGTGGTAATAAAAGTGTAATGCCTGTTTTTTTTCTGTGAAGACAGTCAGACAATGCATCAATTTGGCCGACAGAGATATGATTCTTAGATGTGAAGCCCAGTGTCTCAGCTCTCTCAGTGGCTACAGTACAACGACACAGCTGAAAAACCTGGAGCAGCCCTCTGCCGATCCAGCTTTCAGATCAAACTCTACAAGAGCTGAGAATTACCCAAAAGCCCCCTGCAGCGATGGCAAAAGCACATGCTGTACGCAGGGGAAAAAAAGAGGGAAAAAATGAAAAAAATGGAAGCGTTTCAAACCAGGATGGGGGTAGCACCCTATGCTAGAATACTGCAGACTACGGAGAATTCATTAGTCTCACATGTCCCTCCTAGGCATTTTCATAGTAGTGAAGTCAGAGGGGCTATAAAGCAGGCATTTGAGGCCACCGGACATAGCAGAAGGAGCATGACGCAACATATCGGAGACCGTGGTCACACTCTCTAACCCTCTTGCATGGACTTATATTAAAAGTAAATGTAGTTATTACTGCTTCATTGGACTTTCTAGGTTTTCATATCCACATCAATCTATATGCATTAAGTTAGCATTAAATAAATTAAATAAAAGCATTAAATCAGTCATATGCATTAAATCTGTCATATCTCATGTCCTACACATCAATCATCAGAATTCAAAGAGAGAAGAGCCCCGTGTGTATTATGATCAACTATCACCACTATGAGAGAATATTAGATCCCCATGTAAAGGATCTGAGTTTCGCACAGATAAACACTGGAAGATCATGGTTCCTGGTTGTAAAGGTGTGTGGTGTCTGCTGAAGGGATGTGTTACATACAATATCCAAAGAATAGTCTTATTGGTGAGTGTGATTCTTTTTAAGATGATTTCAAAAAAGAGTAAGGTCAAAGTATTGTACATTTCTGTGGATCATTGCCAGAGCCCCTCGCCCCAACTATAACTCATGAGATCACTGGATTCAGACATACCCCCCAGTGTATACGCCCCCTTGATAGAGTGCCAGTCTATTGCAATAGGGGATTTGTTTTGCATTGTCAAAATGGGGTCGATAAAATTACTGTAATTGAGTCATAGCCCACCGGGCACAGACGTCAGTTCAATGTCTAATTTTGATTTACATTTGGTTGAGTTGTCAACTAACGTGAATTCAACATGAAATCCTGCCAAATATTCATCATGTCATTGAATTTGGATGAAAATTCTGGTGAAACAAAGAAAACATTTGGTGGAAATTACGTGGAAACAACATTGATTCAACCAGTTTTTGCCCAGTGGGGGAATGGCTCAGGTTATTTTACTGGTATTTCCAGCATTATCCACTAGGTTTGATGCAAGCAGAAAATCCTAGGAAATATTCTTTAACAAACTGTTTCCAATCAATTAATTAATGTCTGGTTGTGTGAGAGTGTTTGGTGGGTGGGAATTGCCTAAGTTAGGGGAGGCGTAGCTCTATGAATCTTAATTGAACAAAGCCTAGTATTTGTTAGAGAATACTATTTGTAGATCAGTGATTCTATAACTCACTTCGCTCAAGCTTACACTCTTCAACGGACTCAGATGTTGGAGCTAACTAGATCCCCATTTAGACAAGCTTAACACCTTCTTTGTCCACTTTGAGGATAATAAAGTGCCACCCACGCGGCCAACTACCAAGGACTGCGGGTCCCACATCTCCTTCTCCGTGGCCAAAGTGAGTATGACATTTAAACGTGTTAACCCTCACTTGGCTGCTGGCCCAGACTGCATCCCTAACCGCGTCCTCAGAGCATGTGCAGACCAACTGGCTGGTGTATTTACGGACATATTCAATCACTCCCTATCGCAGTCTGCTGTCCACACATTCTTCAAGATGGCCACCATTGTTCCTGTCCCAAAGAAGGCAAAGGTAACTAAACTAAATGACTATCGGCCCGTAGCATTCACTTCAGTCATCATGGAGTGCTTTGAGAAACCAGTCAAGGATCATATCACCTCCACCCTACATGCCACCCTAGACCCACTTCAGTTGGCATACAGGTCCACAGATGATGCAATCGCCATCAAACTGCACACTGCCCTATCCCATCTGGACAAGAGGAATACCTATGTAAGAATGCTGTTCATTGACTACAGCCCAGCATTCAACACCATAGTACCCACCAAGCTTATTATTAAGCTTAAGGCCCTGGGTCTCAACCTCACCCTGTGCGATTGGGTCCTGGACATTGACGGGCCACCCCCAGGTGGTGAGAAAAGAAATTGCAGCCCAAGTAAACGCTTCACAGAGTTCAAGTAACAGACACATCTCAACATCAACTGTTTAGGAGACTGTGTGAATCAGGCAAAGAAACACCTACTAAAGGACACCAATAGGAAGAAGAGACTTGCTTGGGCCAAGAAACACGAGCAATGGACATTAGACCGGTAGGAATCTGTCGTTTGGTCTGATGAGTCCAAATTTGAGAATTCTGATTCCAATCGCCATGTGTTTGTGAGACGCAGAGTAGGTGAACGGATGTTCTCCGCAAGTGTCGTTCCCACCGTGAAGCATGGAGGAGGAGGTGCTTTGCTGGTGACACTCTTTCAAGGCATACTTAACCATCATGTCTACCACAGCATTCTGCATCGATACACAATCCCATCTGGTTTGCGCTTGCTGGGACTATCATTTGTTTTTCAACAGGACAATGACCCAAAACACACCTCCAGGCTGTGTAAGGGCTATTTAACCAAGGAGAAGGATGGAGTGCTGCGTCAAATGACCTGGCCTCCACAATCACCCGACCTCAACCCAATTGAGATGATTAGGGATGAGTTGGAACGCAGCGTGAAGGAAAAGCAGCATATGTGGGAAATTCATCAAGACTGTTGGAAAAGCATTCCTCATAAATCTGGTTGAGAGAATGCCAAGTGTGCAAAGTTGTCATCAAGGCAAAGGGTGGCTACTTTGAAGAATCTAAAATATAAAAATGTATTTTGATGTTTAACACTTTTTTGCTTACTACATGATTCCATATGTGTTATTTGATAGTTTCAATGTCTTCACTATTATTCTACAATGTAGAACATAGTAAAAATAAAGAAAAACCCTTGAATGAGTAGGTGTGTTAAAACCTTTGACTGGTACTGTGTGTGTGTGTGATTATATATATATATACATATATATATATATATATAAAAGAGAGAGAGAGAGAGAGAGAGAGAGAGAGAGAGAGAGAGAGAGAGAGAGAGAGATTGAGGATGACTGGCTTCCTCTGTTTCTAGTAAAACAACTGTCCCCAGACGGTTTGCTGGGGCAAACCAAATGATCATGGTATCCAGGAGTCCTGAAACAAAGATAGACTGGCTAGCCACACCCTTCCTTTTTTGAAATCCAAACAGGAAATTGCCTCAGAGTAGCCAAGCAAGTATATGCTGCCATCTTGGGGTATGGAGTGAGATTCTGTTGTAGTGACAGTTGACAGTAGATTCAGTTAGTTTCAAGGGTTGAGAAGTTATGGGCTTGGACACAAACAACTACTATCCTTCACTTTGATTTCATCAAAGCCAGTGAATGCAATTCGCCTTGAGTCAGAACAGTCCCTTGCGGGAATGATGTCACATCTAAAATCAATCAATCAACGTATTTATAAAGCTCTTTTTACATCAGCAGATGTCACAAAGTGCTGTACAGAAACCCAGCCTAAAACCCCGAACAGCAAGCAATGCAGATGTAGAAGCACAGTGGCTAGGAAAAACTCCCTAGAAAGGCAGGAACCTAGGAAGAAACCTAGAGAGGAACCAGGCTCTGAGAGGTGGCCAGTCCTCTTCTGGCTGTGCCGGGACGAGATTATAAGAGCACATGGCTAGTTAAGGCCAGATTGTTCTTCAAGGTTTCAAACATTCATAGATGATCAGCAGGGTCAAATAATAATCACAGTAGTTGTAGAGGGTGCAACAGGTCAGTACCTCAGGAGTAAATGTCAGTTGGCTTTTCATAACTGAGGATTCAGAGTTCGAGACAGCAGGTGCAGTAGAGAGAGGAGAGAGTCAAAAACAGCACGTCCAGGACAAGGTAGCACCTTTGGTGAACAGGTCAGGGTTCCCTAGCCGCAGGCAGAACAGTTGAAACTGGAGCAGCAGTATGACCAGGTGGACTGTGGACAGCCAGGAGTCATCAGGCCAGTTAGTCCATGATCCTAGGGCTCAGGTCCACTGGGAGGGGAGGGAGAGAGAGAGAATTAGAGGGTACATACTCACACAGGACACCAGATAAGACATAGACTATTGCAGCATAGATACTGGAGACTGAGACTGGGGTGGGTCGGTGGATACCCGCGGACAGGGCCAACCAGGCAGGATATAACCCCACCCACTTTGCCAAAGCACAGCCCCCACACCACTAGAGGGATATCAACAGACCACCAACGTACTACCCTGAGACAAGGCTGAGTATAGCCTACAAAGATCTCCTCCACCACGGGAGCCCAATGTGGCGCAAAACCAGACAGGAAGATCACGTATGTGACTCAATCCACTCAAGTGACTCACCCCTCCTAGGGATGACATGGAAGAGCACTAGTAAGCCAGTGACTCATCCCCCGTAATAGGGTCTGAGGCAGAGAATCCCAGTGGAGTGAGAGGAGCCGGCCAGGCAGAGACAGCAAGGGCAGTTCATCGTTCCAGTGTCTTGCCGTTCACCTTCGCACCCCTGGGCCAAACAACACACAATCATAGGACCTACTGAAGAGATGAGTCTTCAATAAAGACTTAAAGGTTGAGATGGAGTCTGCTTCTCTCACATGGGTAGGCAAATTATTCCATAAAAATGGAGCTCTATAGGAGAAAGCCCTGCCTCCATCTGTTTGCTTAGAAATTCTAGGGACAATAAGGAGGCCTGTGTCTTGTGACCATAGCGTACGTGTAGGTATATTCGGCAGGACCAAATCAGAGAGATAGGTAGGAGCAAGTCCATGTTATGCACTGTAGGTTAGCAGTAGGAGCTCTGCGGTCTTCGTCACCACCGGTCTACTAGCTGTCACCCGATCCCTTTTCCCCTTTTCGTTTTGGTTGGTCTAATTGGTTTCACCTGTTCCTTGTTTGGGGGGTTGAGTTGGGTTATTTAAGTTCAGTTGGCCCGCCTGTGTGTGTGCGGGCTTGTTTGCTGTTTTTGGTTCAGGAGTGTCTTTTTCATTTATGTCCGGTTACAGCGTGTGTACCGGTGTTGTACATTTAGGAGTGTTTTACGCCTGTGTTCGGTGTTACCCTCTTTTTGTTAGCTGTTATTGGTCCGGAATAAATGGTTTTCCGAATCCTCTGCTCTCTGCGCCCATCACTCTTCTAAACCTGACACTAGCCTTAACAGGAAGTCAATGTAGAGAGGCTAGCACTGTATTAATATGATCACATTGTTTGGTTCTAGTCAGGATTCTAGCAGCCTTGTTTTGGAAGTTTATTTAGTGCTTTATCCGGGTAGCCTGAGAGTAGAGCATTGCAGTAGTCTAATCTAGAACTGACAAAAGCATGGATGAGTTTTTCTGCGACTTTTTTGGACAAAAAGTTTCAGATTTTTGCAATGTCACGAAGATGGAAAAAAGTTGTCCTTGAAACAGTCTTGATATGTTCGTCAAAAGAGAGATCAGGGTCCAAAGTAACGCCGAGGTCATTCACAGTTTTATTTGAGACGACTGTACAACCATCAAGATTAATTCAAATCCAACAGCAGATCTCTTTGTTTCTTGGGACCTAGAACTAGCACCTCTGTTTTGTCCGAGTTTAAAAGTAAAACATTTGTCACCATCCACTTCCTTATGTCTGAAACACAGTCTTCAAGGGTAGGCAATATTGGGGCTTCACCACATTTCATCAAAATGTACAGCTGTGTGTCATCAACAAAGCAGTGAAAGTTGACATTGTGTTTCCGAATGACATCACCAAGAGGTAGAATATATTGTGAAAACAATAGTGATCCTAAAATGAAACCTTGAGGAACGCCGAAACTTCCATTTGATTTGTCAGAGGACAAACCATCCACAGAAACTAACTGATATCTTTCCGGCAGATAAGATCCAACCAGGCAATAACTTCTAATCCCTCCAAAAGAATGTGGTGATCGATGGTGTCAAAAACAGCACTAAGGTCTAGGAGCATGAGGACAGATGCAGAGCCTTGGTCTGACACCATTAAATGGTTGTTTACCACCTTCACGAGTGCAGTCTCAGTGCTATGATGGGGTCTAAAACCGGACTGAAACATTTTGTATACATTATGTGTCTTCAGGAAAGCAGTGAGTTGCCGTGCAACAGCTTTTTCAAAAGAAATTGAGAGGAATGGGAGATTCGATATATGTCGATAGTTTTTTACATTTTCCGGGTCAAGGTTCTGTCATGTATTGTCATATTATGTCTTGTTCCTGTTCTTTCTCTTCACTCTGTCTCCCTCTGCTGGTCGTATTAGGTTACCTTCTCTTTCAGCTGTTCCTCATCTCCTCTAACTACCTCGTTCACCCTTTTCCCACCTGTTCCCTTTTTCCCTCTGATTAGGTCTCTATTTCTCTCTCTGTTCCTGCTTCTTTCTTTGTCAGATTCTCGTTTGAGTTTCTCATGCCAGAACCAAACTATCGTCTCGTTTGCTTCACCCTTGTCCCGTCCTGTCGGAATCTGCCTGGCAAGTGCATCCTGTACTCAGCTAACTGTCTTATCGTTGGTACTGTGTCCAGTTCATCTGATGCTACGTGAGATCAGGTACCTCTGTTCCTCTACGACCCGCGCCTACCCAGAGAGACCTGCAGCCTGTCGCCGTTAACCCTGCTATTCTCCTCTGCTGCTAAGAAGGAGGCTCTTTTGTAATTATCAGAAGGACTTTTTGTTTATTTTGTCGCCCTCTCTGCGGGTTGTCTATTTTGCCATTATCTACATCTGAAGAGGATCTATGTCTTCCCTGTGTTTACATTCAAGGACTCTGTTTTTGTTAAACCGCTTTTGGGTCCTCACTCAAGTGCATAACAGGTTCGGATTTTTCAAGAGAGGCTTTATTACTGCCACTTTTAGTGAGTTTGGTACACATCCGGTGGATAAGGAGTCATTTATTATGTTTAACATAGGAGGGCCAAACACAGGAAGTAGCTCTTTCAGTAGTTTAGTTGGAATAGGGTCCAGTATACAGCTTGGCAGTTTAGAGGCCATGACTATTTTCATGAATGTGTCAAGAGATACAATATTAAAAAACTTGAGTGTCTCCATTGATCCTAGCTCCTGGCAGTTCTGTGCAGACTCAGGACAACTGAGGTTTGGAGAAATATTTGAAGTCCGTAATTTGCTTTCTAATGATCATGATCTTTTCATCGACAAAGTTCATGAATTTTTCACTGCTGAAGTGAAAGCTATCCTCTCTCGTTGAATGCTGCTTTTTATTTAGCTTTGCGAAAGTATCAAAAATACATTTTGGGGATTGTTCTTATTCTCCTCAATTAGGTTGGAAAAATAGGATGATCGAGCAGCAGTGAGTGATGGCTCCTCGATATTGCATGGTACTGTCTTTCCAAGCTAGTCGGAAGATTTCCAGTTTGGTGTAGCACAATTTCCGTTCCAATTTTCTGGAAGCTTGCTTCAGGGCTCGGGTATTTTCAGGGAGTAAATGTCTTGTGACAAGTCAGCAAAAATTAGAATTTTATCTGCCATGACTACAAGGTCCGACAGGAATTCAGAGAACTCGGCCCAGGAGGCCTGTAGACAGTGGCCATAAAAAGTGATTGAGTAGGTTGCCTTGATTTCATGACCAGAAGCTCAAAAGACGAAAACATGATTTTTTATTTGTAAATTGAAATTTGCTGTCATAAATGTTAGCAACACCTGCGCGGGGATATGGTCACTAGTGTAACCAGGAGGAGAGGCCTCATTTAACACTGTAAATTCATCAGGCTTGAGCCATGTTTCAGTCAGGCCAATCACATCAAGATTATGATCAGTGATTAGCTAATTGACTATAACTGCCTTGGAAGTGAGGGATCTAACATTAAAGTCATCTTATTTTAAGATGTGAGATATCACAATCTCTTTAAATACTGACAGAAATAGAGGAGGTCTTTATTCCAGTGAGATTGCTAAAGTTAACACCCGCATGTTTTGTTTTGCTCAACCGAGATTGAGGCACAGACACGGTCTCAATGGGGATAGCTGAGCTGACTACACTGACTGTGCTAGTGGCAGACTCCACTAAGCTGGCAGGCTGGCTAACAGCCTGCTGCCTGGCCTACACCCTATCTCACTGTGGAGCTAGAGGAGTTAGAGCCCTGTCTATGTTCATAGATAAGATGAGAGCACCCCTCCAGCTAGGCTGGAATCCGTCACTCCCCAGCAGGCCAGGTTTGGTCTGTTTTTGGGTGAGTCTCAGAAAGTGGGCCAATTATCTACAAATTCTATCATTTGGGAGGGGCAGAAAACAGTTTTCAACCAGCGATTGAGTTGTGAGACTCTGCTCTAGAGATCATCACTCCCCCTTACTGGGAGGTGGCCAGAGACAATTACTCGATGCCAACACATCTTTCTAGCTGATTTACACGCTGAAGCTATGTTGTGCTTGGTGACTTCTGACTGTTTCATCCTAACATTGTTGCTGACAACGTGGATAACAATATCCCTATACTCTCTACACTCCTCAGTTTTAGCCTTAGCCAGCACCATCTTCAGATTAGCCTTTACATCAGTAGCTCTGCCCACTGGTAAATACTGTGTGATTGCTGGATGATTCTTTTTAAGTCCAATATTGCGGGTAATGAAGTCACCAATGACTAGGGTGTTCAATTTGTCAGAGCTAATGGTGCGAGTCTTCGGTGGCTCAGACCCCGTAACGGGTGCAGGATAGATCTGAGAACGCTTGGCCTCTGTTAGCTGAATGAGCGACACCGGTTGAGCATGCCAACAGCATCTCTTTCCGGAAGCCTTGAGAAATTGTCTGGCTGCGAGGACTGTGCGTGGGATTTATACTACTATCTGTGCCACCAGTAAGTACAGATAGTAGTATAAATCCCCACAGCCGGACGCTGTTTCATCCTTTCCCACACTTAAATTTAACTTGCCTAACTATTTCATCTGAAGATGTGCTTGCAACACGGCTATCCTCACCATAAGGAAGTAGTTCTCCTGTCTATTATGTACAGCGACTGAAATTAGAATGCATAGTGTTAATGTTACTACTTAGCGTTTTCGGCTGATCCTGTACAACCACATCCAAATAAAGCGTCCTGGGTGAAAAAGTTGAATGAAAAAAATCAAGTAAGGAAAAAAACCGAAGTATTAAAAGTAAAAACCGAAAAGTTTGGCAAATAGCCAAGTAGCAACAAACAGCACGGAGACAAGTCTGGAAGTTGAGGGCGGAGCAACAGAAGGACATTAAAGGCATGAATAACAGTGAATTGCCATGCAACCTCCCACATCTGCTTCAGGTGCTGTCCTAACGTGGTCAACTCACTTTTTTCTCACATACATCTTTCTAGTCATTGGGGAAGGCTTTTCACAGCATTGCAGCCATGATCATCCTACTGTTGAGCAGTGGTTCCCAAGCTGTGGGAAAGTTGTAATAGTAGAATGCACAATGTGCAATTTTGAAATCGGGTAGTGCATCATCAGTTTTCCTCTTGTCATGTTAGTCATTGCATACCTTAGAGAGCTATTTATAATGTGTCAGAAATGTCCAGATCAACTAGCCTATGTCATCTAGCATTTTTAAGCTAGGTTCTTTATACCAGTCACTCAAATATCACATGAATACACATTAGACATGGCAAAATGTATAGAGTTGCAAGAAAATTAGCTGTAAAACGACAGAATTTGTAGAATTGCTTTAAAACCTGCAAAATGTTATTTCTGCCAACAACAGGGGGGTGAACAGTTTGTGTCATGAACATGTTCCCCAATGCTGGAAGGGATCCTGAGTGAAAAAGTTTGGGAACCCCTGCTGTAGAGCACTCATTACCTTGACATGGAGAACTTTTGTCCCTTTTTCTAATCCTTGCCACTTTGCAGCTCTATTGCTCTCTCTCTCACACGAGTGCCCTATTTGAGGGTCAGTCCCACTGGATTACTCTGCCACTGCTGTAACACCACTTCTCAAAGCATAGCTTCTAATGTTATTTAGCCTTAGCTAATGTGGGAGGCACTTAGTGTGTCCTTCAGCAATCCCATGTATCTGAACTCTTTATGTTCGTGTTTCTCTCCTCTAATAAAGTTTCTCTCCTCCACAGGGAAGGCAATTAACAGGAAAGGGATAGAGGAGCAGCACACATACTTGCAGTGACCTAAAATCATAATTTGCACATCAAACAGAACCTGTCTTCATCCTGGACTATTTGCATGTAATAACACGAAGGTACTGTATGTCAATGTCAAGTAGAAGGCTTCCTTCTTATGATGCAGCAGCACCTTCTATCTTTGTCTTCTGCTGGGATGCTGGGGCTCACGCACCAGTAGCAGATCAAGTTCATAGACAGAGAAAGGAATAGTGATGGAGAGGGAGACTCATTCCATGGCTTTGAAGAAGGGCTTGATGGGTAACCTTCAGCAAGAAAGGAGTCACGTCAGTCACGGTGGACTCCCTAAGCCAACTAAACCAACAAAGTAAGTATACTGACTGACCAGACTCCTGTTTTCTGTAGTCTAAACTGGTGTCTTAGCATATTCAACAAAGAGTTAGCATAGCAGAGAGGGGTTACTGGTAGACGTTTTGGTAACACTTTACAATAACATGGTCTTAACCATTGTAAAATTATAATTTACTGTAGCACAGTTGTAATAACATGTCACTTGTAACAATATCTATGAATTCCAGACAATGCCAAAAAGTCTAGTCATCGCAACTTTCTTATTGTTGGACACTTCAATATGCGAAATCAGATGCTAACATCTGTAAAAATGCACACAAGTGCACTCACACAGACACAGACACACACACAGACACACACACACACACACAGTAAACAGTGCCACACATGTATACAAGCGCATACATTTGGCTGTTTGGATTTTTGTTGTCCTTGTTGTAATTTTTTTTGCATTGTTGTTTTCTGTTGTTGTTTCCCTTTTTCCCCCGTTTGTTCTCTTTGTTAGTTGTTGGTGCATTGGGCCTGTGGTGATTTTGGTTGAGCCGTGAAAATGTTGAGCCGCTTCACTGCAGGAAGATTGTACAATATGTTTTAAAATCAAATTTAAAAAATAAGAATAAAAAAAGTTTTGTTTGAAATCTTTTACAAACCACACCATATGTAATTTCCACGCTCCCCATGACATGTTTGATGACTCGACCGTGACACATTTAACATTTTCAAACACCATCCATACCAGTGGGCTTATCAACTCAAATCTCAGAGGAACAAATACTGTATTTCTAACAACAGCTCAACAAACTAGTTATGAGACATGCATTATGTATGGTCTCTCTCCTCAGTAGGATGCATTAAATATTTGTTAACTTATAAAAGCATCAAGCCACACTCTGCACCTCACGACTATTTATTTTTCACACTAAAACTCCATCTGCCACATTCTCTATTCTCTTTGCCCTCATATTTTATGGCAAATCAGGGGTGATTTGAATATTGGAAGAGAAGGAATAAATCGGGATCCATTAAGACTGAATCCAGGGGAGCTTTAAGACACACACAGATACTCCACATGCATAGCACAATACTCAAACAAATAGGGAAACATTAAATATTCACAAATCAACATAAAACAACATTGCACATCTCCTAATGATATGCGTGTGCTGAGCCTCAATTACTTTTTCCCACTTTTCTAGTTAGAGTGAAGACTATGCATACAGCTCAGCTTCTTCGCAACAGGACATTGAGATTTATAGTTTCCATTTAATCAATTGGGTTTTATTCCACTCTGATTAGTTTGCTCAATAATAAACACCAATTCAAATGATGGAAGAAACGAGGTGATTGCTGATGCTAAGTTAAATATTCAGTAATTGAAATAATTGTATGTTTATTTTTTTCCATAGCAAAACTTATCTTAACAAATTAAATGCTTTGTTTTCTTTGCCCCTGAAAGAAAATTCAATTAATATCACTCTCACAGCATTTTCTCCCAGTGCATTGTCAAACAATGTATCTTTGAGGCAAAAAATAAGTTAGCTTTTCTCAAAGTATATTGTATGAAGAGAGGACATAAACCACTTGATTAATTAGTCTATTGCTTTTCGAATATGAAGAAAACAGTTGTTGAAATAAATTATACAATTAATCACTTTAAACCAATTAACATTCACTGCAGATACTCTAAATGAATGTTAATTGTATTTAAAGAGATTGGGTAATTACGTTATAAATAGGATGTGGTTCTGGATAGAGTGATGAATTAATTTAGAATGAATGTATCAACAACATTCTTACAAAATATCTATGCACTACAAGCTAGTTAGAATACAATCTTAATTATTTTTGAAAATCTAAGTGTGCACAATCTAACATAGGAATGAATTGATATCTGTCTGGCAATATGTCCTGCAAAAGCAGTTCCATAGTCAATCTAAATCAAAAGGTGAGTTTGAGTAAGAGTAAGAGCAAACAAGTCAATTCAACCATCTTCTACAAAACCAGGGAAATGGTCAACAGGATGCAACGTTTTGGAATGTTTAGATATGAATATGCTGCAGTGGCTTGCGAAAGTATTCAACCCCCTTGGTATTTTTCCTATTTTTCTGCCTTTGAACCTGGATTTAAAGTATATTTTTTTTGGGGGGGGGTTGTATCATTTACACAACATGCCTACTGTACCATTTCGAAGATGCAAAATATTTTTTATTGTGAAACAAATAAGAAATAAGACATAAACAGAAAACTTGAGAGTGCATAACTATTCACCCCCCCCCCCCCCCCCCCCCAAAGTCAATACTTCGTAGAGACACCTTTTTTGCAGCAATTACAGCTGCAAGTCTCTTGGGGTATGTCTCTATAAGCTTGGCACATCTAACCACTGGGATTTTTGCCCATTCTTCCAAGCAAAACTGTTCCAGCTCCTTCAAGTTGGATGGGTTCCGCTGGTGTACAGCAATCTTTAAGTCATACCACAGATTCTCAATTGGATTGAGGTCCGGGCTTTGACTGGGCCATTCCAAGACATTTAAATGTTTTCCCTTAAACCACTTGAGTGTTGCTTTAGCAGTATACTTAGGGTAATTTTCCTGCTGGAAGGTGAACCCCCATCCAAGTCTCAAATCTCTGGAAGACTGAAAGAGGTTTCCCTCAAGAATTTCCCTGTATTTAGTGGCATCCATCATTCCTTCGATTCTGACCAGTTTCCCAGTCCCCGCCGATGGAAAAACATCACATGATGATGCCACCACCATGCTTCACTGTGGGGATGCTGTTCTCGGGGTGATGAGAGGTGTTACGTTTGCGCCAGACATAGAGTTTTCCTTGATGGACAAAAAGCTACATTTTACTCTTATCTGACCAGAGTACCTTCTTCCATATGTTTGGGGAGTTTCCCACATGCCTTTTGGCGAACACCAAATGTGTTTGCACATTTTTTTCCTTAAGCAATGCTCATTTTTCTGGCCACTCTTCCGTAAAGCCCAGCTCTGTGGAGTGTACAGCTTAAAGTGGTCCTATGGACAGATACTCCAATCTCCACTGTTGAGCTTTGCAGCTCCTTCTGGGCTTTCTTTGGTCTCTTTGTTGCCTCTCTGATTAATGCCCTCCTTGCCTGGTCCATGAGTTTTGGTGGGCAGCCCTCTCTTGGCAGGTTCGTTGTGGTGCGATATTCTTTCCATTTCTTAATAATGGATTTAATGGTGCTCCGTGGGATTTTCAAAGTTTCTGATATTTTTTATAACTCAACCCTGATCTGTACTTCTCCACAACTTTGTCCCTGGCCTGTTTGGAGAGCTCCTTGGTCTTCGTGGTGCCACTTGCTTGGTGGTGCCCCTTGCTTAGTGGTGTTGCAGACTCTGGGGCCTTTCAGAACAGGTGTATATATACTGAGATCATGTGACACTTAGATTGCACACAGGTGGACTTTATTTAACTAATTATGTGACTTCTGTAGGTAATTGGTTGCACTAGATCTTATTTAGGGGCTTCAAAGCAAAGGGGGTAAATACATATGCACGCACCACTTTTCAGTAAAAAAAAAAATTGCATTTTTTTCACCAATTTGGAAATAAAAATCCATTAAGTTGGGTGAATTTAGGCCTATTCCTGCTGACAGAGCTGGTGTAACTGAGTCAGGTTTGTAGGCCTCCTTGCTTGCACACGCTTTTTCAGTTCTGCCCACAAATTTTCCACACTATTGAGGTCAGGGCTTTGTGATGGCCACTCCAATTGTCACTTTCTGACCTTAGTTCTTTTGTTATGTCTTTGTTTTAGTATGGTCAGGGCGTGAGTTGGGTGGGTTGTCTATGTTAGTTTTTCTATGATTTGCTATTTCTGTGTTTGGCCTGGTATGGTTCTCAATCAGAGGCAGCTGTCAATCGTTGTCCCTGATTGAGAACCATATTTAGGGAGCCTGTTTTCTATTGTGTTTCGTGGGTGATTGTTTCCTGTTGTGTGTCTGCACCAGACAGAACTGTTTTCGGTCGTTTCTCTTTGTTATTTTTGTTATTTCCGTGTTCATTTTAATAAATATGGACACATACCACGCTGCACCTTGGTCCTCACTTTCTTCCACCAACAACGGCCGTTACAGAATCGCCCACCACCAAAGGACCAAGCAGCGTGGTAAGGAGAAGGTTACAACATGGGACGAAATAGAGAGGTGGTCAGTCGACCCAGGGAGAGTGCCGGAGCCCGCCTGGGATTCTCTGGAACAATGTGAGGAGGGATACCGGAGAATGGAGTTGGCACGGCGGTCAAGGAAGCCAGAGAGGCAGCCCCAAAAATGTATTGGGGAGGCACACAGGGAGTGTGGCTAAGTCAGGTAGGAGACCTGAGCCAACTCCCCGTGCTTACCGTGGAGAGAGGTGGACCGGGCAGGCACCGTGTTATGCCGTGAGGCGCACGATGTCCCCAGTGCGCAGGCATAGCCCGGTGCGGTACATAACAGCGCCTCGTATCGGCCGGGCTAGAGTGGGCATCGAGCCAGGTGCCATGAAGCCGGCTCAGCGCATCTGGTCTCCAGTGCGTCTCCTCGGGCCGGGGTACATGGCACCAGCCCTACACATGGTGTCCCCGGTTCGCCAGCACAGCCCAGTGCGGGCTATTCCACCTCGCCACACTGGCCTGGCTACGGGGAGCATTCAACCAGGTAGGGTTGGGCAGGCTCGGTGCTCGAGAACTCCAGTGCGCCTTCACGGTCCGGTCTCCACGCACCAGCCCTCCGGTGGCAGCCACCCGCACCAGGCTGTCTCTCCGTCTCCTTCCTACAGGTACTCCCGCCTGTCCAGCGCTGCCAGAGTCTCCCTCCAGTCCGGATCTGCCAGAGTCTCCCTCCAGTCCGGATCTGCCAGAGTCTCCCTCCAGTCCGGATCTGCCAGAGTCTCCCTCCAGTCCGGATCTGCCAGAGTCTCCCTCCAGTCCGGATCTGCCAGTCTCCCTCCAGTCCTGAGCTGCCAGAGTCGCCCGTCTGTCCTGAGCTGCCAGAGTTGCCCGTCTGTCCTGAGCTGCCAGAGTCGCCGGTCTGTCCTGAGCTGCCAAAGTCACCCGTCTGTCCTGAGCTGCCAGAGTCTAAAGCTCTAAAGAGGCCACGGACGCGGGCTAAGAGGCGGACAAGGACTATGGTGGAGTGGGGTCCATGTCCCGCGCCAGAGCTGCCACCGCGGACGGACACCCACCCAGACCCTACCCTATAGGTTCAGATTTGGGTACTGTCACGTTCTGACCATAGTTATTTTGTTATGTCTTTGTTGTAGTATGGTCAGGACGTGAGTTAGGTGGGTTGTCTATGTTAGTTTTTCTATGATCTGCTATTTCTGTGTTTGGCCTGGTATGGTTCCGAGAGGCAGCCCCCCCCAATTTGGGGAGGCACACAGGGAGTGTGGCAGAGTCAGGAAGCAGACCTGAGCCAACCCCCCATGCTTATCGTGGCGAGCATGGGACTGGTCAGGCCCCGTGCTATGGGGTGATGCGCACGGTACTGAGGCGAAGTATTCACAGGCCGGTATGCTCGGTGCCAGCGTCCCGCATTTGCCTGGGGAAGCTGGCATCCAGCCAGAACGGGTGGGGCCAGCTCTGCACTCGAGACCGCCAGTGCGCCTCCACGGCCCTGTGTATCCGGTGCCTCCACTACTCACCAGGCCTCCGGTGGCAGCCCCACACACCAGGCTGTCTCTCAGTCTCCTCCCTCCAGGTGCTCCCGCCTGTCCAGCGCTGCCAGAGTCTCCCGCCTGTACGGAGCTGCCAGAGCTCCGGACAAGTAGGTAATGAAGGTGGGATACATGTTTGACAGAAACATTTGTTTGAATGGTAACAGCTCTTCCATTCCTGTTTCAGTGAGAAGGCAAAGTAAGCTGAACAAAGTTTATGATTGTAAGCTTGTGGGTGGTCATTCCGAGCTTGTTTGACAGTGTTAGCCAGTGAGCTATCGTGTTTGTGAGTCGCAGAACCACGGACTTCTAATTTCAAAGCTGTGGCAAGTTTAGTGTAGTCGTTAAGAACGTGTTGCTGTTGTAGATGAATGAACCTCGTCACGTGTCTATTCGACGTTCACTTCAACAGGTAAACGCTGTCAGAACCCGTAGCGTTCGGGTAGCCAACCAATGAGTCCTCTATGTCAGCTAGGAACGTTCAGTATCGTTTGGCTGTCCTGGAAAGGGGTCAAAGGTGGGAAAATTATTGAATTTGTCAAGGTGTTCCACACCAAGCGGGCGGAGAGGGTTGGCTTCATCCTGTGGGGAAATTGGGGCCAAAAGACCAAGAGGAGAAGCCAAGCTTTGGCTTTGTTGGCGAAGAGGCGCCATATTACTCAGTGCCGCCATATTACTCAGTGCCGAATGGCCAGGAGGAGAAGACTGAGGGACACATGAGAGAGGCAAAGTCTGAAACCTATCGTCTCACTCCTTTGAGTACCGTACTCCAGTTGCTTGGTTGGGTAGTCACGCTATAGCGCATGACTGTTCTGGAATTCCACCAGATTGTACATAAGGGTGGTATTCTGCTGCATTGCAGAGTCCACTTGAGTGCTTAGAGTACCGATTTTGGACATGTGAGTGTCGCATTTGCTCCTTTCAGTCTCAAACTTATCTGTCTTTGTTTGCAGATAGAGGTCTTGTGTATGGAGCCAGAGATTCAGTGATGAGATTTCCTCCCTTTGCTTAGAAATCAATATTTCCATCTTCATCACATGAGCTCTCATAATTCATTTGGTCAGCGACTTCAATGAGTTCTGCTGATTTGTCATCCAACTTAGTCATTGTGTTGATTAAAAAGAATGTCTTTCGTCTGCAGCATTTGGAGTAGAACAGTGTTACTTTGAGTAACGTTGAACAAAACTGCAAGTTATCAAGTTGAACGCTCCTGTTTGTGATCTAGTTTTGCGTGGATATCATCGTATTTGGTTTGGGCTAAATTGAGTTGTTCCTGTAGAAGGCGATTTGTTCCTGTCGAAGACGATTTTGTTTAAGAGTTTGTGCTTGTTCGTCGTCATAGGTTTTTGCAATAACATTTAATTGTTCAGTTTTCAAACGCAGTTCCATAGCTAGCAGAATTTTTCCCTTGTCTGTGTTTGTCATCAGTTTCCCGGTTCTCTACACCTTGTTATGCACTGTGGTATTGGACCGATGCCAATCTTGGATGACAAGACATCAGGGCTAAATTACAAGGCCTCACAATTACTACTGTTTTTCCGCTAATGGCATAATTAGGGTTGGTATCGCTGCTGAGGTCAGAGATCAATTATTTTATGGGTGAGGTTTCACTAATTAGCTGGGGAGTGGGAACCACTCCTTCTGATAGCTTGCACATTATTAGAATATGTGAGAGGAGAGAAAGAAATAATTATCCTATTTTTCCAAAGTTTGGTTTTGGAATAGGTTGGATGCTGCAAAGATGATTTTAATCTATTTATGGGCGTTAATTAACCAGTAGTGCTGTACCAGTATTGTGGGAGTTGGATGTGAATGAATTTGCAAAAGCAAATTGAATTGATTAGTCAATGATAATGATTAATCATAACTGGATAGGCTATCTGGGAATTTAAACTTTAATTAACCTAAGAAGTTGTTTCATCTAGGTCGATATTGGAAAGTTTAAATATCTCATTTAATTGGAAGAACTTGAAAAGGTATGTTCGACAATTTAACTTATTCCATTGAATGAGACAATTACCCAGTCAATTGAGATTGGCAGGATTATCATAAATTTGTCCGTAGTTACACCATATGAGCACACGTTTTGCTTTCAAATATAATATATTTTTTAAATATATTACTTGCGGTTCACCACTTTAGGTCACTGATCGCACAAAGCTGAACTCTGAACAATGGAGGAACAATGGCCCAAGACGGAAGAGTTTAGCAGTGACACAGGAAAACAAAATGGCTGCTATATTCCTTTGTTAGCTGTAGCATCTCGTGCCAGATAGCTATTATTATACTGTTCCCACAGCACAAAGGATTCCATACAACATGGAAAGAGGGTTTACTAGTGACGTCTCACATTAACCCATTCAGCATACTCTTTTCTAGCGCTGTACATAAAAACAGATATGCCTTTGTCCTACCCATGCTGGCTCAACGCTATAAGCAGACAGATAACACTTTGGCTTTGTCACCGAACAGATCTATCCTCAAATTTATAACATTACTGGATCGATGCCCTTGCTCTAGAAATGAACATTGACCGACAGAATTAGTACCGTTTGGCATAACGGACTAAATCTGGAATTTAACAACTCATAAGAAACTCTGACATCATCTTATACGCGACACCGGGACAACTAAATGAGCAACACACACCACACGGCTCTATTCGTATCTAACGCAGTCTGTTTGAACAGTAATCTGTTTGCACAATTAATATATATACTTAATTTAATCAGAATACCTCATTCTATTACAGATTCCTCACCATTATATTGTGTCTCTAGTATGATTAAATGAGATGACATGCTATTTTCAAATCGATTACCTAACGTTTAATTATTTTATTAAATTAATCAGGCAATAACAGACTCATTAGGAATCCGGGGCACCACGGAATCATTAGTTTATATAGAGCGGCTATCTCCTGAATCCACTCTTAAAGATCTGAAGATCTTTTATATCAATAGCAGTAAATCATTAATTATTCTTCACCTTCTATCAGTCTGATCTGAACATCGTAAAATTCTTGGTTATCTGCATGAACCCTAGCATAAATTATGAATCAGCAATATACAAATTGACTTAATTATTTATTTACTAACTAACTAAATAATCACAGAAATATATAATAAACAAACAGTAGATATTGGTTACTAACAATGATAGAAAAGTCCCTAGTGGGCTAAGCCAATATGACAGCTTGGCAGACAAAGGGAAAGGGGAGGGACCAAGAAAGAGCGGGAAAGACAAATGGATTCATTACACACAGTGTATAATTATATTCATTGAAATGCTAATCCTTTGCACATGAACGGCCGCTCATTCGAGAATAATTGCAATGTATTTATATATATGCCCGTATGTCGTTGTCTTCTCTCTTGGAATCCTCGATCGCCCTGTAGGGTTCATCAGAGTCTCTGGTTAACTTTCATTGAAGTCACAAAGTCTTTTATGGTTGTAGGTGTTGGATACTTCAGAGTACCATTCAGAAATATTCTCATAGAAGAGTTGCTTCGGCGATTGTCTGTATTCTCGTCCTAGGTTTACGTAATTTCTAGCTGCAGACTAGTAATTCGTGTTCAAGATTTGCTCTTATTCTGTAGGAATCGATAGCCTCCGAGTTTAACCATTTCCAGCCATGTAACCAATGCTCCACGTGGTATAGTCTTGTCCTTTGGTAGAGTTGTAGTTTAACACACCAGCGTCACCCGGCATGTTTTGGTATTAGAAATTCAACCATTTGCAACCTTAGCTTACACAGTGGTTTGTTTGAGGTGGTGTGAATTTCATCAGGAGTGGGTTTCATGCATTTCTGTAACGGCCGTTGGAAAAAGAGGACCAAAGTGCAGCGTGGTGAGCGTACATACTTTTAATAGTAGATGTCGCCAAACAAAAAAATAAACAATACAGAAACAAACCGTGAAGCTTAAGGCTATGTGCCATCAAACAAAGTTAACTTCCACAAACACAGGTGGGAAAAAGGGTAACTAAGTGGTTCCCAATCAGAGACAACGATAGACAGCTGCCCCTGATTGAGAACCATACCCGGCCAAAACCTAGAAATAGATAATCATAGAAACACAAAACATAGAATGCCCACCCCAACTCACACCCTGCCCACCCCAACTCACACCCTGACCAAAGCGTGACAGTACCCCCCCCCCCCCCCACAAAGGTGCGGACTCCAGCCGCAAAACCTAAACCTATATGGGAGGGTCTGAGTGGGCATCTATCCGTGGTGGCGGCTCTGGTGCGGGACGTAGACCCCGCTCCACCTCTGGCTTGGCCCACTTAGGTGGCGCCTCTAGAGCGGGGACCCTTGCCGCCGACCCCGGACTGGGACCCTCATTGCGGGCCCTGGACTGGGCACCCTCGTTGCGGGCCCTGGACTGGGCACCCTCGCTGCGTGTCCCGGACTGGGCACCCTCGTTGCGGGCCCCGGACTGGGCACTCTCGTTGGAGGGCGACACTGGAGGCTCCGGACTGGAGGGAGACACTGGAGGCTCACGGACTGGAGGGCGACACTGGAGGCTCCGGACTCGAGGGCGTCGCTGGAAGCTCCGGACTGGAGGGCGTCGCTGGAAGCTCCGGACTGGAGGGCGTCGCTGGAAGCTCCGGACTGGAGGGCGTCGCTAGAAGCTCCAGACTGGACGCAGGCACAGGACTCACCAAGCTAGGGAGACACACAGGAGGCCTGGTTCTGGGAGCAGGCACAGGACTCACCAGGCTGGGGAGACATACAGGAGGCCTCTTCCTTGGCCGAGGCACCGGATACACTGGGCCGTGAAGGCGCACAGGCGGTCAAACCCATTCTGGCTGGATGCCCGCTTCCACCCGGCAAATGCGGGATGCTGGCACCAAGCACACCGGCCTGTGAATGCTCAGCCTCGACACAGTGCGCATCACCCCATAGCACGGGGCCTGACCAGTCACATGCTTGCCACGGTAAGCACGGGGAGTTGGCTCAGGTCTCCAACCTGGCTCAGCCACACTCCCCGTGTGCCCCCCAAAACATTTTGGGGGGGGCTGCCTCTCGGGCTTCCTTGCCAGCCGTGTTCCCTCATACTGTTGCCGCTCCGTCTTCCTCTCTGCTTCTACCTGCTCCCAGGGCAGGCGATCCCTCCCCTCCAGAATCTCCTCCCATGTCCAGGATCCTTTGCCATTTAGGATGTCCTCTCACGTCCATTCCTCCTTACCACGCTGCTTGGTCCGTTTCTGGACACAAAACATAGAATGACCACCCCAACTCACGCCCTGACCAAACCAAAATAGAGACATAAAAAGGATCTCTAAGATCAGGGCGTGACAGTTTCAGTAGAAAAGGGCAGTCCATGACGCCGACGTAATGCCTATGCTCACGTGGGTATGGCCACTGACTATTTAATCTTTATATGAAAATCCATACTCTCATTTAGTAGGTTAACATGACATTACATCTTTTCACAAATTGTTTCATGTTTAATCACATACGTTTCACCATATTTAGATGTAAATCTGACAGTTGGGAAATGTACACTTAGGTTATACAGGTTATACAGGTATGTGTGTTTCTTGTCCTTTATGAAATCACCAAATGAAACACACTCGTCATAACTGTCCCTTAAGTGTCCACGGACCCTTCCCACATTCTCAAAAGTAGATATATTGTTGTCTCCCAGTTTGGGGATTTAGGAGTTTGGCCAAGTGAAGTCCTTTGTTCTCTCTCTGCGCTCTCTCCCTTTCTTTCTGCATGACCAGGGGGAGAGAGTCTCTGCCAGGAATTTATGACCTGAGATAACAAAACCTGGCTTCAGGAGAGTGAGAGAGGGGAGGGAATCCACAATCTACACCCTGAAAGGGCCACTTCATGACACAGTACATTCTTTAAATTGACATTGTGGTTTGATCACTGACAAAGGCATTGCAAGGTGACAAAAGACTAGGTAAAAAAACATTTTTAACCTTCAAAAACATCTTTGTTGTTTTGTGTGGACAGATCAGTGTGTTGTGAAATAATGTTAAGCTCCAGCTCTTTTCCTTGCAGCACAATCAACATATGTAATGCTGTTCTGATTAAGAGATCTGGATAAGCCCATTAATAACAGTCAAAGGAACACTTAAGGAGTAATCTAGCCCAAAGTTTATTGAATTTGATAGGGTATCAATTTCCATTTCACTGTTAATTGAAAATTTAGTCCAGAGGCAATAACAATGAATACACCATTCTCACCTTCCCCTGGGGCGACAAGTAGCCTAGTGGCCAGTAACTGAAAGGTTGCTGGATTGAATTACAGAGCTGACAAGGTACAAATCTGTCGCTCTGCCCCTGAACATGGCAGTTAACCCACTGTTCCCCAGTAGGCCATCATTGTAAATAAGAATTTGTTCTTAACTGACTTGCCTTGTTAAATAAAAAAATGACTTTCATGTAGCTATGTTTGTTTCTCGTGTCTCTTTATATGAGGATGGAAATTGAGAGGCTAGATATGTAAAGAACAAACTAGCTTCAGAACTTGTGTTTTATATGCTACAAAATATACTACAATTGAATTTGTACTTGTATGAACAGCATGTTATCTCTTGAATTAGACTTTTCAACCTTACAGAGTCAAAGTAAAGAAACTGACTTGAGGCTGAATTACTCGGATCCGATTTGCCTCAGCTAGGATGAAGTGAGCCTAGCTACTTATTATCAATGTGTCCAATCTTATGCTTTGTTTATACGTCATCCTCATCCCTCATTTGAATGTGTACCGTGCATTACCTGTAAGTTGCCACCACATCTTCTGATTCAGCAAAAAGCTATTTACATTTCTTTATCTTCCCCAGAAATGAAGACTTAATAAGGGAAACGTGGGTTACATTCATTTGCCAAGCTCAGGATGCACCCAAGTTGATCAGAAATTTTGCAGATGAGTGCATTGAACCTGCTGCAAAAAAGGATGGGGTACGCCAAGCGTCTGATACTGAAGCCTGGTGCAGTCTGTCATGACGTTGGCCTGAGGGGGAGGTTTATGACCCCCATAAATACCTTTCCCCCTTTTCCTCTCTCTACTCTACCGTTGTGACTATTGAAAATCCCTTTGTTAACATTGAGAGAGAGTCTGGTGACATCAAAAGATGGGAAACGGAACCATATTTCGGTAATCCAACCAGTTGAAAATATGCGTTGGGACTTAATGAATATGATGTCAGTTCAGTTGGCGTCTGAGACATGATTACTGATGATAGGATGACATAAACTGTATCTTGGAAAGTCTAC
Organism: Oncorhynchus nerka; assembly: GCF_034236695.1. NCBI lineage: Eukaryota > Metazoa > Chordata > Actinopteri > Salmoniformes > Salmonidae > Oncorhynchus > Oncorhynchus nerka. Next base: position 68,965,291 of record NC_088423.1, read on the forward strand.
ACATTCTAGTTATCAGAATCACATGGAATTGTTGTACAATATACATTTTTAAATATGAAACTATTTGTGAAAAGATGAAATGTCATTTTAGCTCCTAAATGAGAGAACGGTTTATCATAGAGAAACTCTGCTCACTCAGAGGCCCGCCCAAGTGAACAGACATGGGTTGTATAAACTATGAAACACGCCCTTCTTTCACCACTAAATAAACCTGTTGATGTAAATGTAACTTCCTGTTCCAAGGACTGGCAGTCCCCACGTTGAAAGGACAAAGACCACCTACAGAACTAAGCCAACATCAGCAAGAACCTAATGCAATTGGCCTCGAATTTCAGTGTGAAGGTGACGACCTACACGCTGGAAGGATGAATTTCGACTATACCAGCCAGAATATAGCATGAGCTTAAATTATGGCAACTTGGTATGAACTTTGAACTCTTATTCACTAAAGAAGTGCTACCCCCCCGCTAAATGTGGGCTATGAGAGGACGGACAGAGTATACATTCCACCACACTCCAGTTCACCACTAGACAGTCTTCAGAGGACCAGAGATCCATGCTGGACCATCCGGCCGCCCATCTACGAACAATCTACCGAAGTGCAGCTCAAGAGTAATTATTTATTGCATTCTCCTTTTTCAAATGGGCGGTTATTTAGAATGCATAAGATACTGTATTTACGATAGCATAGCTGCCTACGGCCCGATAGGGACACAAAACCTTTTTGTTCCTCAGTCTTCCCGCTCTTTCATTCAAACCCAACCCCCTTTCCTTTGTGTAACCAGCCGTCATGTCGGCTCCGTCCACCAGGGACGTTTTCTTTATGACATAATTTGTAATCAATGTATGATCCATTCTGTGAAGATGTAATTCTGTGTGATTATTTAGGTATTTAGTAAATAAATAATTAAGCCAAATTGTGTATTGCTGATTCAACTTGTTAGCCAGGGTTCGTGAAGACCAAGAATTTACAACTTTCAGATGAGACTGAATAAAGTCACAATTAAATATTGACTGCTATTGATGTAAAAGATTACTAGGTCTTTAAGAGTTTATTCAGAAGATAACAGCTCTATAAACATTATTTCGTTGTGCCCTGACTTTCAAGTTAATTACATTTACCTGATTAACTTAATCAGGTCATATTAATTACAGAGAAATGATTTTATAGAATAGCATGTCATATCACTTAATCTGGCATAGCCAAGGACATGACAAGTCCCAACACTTGAGTTTCCACTGACAGTCCCAGCAGCAAGTGTTGGTCACCCCGTAAGTAGTTAACATAGAATAGTAGTGTATAATATGGGAATGCTGCGTAATGCATGTAAATAATCGGCATATTTTATAGTGTTTGATCACCATTCAGAAACACAAACATTCCAAAAATAAACATGGGATTTTAATGCGCATATTTCCTGTAGACTACATTTAAAACCTCTCCAGAAAAGGCCCTCTGGAAGAGTAAAGGAAATTAAATTCACTACCCCTTAGTCTACCATTTTCCTTTTCACAAACACTACAGGCTGCTGGATCTCCTCTTCAATGAGGTCACCCCTGACCTAGCTCTGAGACTATGTCCAAGATGCCTGACAGTAGTTTTCAAGGTAATGTACTCACGTTTAGATATGCCGATTAGAGAAAAGGCACTGTGGAACAGTAAAGGAAATTCAATTCACTACCCCTTAGTCTACCATTTTCCTTTTCACAAACGTTACAGGCTGCTGGATCTCCTCTTCAATGAAAGAGTTTCAAGTTCCTTGGTGTCCACATCATCAACCAACTATCACGGTCCAAACACATCAAGACAGTCGTGAAGAGGGAACAACACCTTTTCCCCCTCAGGAGACTGAAAAGATTTGGCATGGGTCCTCATATCCTCAAGAAGTTGTACAGCTGCACCATCGAGAGCATCCTGACCGTTTGCATCCCCACCTGGTATGGCAACTGCTTGGCATTCGACTGTAAGGCGCTACAGAGGGTAGTGCATACGTCCCAATATATCACTGGGGCCAAGCTTCCTGCCATCCAGGACCTACATACTAGGCGGTGTCAGAGGAAGGACCAAAAAATTGTCAAAGACTCCAGTCACCCAGGTCATAGACCGTTCTCTCTGCTACCACATGGCAAGCGGTACCAGATCACCAAGTCTAGGTCCAAAAGGCTCCTTAACCTGTTGCTCCTACCCTCTACTTTTTTGAACATTTTTTTAAAAATCACGCAACATTTCAGCGCCCTGCTACTCATGCCAGGAATATAGTACGTTCATATGGTTAGAATGTGTGGATAGGAAACCCTCGGACGTTTTTAAAACTGGTTAAATCACGACTGTGGCTATTACATAACGTGCGTTACATCGGAAAGCGCAGGAAAACCTGATCACAGAAAATGGAAATAAATATCCTTGCGCCACTTCAAGCAATTGTTAACAGTGAGCCGAATTAGATAAGACCGAGCATTCAACTCCCACAGCATCCCCATGTTGTCTAGAGTCTTGTGAATTGAATCCTCTTTGATTCTTGGTTGAACCGAAAGAGGGGCACGACTTACCTCCGGTCTCCGCCCAGATCATTCCGGAAGAGCTCTCTCCTGAAATTTTTTCCAAGACGACAGCTAATGATATTTACATCGCCTACGGATGATTTTTATCGCTTATTAACGTTTACTAATACCTAAAGTAGCATTACAAACGTATTTCGAAGTGTTTTGTGAAAGTTTATCGTCTACTTTTTGAATTTTAAAAAAATGACGTTACGTTGTGAAATCGCTGTTTTTTTCGTTTATCACACAGTCTACATATAACGATATCTTGGCTTTATATGGCCCGATTTAATCGAAATAAAGACCCAATAGTGTTTATGGGACATCTAGGAGTGCCAACAAAGAAGATGGTGAAAGGTAATGACTGTTTTCTATTTTATTGTGCGGTTTGTGTAACGCCGAAATGCTAATTATTTTGTTTACGTCCCCTGCTGTGCTTTTCTGTTGTAGTGTATTGGTGCATGCTATCAGATAATAGCTTCTCATGCTGTCGCCGAAAAGCATTTTAAAAATCTGACTTGTTGCCTGGATTCACAACGCGTGTAGCTTTAATTTGATACCCTGCATGTGTATTTTAATGAACTTTTGAGTTTTAACTAATACTATTAGCATTTAGCGTAGCACATTTGCATTTCCAGAGCTCTAGTTGGGACGCAAGCGTCCCAACTAGAGGCAAGAGGTTAACAGCTTCTATCCTCAAGCTATAAGACTGCTGAACAATTAATCAAATGGACATTTACATTGACCCTCCCCCTTTGTTTTTACACCGCTGATACTCACTGTTTAATATCTATGCATCGTCATGTAGCCTTGTTACGGATACAGTTATCCTGTGTGTGTGTGTATCCTGTGTGTGTGTTTCTTTTCTCTCCTTCTCCCCTCACAGGTGAAAACCATCACTCCCCAATCAGTCAACAATCAATCATCAATCAGAAGACACACCTCCTCCTATTTCCTACCCTATCACAGTTCCTTCCCCATGGTTTAAAAACCCCATCATTTGTTTGTTCTAGAGCTCAATCTCTAGCTCAATCTCTAGCTCAATCTCTCTGTAAATGCCATGTCTGTAGGTCTCTGTGTTTCACTCTCGCTTTGTGTCTTAACCTCTCTTTTGTTTGAGCACCTCCATAGCACTTTGTCATCACCTGTGAGTATTGTTTTTGGTTATGGTGTTTGTTTGTTTGTGGGAAAAGGGGGAAACCAAGACAAGTCGCCCATGGGCATACACTACCCGTAGGTGAACTTTGTTAAATACACTAGTTAGAACTGGGCGGACCACCCACTGTATTTTTGGTTAGTTAGTTAGCTGTTGTTAAAGTAGGCTAGTCTAGCTTAGGGGTGTTTTTGAATGCTTATTGTTTCTTTCCTTGGGTCCAGCTCAGCCCCTTTTCCTGCTCCCCCCATTACCGTGTGTTTATAAATAAACCTGGAGTTTGACGGTAGATTTCTGTTGTCGTGGTTATTTCGTTCACACTTTTACTTTGTCACAATAATAATTTGCATGAGTTATGTTACGGGTCTCATTACCATCCCCCCCTAGACTGTCGGGCCAAAAGGGATTCGTAACAAGCCTGGAAAAAGTAAACACAGCACAGGACACAAACTAATTTGGGATTGTTTACTCTGTTGAAGATTACATTTAAAATAGGATAACGTAGAAGGGAAATCACCACAAGATGAAGTCACCATAAAGTAAAGTCCGGTCTGAATCACAATCAAGTGAAATAAATCTGTTAGTAAAGTCCATAGAAACAACTTGAGAACAATAAGTACAATATAAAATGCATAAACGGTAGTGGCTCTACTTTAAACACACTGTCCACGTGATACCCTAACCCCACATGGAACAGTAGATCATCATCTCACCCATATAGCACTGGAGGAAATGTCATATCAACAGATAAATTACAATTAATAAATGAAACAACATACAACACCCTAAAGCTTTACACAAAATAGAATGTAATTCTGATAATCACTCACGCTTCAAATAATGTTATCATCAACTTCACAATGTGGTTTGGAAAGCTCATCCTCATGTCAATCTGAAAGTATCAACAGGCTAACATAAATAGAAAATAAAAATAATTAATTGTTACATATTTCAGGGTACAAGAAAAATAATGTCAGTTTTGTTCTGTTGTTTTCTCACTTTGTTTTCTTTCTATAATTCCTTCTCTCTTCAATAAGGCATAAATCTGGCATAAATATTCCAAAACAAACTCTTATACACTGCAGATGATGCAAAATATGATATATTCCTGTACAAGATTAAGAAAAAAGTGGTATTTACCCATCTAAAGTAATGTTAGACCCACAATGGATTTCAACAGCTCTCCAGTGTAATTGCTGGCTCTCACTCTTACACACTGCGCAATCCCATAACCAGTTGCAGACCTTAGTTATGGATTTCTTAAAGGGATAGTGGATATAAAGGAATACAGATATGCGCTTTTACCACATGGCTACATTCTCCCCTGCTACAAAGTCAACCTCTTCGGTGACTTAGCACAATTTCCTAACTTCTCTCACAGCTTCTCTGAAGAATACAGTACCCAGACTGGTTAAAACCTGGGACAACACATCAGGACTGAATGAAACTGCATTATTACAAGCTGATTTAGGAACATTATATGGGTTTGAGTGTGGTACTTCTGCGCGGAGCAGGAATAGGCACTTCAATCTCTGGTTCATTCACAGGATCATTTGCATGAATCATTTGCATGGATCAGAAACATCTTGTTCCTCAGTAACATCTTCATCTTCCGGAAAAAATAACTGTCACTATCAGTGTTACCCATAGTGTCTGTGTTTTCCTCTCTAGTTATCTTAGGATAGGAGATTTCCTCTAACACTACAAACTCAGGAGTAGAGGGCTCTGGCAAAGACTTAACAGGAGGGCCGATGGGGGTTACTGGCGCACTGTTCTTCCCTAGCCTAGGAGCAGGGACAGGATGGTCTGTCACACATGGTCTTAGAAATAACCCTATGAACGGTTTTTACAGGCCCAGCCTCTAACGGCTCGACGGCATGTGTACTACCCTGTACTTCGATCACTCTGTACAGAGTAGGGCCCCAGGCATCCTGAATCTTGTTTCTATCCTTAGGTCTGTGGCGTAAGTAAAGCAGCTGGCCTACATCAATGGCTGGACAGTACACTTTGTTCAAGTCTCTCTGATGCTTTTGGTTCTGTGTACTCTCTTGCACTTTGTGTACCTTGTTCAAACGCTCCTGGTGAACAGCCAACCAGTTATGTTTCTTGTCGAGCACCAACACTTGACCTAACACAGCATCAACAGGAAGGTGTTGATGGACCACGAAAAGCAGGTAGTACGGTGAGTACCCAGTGGTGGAATGGGGCGTCACATTGTAGGCATCCACCAACTCTGGTAACTGCTCAGGCCAAAGGCGCTTCTTTTCTGGCGACAGTGCGTGCAGACGATCATGGAGCGTTCTATTAAACCTCTTGCACTGAGCGTTCCCCTCAGGGTGATGGAGGGTCATGCGGGTTTCCATAAAGCTTACTCAACTCGGCGATGACTTCACTCTCAAAATGTCTCCCTCGGTCAGAGTGCAATCTCTCAGGCACCCCATACTTCATGAACCACTCCTTGAGAAGGACATTTGCTGTAGTATCGCCTTACTGGTCATGAGTAGGGAACACTTGAGTGAACTAAGTGAAATCATCCGTTACCACTAACACATTCTCACGATCATCAGACGCAGGATCCAGGATGGTGAAATCCACTGCAATAACTTCAAGGGGCCGTGAAGCTAGGAAGGGTTTCATTGGTGCCTGTATTTTAGGCTGTGGCATCTTTGTCAACATCTTCATACATCCCAACCCATCTCTGTCTAAGTAGGTTCTGTGTGTGTTCTATCCCCTGGTGTCCCATGCGATCATGTACACTTTCAAGTACTGGTTCCAGTTTGGTTATTGGAATAATACACAAACTAATGTGTTCTAACCAATGAGACATGGTTAAACTGTTCCACATTAACTTAGATATAGCAACTATTTCAGGTTAATTAAAGCAAATTCCTTTAGCCTATACGGGGTTGACAAATCATTCAAATTGATTAATAAATCTGTTTTACCAGCTTAATTGTGTTTAGGGAGAACTTTTAACAGCATTGTGAAATTCTACCTTCACTGGTACCTTGGCGATTTTAGCTTGTGTTAACAGGGACCTCCGGTGGTGAAGAATCACCAGTAATTATTTTAAAATTATTCAGGTTAGGCTGTACGATATCTAACCATTCTCAACTGATTGGATATCATTGTCTCATTCAATTGAATACATACGTTAAATTGCTACACTACCTTTCCAGGTTGGTTATTGGAATAATACGCAAACAAATGTGTTCTAACCAATGAGACATCGTTAAACTTTTCAATGTTTACTTAGAGATAGCAACTCTTCAGGTGAATTCAAGTTACAATTCCCAAATAGCCTATAGAGGTTAGATGTATCATTAAAATCGATTTAATCAATTAAATCTGTTTTGGCAAGTTCAGTAATAACCAACTCACATGACAGTCTTGATCATTCACTGACATTTACAAACTGAGTTAAATCGTGTTTGCAGCCTCCAACTCAAAAACCCAAACATTACGTAAATTGAAATAACTGATCATCATAACAATGAGCAATCCATCAGATGGGTTTCCACCCATTTTTCATCTAATCAGTGGACCTTCACCCACAGAAAGATTGATCGCTGACCTCAGCAACAATGCAAATCCTATCTATGCCGAGGGGCTGAAAATGTTAGATTTTGATGCCATAAGCGAGAAAAATGCAGACATTGTGACGGACTCTCTTCAAAATAGACCATCAGGCCTGGAGGCCTTGTGAAGGTTCTCTCCAGTTTAGCCCTCAACTATGCCCACCAGCAGAAATGGACAGTGCACCAGTACCTCAGTGCCCAGCAGAGGCACGAGCAGGAAGCTGGGGCGTTCAAGGCACAGGTGGAGAGAACCAGGGAGCTGGCATCGAAAGCAGAAAAATATAAGCTATTGCTTGCAGAGGAACTGTGTGTGAGAACAGATAAATTGGAAGATCTGGCTAATACTTATAACAAAGAATGCGAACAAACTCTTGACCAAGTCCGTATTCTAATGTAACAACTCATTTTAGCCAAAACTAAATACGATGAAGTCCACGCAAAACTAGATGAATCTGATGAGCTAGCTAGAAACCAGGGCGTGCAACTTGATGCCCTGCAAACGGTTGTGAATGAAACCACTCAAAGCAATAATGCTCTATTCCAAAAGCTGCAGACCAAAGAAGATCAATTAAAACCTGTTGAGTGTAGGGGGCAGTATTTTGATGTTTGGATGAAAAACGTACCCAAATGAAACAGCCTATTTCTCAGGCCCAGAAGCTAGAATATGGATATAATTGTCAGATTAGGATAGAAAACACTCTAAAGTTCCCAAAACTGTCAAAAATATTTGTCTGTGAGTATAACAGAACTTATATTGCAGGCGAAAATCCACCCGGAAGTGCTGTTTTTCCTGAAAGCTCTCTGATCCATTGCATGCCTTCGCTCCATTTAAAGGGATATCAACCAGATTCCTTTTCCTATCGCTTCCACATGTTGTGAACAGTCTTTAGACATAGTTTCACGATTTTATTTTGAAAAATGAGCAAGAAAGATCACATCGCGTCATTGTATGGCTGGGTGCCAGCAGCGTTTTGCATGCGCAACAGCTTGGATCAGACATTTTCTCTCTCTCTCCTTTTGAAGAAGGTACAGTCCACTTGAAATATTATAGATTATATATTGTAAAAACAACCTGAGGATTGATTATAAAAAAACGTTTGACACGTTTCTATGAAATTTACGGCTACTATTTGGAATTTTCGTCTGCCCAGTCGTGACCGCTGGAGCCTGTGGATTTCTGAACATAACACGCCAACCAAATGGAGGTATTTTGGATATAAAAATAATCTTTATGGAACAAAAAGTAATAAACAACATTTATTGTGTACCTGGGAGTCTCGTGAGTGCAAACATCCGAAAATCATCAAAGGTAAGCGATTCATTTTACTGCTTTTCTGACTTTCGTGACCAATCTACTTGGCTGCTAGCTGTTTGTAATGTTTTGTCTGCTGAGAGAGATGTCCTTACATAAACGTTTGGTATGCTTTCGCCGAAAAGCCTTTTAAAAATCTGACACGCCAGGTGGATTAACAACAAGCTAAGCTGTGTTTTGCTATATTGCACTTGTGATTTCATGAAAATTAAATATTTGAGTAATTTAATTTGAATTTGGCGTTCTGCAATTCAGAGGATGTTGACGAAAATGATCCCGCTAACGGGATGGGTGCATCAAGACGTTAATGAACACAATGATCAGGTTGGAGGACAAAACAGCAGAACTCATTGATTTAATGAAGGATGAGAAAGACCAGGTGAGAAAGTTGGAAAATGTGACCTCTAAACAAAAGGGGCAGCAGGGTAGCCTAGTGGTTAGAGTGTTGGACTAGTAACCGGAAGGTTGCACGTTTAAACCCCTGAGCTGACAAGGTACAAATCTGTCGTTCTGCCCCTGAACAGGCAGTTAACCCACTGTTCCTAGGCCGTCATTGAAAATAAGAATTTGTTCTTAACTGACTTGCCTGGTTAAATAAAGGTTAAATAAAAATAAAAAAGATCTGGTCACAAACACCTATGCCAACTCTGTTGACTTCACCACATTCTTCCAAGGCTACCTGCCATACACTGTGCAACGACGTGGGTTCGACGTCAGCATCTGAAGCAAACCCGGTGAACTTGGCCATGAGCCCGCCATTGGTGGCAAATGACAAGGTGAGTTCAACTCGGAACTTCAACGAACATGGGGTTTTCCTGTGTGGCATGGGTGACTCACCAGCCGACACTTACCGCCCTGCTCTGATAGGGGGCCTGTGCCTAAACGGCACTATGGTGCCAGACTGGCAACCTGGTCAGAAAAATCCACAATCAGTTTGGAAATATTCAAGGCAATTTCGAAAACAGCTAACTGTCATCCCCTTGTGCCGAAAACATTTAGATTTCCCAGACGACATCGCAGTAGGGGTGTGTTGCGCTATCGATCCGCATTGGAACCAAGGAAGTATCTCACTACCTACTGGTTGTCACGGACCTCCCACATACAGTCTATGTGGGAGCGGACATTTTGGTAAGATTGGGTGTTAAACTTGATACCATACACCAAGTTTGGTCTTTGGCACAGCCAAAACAACATGCCTTGTCTTTGGGATGTTGGCTAACTCCTACGTTTGTTAGACAATACAAAATCCCGCTCGCAGCATACGCAGCGGTACAAGAGATTAACGATTCCTTATTAGCTAAACGGATAATCAGGGAATGTAACAGTACGTACAGCGCTCCCGTGTGGCCCGTTCTAAAACCACAATGGTAAATGCCGTCTTACTGTTGACTATAGACAACTCAACAAACTGGTTCCGTTGTCTCGTTGGCCAATGAATAACGCCAAGTACTCGTTGGCCAAAGGTGGCAAACGCCAAGTACTTCTCCACCATCAACATGGCGAATGGTTTCTGGACCATGACAGTCTACCCTCATGACCAACACAAGTTGTCCTTCTCTTTCTCGAACAAGCTCTTCACGTTCAATCGTTGCCCATTCGGGTATGTGAACTCCCCCTCAGAGTTCAACATCTTCCTGCACAAGGCAATGCCAGACGCAGCCTCTAGGGGGACGATAATCTACGTGGACGACATTCTCATGGACCACGTTCTCACCCAACTTGGGACTGCAGGGGCTAAGTTGGCCATCATGAAAGGACAATGGTGCAGGACCAAGGTAAACTATGTTGGGCTTCTGGTGGGTGCCAAGGGCATCCTGCCACAGTCTAACAGAATCCAATTAGAAAATCTTTGGAGGGAGTTGAAAGTCCGTGTTGCCCAGCAACAGCCCCAAAACATCATTGCTCTAGAGGAGATCTACATGGAGGAATGGGCCAAAATACCAGCAACAGTGTGTGAAAACCTTGTGAAGACTTACAGAAAATGTTTGACCTCTGTCATTGCCAACAAAGGGTATATAACAAAGTATTGAGATAAACTTTTGTTATTGACCAAATACTTATTTTCCACCATAATTTGCAGATAAATTCATTAAAAATCCTAAAATGTCATAGTTGAAGTGTACCTATGATGAAAGAACTTGCACAATTGGTGGCTGACTAAATTTTTGCCCCACTGTACACATAAGATGGGTAATGTAGGGTATGTAAACATTATATAAAGTGCCATTGTTTAAAGTGACTAGTGATACATTTATTACATCCAATTTTTTATTATTAAAGTGGCTGTTGACAGTATGTTGACAGCAGCCACTCAATGTTAGTGATGGCTGTTTAACAGTCTGATGGCCTTGAGATAGAAGCTATTTTTCAGTCTCTCGGTCCCAGCTTTGATGCACCTGTACTGACCTCGCCTTCTGGATGATAGCGGGGTGAACAGGCAGTGGCTCGGGTGGTTGTTGCCCTTGAGGTTATTTTTGGCCTTCCTGTGACATCGGGTGGTGTAGGTGTCTTGGAGGGCAGGTAGTTTGCCCCCGGTGATGCGTTGTGCGGGCCTTGGAGAGCTTTGCGGTTGTGGGCGGAGCAGATGCCATACCAGGCTGTGATACAGCCCGACAGGATGCTCTCGATTGTGCATTTGTAAATGTTTGTGAGTGTTTTTGGTGACAAGCCAAATTTCTTCAAATTTGAAGAGGCGCTGTTGTGCCTTCTTCACCACGCTGTCTGTGTGGGTGGACCATTTCAGTTTGTCTGTGATGTGTACGCCGAGGCAATTAAAACTTTCCACTTTCTCCACTACTGTCCCGTCGATGTGGATAGGGGGGTGCTCCCTCTGCTGTTTCCTGAAGTCCATGATCATCTCCTTTGTTTTGTTGACATTGAGTGTGAGGTTGTTTTCCTGACACCACACTCCGAGGGCCCTCACCTCCTCCCTGTAGGCCGTCTTGTCGTTGTTGGTAATCAAGCTTGCCACTGTAGTATGCAAACTTGATGATTGAGTTGGAGGCATGCATGGCCACACAATCATGGGTGAACAGGGAGTGCAGGAGAGGGCTGAGAACGCACCGTTGTGCATTGGTGAGGTGTTGTGACTCTAACAGTTTGCGGGCATCATTTGTCACCGTTATAGTGCAATTACTGTGTTATTTAGTGTTGTGTAGTGGCTTTGCTGGCATGCGTCCCACATTTATTTTGCTTGCCCCACCAAGATTTACATGTTAAAACGAGATGATACGTATCCCGAAAAATGTTCATACACCTAGCCTGGGTACTATTCTGTACATTCTATCACTTGTCATGTTTCAAAGATGTTTTGTAATGACAGAGTACAAGGAGTGGAATGTTGGATAAACATATATACAAACTATATACAAATCTACTGTATATTTCTATATACACAGAGTGTACAAAACATTAGGAACGCCTGCTCTTTCCATGACATTGATTGACCAGGTGAAAACTATGATCTCTTATTGATGTCACTTGTTAAATCCACTTTTATCAGTGTAGATGAAGGGGAGGAGATAGGTTAAAGAAGGATTTTTAAGTCTTGAGACAAGTGTGCCAGTCAGAGGGTGAATTGGCAAGACAAAAGATTTAAGTGCCTTTGAACGTGGAATGGTAGTAGGTGTCAGGCACACGCAGAGCGGTTTGAATGTGTCAAGAATTGCAATGCTGCTGGATTTTTCACGCTCAACTGTTTCAAAAGGATGTTCAACTCAATATTAGGAAGGTGTTCCTAATGTTTTGTACACTCAGTGTACATTGTGCACATAGGTAAATAAAGATGTGTGTGTTATGTTTTTGTTGTCATTAACCGAAGAGACAGAGCTATCTTTTGACCTTGTGTTTTCCATGATGCAGTATAAAATACAGAAATATGTATTGGTGGTGTAAGGGTTCTCATCCTCCTCTTCTGAGGAGGAGTAGCGAGAAGGATCGGAGGACCAATGCGCAGCGTGGTAAGTGTCCATAATGTTTAATCAAATGAACACTGAAATACAAAACAATAAACGTGAATAAACGACACAAACGAAACAGTCCCGTGTGGCACAAACACTGACACGGAAAATAAACACTCACAACTCAAAAGTGAAACCAGGCTACCTAAGTATGATTCTCAATCAGGGACAACGATTGACAGCTGCCTCTGATTGAGAACCATACTAGGCCGAACACAGAAATCTCAAATTATAGAAAAACGAACATAGACAACCCACCCAACTCACTCCCTGACCATACTAAAACAAAGATATAATAACAGAACTAAGGTCAGAACGTGACAGGTGGGATGTTGGCTAAATAAAATAAAAATCTAAGTTGTCACAACTGAATTGAAGTCAAAGCTTGTTTATTTCTGCTGTTTGATATCCAATGGTCTTATGACCAACTCCACAAGGGCATTTTACAGAGAAAATGACTTGAGGCATATTATCTCTAAACAAATATTAATCAAGATATACATAGTTTGTAACAATACAGAGGCGGATGCAAGATGCAAGCAACGATGGTTTAATGAATACAGGTTACAGCAGCAACAGGACAGACAGACTGTACTCAGACGGAATCCGACCCAGGGACTAGGGCGCATCCTCCTATGAAAGCGTGCTGAGAAACCCAGGAGAGAGTGTCCGGATGGGTAGGAAGGAGCACAGCAGATAATCCACACAAGGGCGGCGAGAGATGAGCACGGACACACGACACAACCTCAGGGAAGTAACAACGATCTGACAACAAGAAACACTGGTTACAGAACATATAAAGGGAAGATAAGTGATTCCAGCTGGTGCAGACAATCAGGCCGAGATTGGGAACCACGCCCACACAAACACGGGAGAGAGAGAGAGAGAGAGAGAGAAAAGGAGGCAGTGGATTCATGAACCGTGACAATACCCCGCCTCTTGGCGTTCCCAGGCGAATTTACCTGTCGATTGAAATCATCGATAAGGGAGTGATCCAGAATGTCCCTAGCAGGTACCCAACTTCTCTCCTCCGGGCCGTAACCCTCCCAGTCCACCAGGTACTGGAATCCGCGTCCCCTCCTTCTAGAGTCCAAAATACGATTTACAGAAAAGGTGGGTTCCCCATCAACAAGTCGTGGCGGCGGGGGAACCGGGACCGGCGGGTTAATGCGTGCCTGAAACACAGGTTTTATTTTAGACACATGAAAGGTAGGATGAATTCTCCTATACGCCGGAGGAAGCTGGAGCCGGACCGCCACCGGACTAATGATCCTGGTGACTTTGAACGGGCCGATAAATTTGGGGGCAAGCTTGTTCGAAACGGATCGGAGTGGAATGTTCTTAGTAGAAAGCCACACTCTTTGGCCAACGATGTATACCGGAGGCTTCGACTGGTGGCGATCGGCCTTAGTGCGCGCCCCCACCCGGAGAAGAGTCTCACGGGCTCTGCTCCATGCGTGACGGCACCTCTGGATGAAAGCGTGAGCGGAGGGAACAGACACCTCGGACTCCGTACTGGGAAAGATAGGTGGCTGGTAACCTAAACTACACTCAAACGGAGAGAGACCCGTGGCTGCCACTGGCAACGAATTGTGAGCGTACTCAACCATAGAGAGTTGTTGACTCCAGGAAGAGGGATTCTTAGAAACCAAACATCGCAACACTCTCTCCAAATCTTGGTTGGCCCTCTCCGCTTGACCGTTGCTCTGGGGATGAAACCCTGAAGACAGGCTGACACTCGCTCCCAGTAACCTACAAAACTCTTGCCAAAACTTGGACACAAATTGGGGCCCCCTGTCAGAAACTACGTCCATCGGCAGACCATGTAAGCGAAAGACGTGATCCACGACAGTTACCGCTGTCTCCTTGGCAGATGGTAATTTAGGCAAGGGAATAAAATGAGCCGCCTTCGAGAACCGGTCCACCACGGTCAAAACAACCGTCTTGCCCTGGGAGGGCGGGAGGGCGGTAACAAAATCTAGCGCGATGTGGGACCAGGGTCTCGAAGGGACCGACAGCGGTTGGAGTAACCCATCTGGGGGTCGATTAGAAGTCTTCCCAGTGGCACAAACCGAGCAAGCCAAGACAAAACTGTGAATGTCACGAGCCATCAGTGGCCACCAAAAGCGTTGCTTAACCAAAAAGCTAGTGCGACTGACTCCTGGATGACACGCTACGTTGGAGCAATGCCCCCACCGAATAACATCGGACCGACACCCCTCCGGCACAAACAACCGATTAGGCGGGCAACCGGGCGGAGCGTTACCCCTTCTAAGGCCGTTTTGACCCTCGATTCAACCTCCCATGTGAGTGTGGAGACCACTAGGGTCCCGGGTAGGATGCACTCGGGAGTGGATGGGCGTTCGGAATGGTAAAAAATGCGAGAAAGGGAATCGGGTTTGACATTCTTGGAACCCGGGCGTCTGAGAGAGAGAAGTCAAAACGTCCGAAAAAGAGTGCCCACCGCGCCTGCCTGGAGTTGAGTCGCTTGGCGGTTCTGATATATTCCAAATTTTTGTGATCGGTCCAAACTATAAAAGGTACCCCGAACCCTCTAACCAATGGCGCCACTCCTCCAGTGCTAACTTCACTGCCAACAACTCTCTGTTGCCAATGTCGTAGTTGCGTTCCGCAGGTGATAACCGATGGGAAAGGAACGCGCAAGGGTGCATCTTGTCGTCAGAAGAGGAACGTTGGGAAAGTACCGCACCTACCCCCACCTCTGAAGCGTCCACCTCCACCACGAACTGACGCGAGGGATCGGGAGCTATGAGGATGGGAGCCAAAACAAAGCGGCTCTTGAGTTTGACGAATGCAGCCTCGGCTGTATCGGACCACCTGAACGTCACTCTGGGGGAGGTTAAGGCGGTAAGAGGAGCGACTATCTGGCTAAAGTTGCGAACGAAACGCCGGTAGAAATTGGCGAATCCCAGAAACCTCTGTAGGGCCTTACGGGAATCTGGGCTTGGCCAATCCACCACAGCCTTAACCTTGTCAGGATCCATGCGAATACCTTCAGTCGAGACGATGTAACCTAGGAATGGAACGGATTGTGCATGAAAAATGCATTTCTCCGCCTTGACAAAAAGTCCATTCTCCAACAACCTCTGAAGCACTCGTCTGACGTGCTGAACGTGTTCCTGGAGAGAAGAAGAAAAAAATCAGTATGTCATCCAGGTAAACATATATGAACTGATCAATCATATCTCTCAGCACGTCATTTACGAAATGCCTGGAAAACCGCTGGGGAGTTGGATAGCCCAAAAGGCATGACCAAATATTCGAAGTGCCCTCTGGGGGTGTTAAACGCGGTCTTCCATTCGTCCCCCCTTATGCGAACCAAATGATATGCATTACGTAAATCCAACTTAGTGAACACGGATGCTCCCTGTAACCTTTCAAAGGCTGAGGACATCAACGGTAAGGGATAGGTATTCTTCACTGTGATGTTATTCAACCCACGGTAATCAATGCAAGGACGCAGAGATCCGTCCTTCTTCTCCACAAAGAAGAACCCCGCCCCGCTGGAGAAGAGGAAGGACGAATGAATCCAGATGCCAGAGAACCAGAGATGTATCTCTCCATAGCCTCCCTCTCAGGAACAGAGAGTGAATATAACTTGCCTTTAGGCGGAGACTCACCTGGCAATAATTCTATTGCACAGTCATAGGGACGATGCGGAGGAAGAGAAGCAGCACGGGACTTACTGAACACCTCCTTCAGGTCGAGGTATTCAACGGGCACGTTAGACAAATCCACTGCCTCCTCTAGAAACACAGAATCAGACACAGACGAACAAGCAGACACTAAACAGGACTCAAGACATTTGTTACTCCACATGGATATAGAGTTATGACCCCAGTCAACTCTGGGGTTGTGTTGGGTGAGCCAAGGGTGGCCGAGAACTAATGGTGCAAGGGGTGAGTCCATGAGTAGAAATGATAGTGTCTCGGTGTGATTGCCAGAAGTGATGAGTGTGATAGGTTCAGTGGTGTGAGAAATGTTGGGTAGTTCTTGACCATTGAGAGCGTTGACGGATATCTTGTGCGTGAGTGAGGTGATAGGAATCTGGAGTTTGTGAGCGAGCTTGAAGTCCATGAAATTACCCTCGGCTCCTGAGTCCAGTAAGGCTTGGGTGTCGTGCGTGTGGTTGGCCCATCTTAGTCTTACCGGGAGGAGAGTAGATGATGAGGTCTTCTCTGTGGTGACACCACCCGATAGTAGCCTCATTCTTACTACCGGGCCTAATCTTTTACCGGGCAGGAGTGGATAAAGTGGCCCGCTCTACCACAGTAGAGACAGAGTCCTTGGGATCTCCGCCGCTCCCTCTCTTCCTGGGAGAGGCGAGCTATCCCCAGCTGCATGGGTTCGTGAGCGGAGGCTGAACTGGCCGTGTTCCCGCCGCTGGCATGCCAGCCCTCCGTGTCGTTATACAGTCTGTTAGGGCATGCTCGGCGGCCAACACGACTCAGACGAGCGTCGACCCTCAAGGCTAGTTCCACTAGTCCATTTAAACTCCTGGGAAGGTCCAGAACATAAATCTCCTTCTGGATCCGGTCCTCCAGCCCATGCAGGAACATGTCCCACTGCGCCTCCTCGTTCCACTGACACTCTGCGGCCAGAGTGCAGAATGGATGGAGTATTCCGATACTGAACGGTCTCCTTGGCGAAGGTCAGCGAGTAGTCTGGCCGCCTCCCTACCCGCCACGGCCCGATCGAAGACCCTTCTCATCTCCTCGGAGAGTGTCTGGAAAGAGGTGCAGCATGGGTCCTGGTTCGCCCACACCGCCGTTCCCCAAAGAGCCGCTTTGCCTGATAGCAGTGTGAGTACGAATGCTACCTTAGACTGTTCACGGTTGAAGGTCCGTGGCTGCAACGAGAAATGCATGGAACATCTCGTAAGAAAAGCTCTGCAATAGTCAGGATCACCTGAATAACCCTCTGGTGTCGGTAGCCGTGGCTCTAGCTGGGAATCCGGCTCTGGCGGGGCGGGTTGAACTGCCGGTGTAGGTGGCGCAGCGAGACCCCTCAGATGTTGTAATTGTTGGGTCAGCTGGGATACCTGCGTCGCAATGGCTTGTACTGCCCGACCTGTGCTGGAGATGTTCTCCTCTTGTTGATCCATTCTCGTGATACTGCGGGAAATGAATTCGGTCAGACTCGTTGAACTCGCTGCATCCATGGTCTGGTCAGATCGTTCTGTAACAATACAGAGGCGGATGCAAGATGCAAGCAACGATGGTTTAATGAATACAGGTTACAGCAGCAACAGGACAGACAGACTGTACTCAGACGGAATCCGACCCAGGGACTAGGGCGCATCCTCTTATGAAAGCGTGCTGAGAAACCCAGGGGAGAGTGTCCGGATGGGTAGGAAGGAGCACAGCAGATAATCCACACAAGGGCGGCGAGAGATGAGCACGGACACACGACACAACCTCAGGGAAGTAACAACGATCTGACAACAAGAAACACTGGTTACAGAACATATAAAGGGAAGATAAGTGATTCCAGCTGGTGCAGACAATCAGGCCGAGATTGGGAACCACGCCCACACAAACACGGGAGAGAGAGAGAGAGAGAGAGAGAGAGAGAGAGAGAAAAGGAGGCAGTGGATTCATGAACCGTGACATAGTTGGGGCCTTCAGGGAACTTGTTGCACATTCTGGTAACTTGTGGAAAGAAATTATACATTTAATAGGCCACTCAGTTTATAATGACATCTATTTCACATTAAATGAATAATAAGAATAGACTATTGCCTAAAAACGCACCTTAGGAACTTTCATAGAGGTTTTCTGCAGCGCTGCCGCTGGGCTAGTTTGGCAGTTGCCAGTGACCACAACATCTGTAGGAGAAGCTCAAACAATCAATTCATGTTGGCAAGTAGTTAGATAGCTATACTATTGGCATTTCAAACATAATTTGTACATAGTTGGGTGAAAAAGGCCCAGCCCTTGAAGTTCTGCCGCCCTAGGAGACCAAAAATTGCTGCCCCCCTCCTATCCCCGTAAACTAGAATAGCGTGCAGCAGGGGTTGGCAATAGGTCTGGCCTTGGGGCAATTTCTTTTCTTGACTAATAGCGGAAAAGAAGATAATAGCAGCCCAATTCATAGGCCTATGCTACAAATTAAACAAAATGTTAAACGCATCTAGTTAGTAGGGTATATAATCAATTCAATGTCAATAACATATCCTAATATTTTCAATCTGATTACGCTGATAAAATCACCAATGTCTCTATTCATTTTTTTTATTTTTTATATTTCTTTGTGTGTTGATTGGCTAAAAACATCTTGCAATCAAGAGAAAATGTTGCTCTGAAAAAGTCTCAAAAGAAAGGTAGATCAGGAAAATAAAAGTTTCAGGGAAGAATGGACAGAGAAATGTCTTGTTTGCAATGAAACAGTCGTTGTTTGCGAATCAGGAAATCTTAGACATGCTTATGAATCTAAGCATGGAACTTTAAAAAGTTAGCTTTCCATCTAGACAGAGGCTCGACCACCACAGAACAATGGAAGCTTCTATTGCTTAACCCAACAACAGAAGTGCTTCCCAAAAAACTGCCTGGGTTTAAACATCTCTTTTCAGGAAGTGAAACGTTCAATTAATAGGGACAGAATAGTCCATTATTTGTCTGATCGAATATTGAAGGCTGCAGCTCAGCTTCAGAATGTCAAAGAGATTAATCAATATCCCCACATGCGTCTGAGTCACCTCTTTCGGGGCCATTTTAAAGCTTATTTCTAGCATAAGGCATCACGGAGATAAGCATTGTTATTGAACACAAAATATAAAGCCAACAATACAGTAGATATCGTTTTAGACTTTCTTTAACAAAGGGTATGGCATACCCTCACTCAAATAGAGCCCTGGTTGTAACCAAACACACCAAGCCCCTCCCAGACACAGAGGTATTTAAGGACTGCATGGTGTCAGTATTGGAGGATTTGGCCATACCAACAAATCTATGGATAGCTTAATTACGTCTGTCAAACAGGTAGGACTACCTCTTGTTTTTTTTTAATAGGAGGAAATAGGCTCCAACAAAGACCTCTTGTTGTTAGTGAAGTCAAATTCAAATTAAGACAGTTGTTGAAATGAATTACTTTCAGCACCATTTGCTGTCCACCACTGCTTGATTATGCTGCAGTCTCTCCAAAGCCTGCTTGCCTTTTTAGTTGACTTTCTCCTGCACTCTCTCTCCTCATTAACTGAAGTTAATGATTTAAAAAGTGTCTGTCTCATGACATTGTAATACATGTGGTCTCCAGTCTATGGGCTACAGAAAAACAACGTAGGCTACTACTCTTTCTACCGTAGGCTACATGATTTATATTAAATTCATTTGACTGAGCTTTGGTGGAGCGCCGCTGAGCTGCACCTCTCCAACAGCACCCTGGAGAGGCACACAGGTCATGGGCAAGCTAAATATTGTGTGCCCCTGCCTTTGGCAAAGTGGGGGCGGAGGCGGCATCAGCACTCACCTAAAAGCCCTTATGCCACTGGGTGAGAGAAGTTATCATTCTTTTTGGGCAAAATAATGTGAAGTGTTATGTGTTGTTGGAGGTGCGTCTAGGCAAATGCCTAATCCTGCCTAATGGGCGGGCCGGCCATATGGCAAAATACTATTGACACTGTCACGACTATCACCGAAGGTGGCTCCCCTTCCCATTCGGGTGGCGCTCGGCAGTCGTCGTCACCGGTCTACTAGCTGCTAACGATCCCTTTTCCCCTTTTCGTTTTGTTTGGTCTAATTGGTTTCACCTGTTCCTTGTTTGGGGTGTTGGGTTGGGGTTATTTAAGTTCAGTTAGCCCGCCTGTGTTTGTGCAGGCTTGTTTGCTGTTTTTGGTACAAGAGTGTCCGGTCATTTATTTCCGCTGTACAGCGTATGTACCGGTAATGTACTTTTGGAGTGTTTGACGCCTGTGTTCGGCGTTACCCTCTTTTGTTCACTGTGATTGTTCCGGAATAAATGGTGTTTCCGAATCCTCTGCTGTGACTCCACACATATCACTCGTCAAAGCCTGACAGACCTTACTTGAAACTATGCATGAGACAGCTGACAGGTCATGGGAGACACTGCTCCTGAATGGATTTAGATTTTTTAAATATTGATAGGGGCAATTGGGATGTCAGTGTGAATTGTCTCAATGCCAAAACACTTGCAGACTCTAGTGATCACATCAGTAAGTGGCCACTTGATTAAGGGTTTAGGGGCTGAGTCTTTGTACAGCTTGCATTGGCGTTAGCTATGCTAGCTAGTTAGCTAACTAGCACTCACACCTAGCTTAGCACACCAGATAGGGTGTGCTAACATACTTAGCACACCCAGATAGGAAGGCTACATCCAAATATTGTCAGTACGTGCTTATAAGACATACAGTGCCTTCGGAAGGTCCTCAGACCCCTTGACTTTTTCCACATTTTGTTACATTACAGCCTTATTCTAAAATTGATTAAATAAAAACTATTCCTCAGCAATCTACACACAATACCCCACAAAGACAAAGCAAAAAAGTGTTTGATTTTTTGTAAATGTATTAAATATAAGAAACAGAAATACCTTATATACATGAGTACTCAGACCCTTTGCTATGACACTCGAAATTGAGCTCAGGTGCATCCTGTTTCCATTGATCATCTGTGAGATGTTTCTACAACTTGATTGGTCCACCTGTGGTAAATTCAATTGATTGGACATGATTTGGAAAGGCACAAACCTGTTCATATAAGGTTGACAGTGCATGTCAGAGCGAAAACCAAGCCATGAGCTTGAAGGAATTGTCCGTAGAGCTCCGAGACAGGGTTGTGTCGAGGCACAGATCTGGGTACCAAAACATTTCTGCAGCACTGAAGGTCGTGAAGAATACAGTGGACTCCATCATTCTTAAATGGAAGAAGTTGAGCCTCCCGGGTGGCGCAGTGGTCTAAGGCACTGCATCACAGTACTAGCTGTGGTTGGATGTGCATTGTGTCAAGAAGCAGTGCGGCTAGGTTGGATGTGTTTCGGAGGACGCATGGCTCTCGACCTTCGCCTCTCCCGAGTCCGTTCGGGAGTTACAGCAATGAGACAAGACTGTAACTACTACCAATTGGATACCACGAAATTGAGGAGAAAAAAGGGGTCAAATAAATATATATATATATATATAAAAAAAAATCTTTTTTTTTTTTTTTAAATGTTTTTATGGAAGACGTTTGGAACCACCGCCTGGCCAAACTGAGTAATCGGGGGAGAAGGGCCTTGGTCAGGGAGGTGGCCAAGAACCCGAGTTCCTCTGTGGAGATGGGAGAACTATCCAGAAGGACAACCGTCTCTGCAGCACTCCACCAATCAGGCCTTTATGGTAGAGGGGCCAGACGGAAGCCACTCCTCAGTAAAAGGCACACCTAAAGACTCTCAGACCATGAGAATCAAGATTCTCTGGTCTGATGAAACCAAGATTGAGCTGTTTGGTCTGAATGCCAAGCGCCACGTCTGGAGGAAACCTGGCACCATCCCTACGGTAAAGCATGGTGGTGGCAGCATTATGCTGTGGGGAGGTTTTTCAGTGGCAGGGACTGGGAGACTAGTCAGGATTGAGGAAAAGATTAACGGAGAAAAGTACAGAGATCCTTGATGAAAACCTGCTCTACAGCGCTCAGGTCCTCAGACTGAGGGCAAAGGTTCACCTTCCAATAGGACAAATACCTTAAGCACATAGCCAAGACAACGCAGGAGTGGCTTCAAATCAAATCAACTTGTATTGGTCACATACACATATTTAGCTACTATTATTGCGGGTGTAATGAAAAATGCTTCTGTTCCTAGCTCCAACAGTGCAGTGCAGTAGTATCTAACAGTGCAATAGTAACAAATCACAACAATAGACACAAATATAAAAATAAAAGATTAGCATTGACTAAAATACAGTGGAAAAGAATACAGTATATACATATATGCTGAGTAAAGCAGAATGTAAACATTATTTAAACATTATTGAAGTGACTAGTGTTCCATCATTAAAGTGGCCCGTGATTCCAAGTCTATTTATATAGGCAGCAACCTCTAAGGTGCAGGGCTGTGTAACCGGGTGGAAGCCAGCTAGTGATGGCTATTTAACAGTGTGATGGCCTTGACATAGAAGCTGTTTTTCAGTCTCTCGGTTCCAGCATTGATGCACCTGCCTTCTGGATAATAGCAGGGTGAACAGGCAGTGGCTCTGTGGTTAACGTCCTTGATGATCTTTTTGGCCTTCCTGTGACATTGGGTGCTGTAGATGTCCTGGAGGGCAGGTAGTTTGCCCCCGGTGATGCGTTGGGCAGACTGTACCACCCTCTGGAGAGCCTTGCGGTTGCGGGAGGTATAGTTGCCGTACCAGGTGGTGATACAGCCCCACAGGATGCTCTCAATTGTGCATCTAAAAGTTTGTGAGGGTTTTAGGGGCCAAGCCAAATTTCTTCAGCCTCCTGAGGTTGAAGAGGCTCTGTTGCGCCTTCTTCACGACACTGTCTGTGTGGGTGGACCATTTCAGATCGTCAGTGATATGTATACTAAGGACCTTCAAGTTTTCCACCTTCTCCACTGCAGTCCCATCGATGTGGATAGAGTCGTGCTCCCTCTGCTGTCTCCTGAAGTCCACGATCAGCTCCATTGTTTTGTTGACATTGAGTGAGAGGTTATTTTCCTGGCACCACTCCCCCAGGGCCCTCACCTCCTCCCTGTAGGCTGTCTCATCATTATTGGTAATCAGGCCTAGTACTGTTGTGTCATCTGCAAACTTGATGATTGAGTTGGAGGCGTGCGTTTTCACGCAGTCATGGGTGAACAGGGAGTACAGGAGGGGGCTGAGCAGGGACACTTATGGGCCCCTGTGTTGAAGATCAATGCATAGGGTGGGGTTCAGACCCAGGCCTCCAAGCTTAATGATGAGCTTGGAGGGTAATATCAAATAATTTCAAATCAAATGTATTTATATAGCCCTTCTTACATCAGCTGATATATCAAAGTGCTGTACAGAAACCCAGCCTAAAACCCCAGCAAGCAATGCAGGTGTAGAAGCACGGTGGCTAGGAAAAACTCCCTAGAAAGGCAGGAACCTAGGAAGCAACCTAGAGAGGAACCAGGCTATGAGGGGTGGCCAATCTTCTTCTGGCGGTGCCAGGTGGAGATTATAACAGAACATGGCCAAGATGTTCAAATGTTCATAAATGACCAGCATAGTGAAATAATAGTAATCACAGTGAACAGGTCAGGGCTCCATAGCCGCAGGCTGGACAGTTGAAACTGGAGCAGCAGCACGGCCAGGTGGAGTCATCATGCCAGATAGACCTGAGGCATGGTCCTAGGGCTCAGGTCCTCCGAGAGAGAGAATGAAAGAAAGAGAAAAAGAGAGAGTTAGAGAGAGCATTCTTAAATTCACACAGGACACCGGATAAGACAGGAGAAATAGTCCAGATATAACAGACTGACCGTAGCCCCGCGACACAAACTACTGCAGCATAAATACTGGAGGCTGAGACTAGAGGGGTCAGGAGACACTGTGGCCCCATCCGATGATACCCCCGGACAGGGCCAAACAGGCAGTATATAACCCCACCCACTTTGCCAAAGCACAGCCCCCACACCACTAGAGGGATATCTTCAACCACCAACTTACCATACTGAGACAAGGCCGAGTATAGCCCACAAAGTTCTCCGCCATGGCACAACTCTATGGGAGAAAGCCCTGCCTCCAGCTGTTTGCTTAGAAATTCTAGGGACAATTAGGAGGCCTGCGTCTTGTGACCGTACGGTCTTGTGACCGTAGCATACGTGTAGGTATGTACGGCAGGACCATATCAGAGAGATAGGTAGGAGCAAGCCCATGTAATGCTTTGTAGGTTAGCAGTAAAACCTTGAAATCAGCCCTTGCCTTGACAGGAAGCCAGTGTAGGGAGGCTGATCAAAGTTTTTGGTTCTAGTCAGGATTCTAGCAGCCATATTTAGCACTAACTGATGTTCATTTAGTGCTTTATCCGGGTAGCCGGAAAGTAGAGCATTGCAGTAGTCTAACCTAGAAGGGACAAAAGCGTGGATTAATTGTTCTGTATCATTTTTGGACAGATTTTTGCAATGTTACGAAGATGGAAAAAAGCTGTCCTTGAAACAGTCTTGTTCAATGTTTTACCAGCACGAGTACGAAGTTGGTAGAACTTCGGTAGCATTTTCAGCTACAGCTACAATAAATGCAGCCTCAGGATATGTGGTTTCCAGTTTGCATAAAGTCCAGTGTAGTTCTTTGAGGCTATACGGTCGGCATTTGCTTGTGAGGTATTCTAGGTCGGGTGAACAAAAAGACTTGAGTTTCTGTATGTTATCACAACCACACTATGATTAGTTAATCATGGAAACATACACCCCCACCTTTCTTCTTCTTCGGGACAAGTCTCTGAATGTCCTTGAGAGGTCCAGCCAGAGCCTGGACATGAACCTTATCGAACATCTCTGGAGAGACCTGAAAATAGCTGTGCAGCAACGCTCCCCAACCAACCTGACAGAGCTTGAGAGAATCTGCAGAGAAGGATGGGAGAAACTCCCCAATACAGGTGTGCCAAACTTGTAGCGTCATACCCAAGAAGACTTGATGTTGTAATCACTGCCAAAAGTGCTTCAACAAAGTACTGAGTAAAGGGTCTGAATACTTATGTAAATGTAATTTTTAAATGTTGTAATTTGTTATAAATTAGCAAAAATTTCTAAAAAACTATTTTTGCTTTGCCATTATGGGGTATTGTGTGTATATTGATGAGGAAAAAATACAATTGAATCCATTTTAGGATAAGGCTGTAAAGTAATAAAATGTGGGAAAAAGTCTGAATACTTTCCGAAGGCACTGTTCATACGTTATTTACCATTCTGATACACTTTGGAGTGAATGTTGAATTTGATCTATTTGTCTATCTCTATTTTCTGTAGACCAGGAATCAGGTTCATGACGATTACCAAACAGTCAACAAGAAAACACAGTAGTATACTATGGGGGATGTTTTTGATCACTGCAAAACTTTTATCTGGGAAATAGGATGACTGTGCATTCCCTTTAAAGCAATGTATGTCATCACTCTGAAAGACAGCACAACAGCAGCAGAGAAAAGAACAGGGGGCACAAAACAAACAACAACCAAACAGGGAGGGTAGCTACAATAGGAGGCTGGTATGAGGCTAGTACAGTACAGGGCCAGACAGAGGCGGCCTAGAGTCTCATTAAAACTGCTTATTTTTTTAAAGCAGAGAGAGAGAGAGGCCCATGGAAACTCCAAACTGACAGAAAACTTCATTAGGAGTCTTGAATATTTCATTTGGATACACGTCCCCGGATGCTTTTCCTCTTTCCTCTCATACATTAGGAATTAGGAGCCGCAACAATTAAAACACACTCATCTGCATATGAAGAGCAGTCCTGTATAATCTGTACTGTGAATGCAGATAGGCTTGGCCTGGATGGATGCTGTATGAAATGGAGGAGGCTCCTCTCTTTATCCCTGTACTGCTAGGGACTACGGCTCACACGGTCAAATCCCCAGGCCTCCCTGTGCAGCAGCCCCATCCAGCCCTATACAGGCCCATCTACTGGCTCAATAACACACCTCACAGTGCACATTACTGCCTGGGCTCCTCTCTGGCTGTTCCAGCCCCAGCCTGACATCCTGCAGGTCCACAGAAACCCACAACACCCAGCTCTTCAGGCAGATGCCATGGCAACCCTGAATCTCTCCTCTGCTGCTCACTGGCTCTTTGTTATTTTTTTTTTTTTCCTTACCCTTTTTCAGTCACATTTCCTGAAACCTCATGGTTCGGAGCATGACAGCTAGCCATCCAACTATGAGAGCTGGTGTCAAAAGCTCTCCGCGGTGAAGTTGTGACAAACTGCCATACTGTACTTCACATTTAGTATGAAATAAAAAAGGGAAATCATACGGAGCAGCTGTACTGGTAGCATTTTGGAGCTAATCTCATTAGTGAATTAGCATAACGCACGGGAGCTATTCTTTGGAGTTGGCTGAACTATTATTGTATCTTCGCCATTTTGTTTTCCATGTCTGTTTGCTTATTTATGAGGTATTCCAATTGGCCTCTTATGTTCAAATTCCTGTTCTGGATTATGTCATTACAATACGAATAAAGGCTTGTGAATTAAACTAATCACATCATAATGTATTTCATTTCATTTTTTTAACAGAGGGAACATATTATTGCAATCTCAGTATGGCCTATTATTCCACCTCCACCCCTTCAGTGTGTTGCAGCACAGTTAACCCCTCAAGACTTCATGCAGGATAAACCTGCACTACTACTAATGGGTAAGTTAGTGGTCACAGTGACAGAAGAGATATGAATGCAGGGACTTGGTTGTATAGGGAAGCCTATTGAACATGTAGTAAAATCAGAATAGGGTTGTAAGAAAATGCAGGATTGTGGGAAAACCACATAGTTGGAGAAAGAGAGACATCTTGCTAGCACACCGTAACTACATTTCAGTAAACTACGCATCCTATCAGCTTAAAGGTCCAATGCACCCATTTTCATCTCAATATCAAATCATTTCTGGGTAATAATTAAGAACCTTCCTGTGATTGTTTTTAATTTAAATGGTCAAAAGGAAACACATAGCTTCTTAGCAAAGAGAAATTTCTCAAGCAATAATTTTGCTTGGACTGTTTGGGAGTGCTCTGAATTGGGAGGGGAAAACTAGCTGTTATTGGCAGAGCGGTTTGGAACTCTCTTTCTTATTTGTCTGTTAACTAATTTACTGCTTGGTGATATCACCAAGCAGGCCAAAAAAACATCCCACAAAAACACTAAAAGTGCATTATCATAATTTTCACAATTTCACAGTATTATTCCAAATTCATAGTGTGGAAATCTATATAAAACACAGGGAAATCTAGTTTTTGACTGCACTTTGCCTTTAATGGAACAATTAAATGCTGAATTAATTACATATCTAATGGTTACTTCCCACCAGCTGTCGCCTGTTGAGTATGATGAGTTTGTTTTAATGTCATTTTGAGAGCTCATCACTTTTCTCTTCACTTTAATTAAAATGTAAGTATATTTGGCAATTTCATTTCCAGAAGATGTCACACTTCTCTATAATTTACATGTTTGATTGATATGCAATTAAGAATAGGAAAAAAGACAATTCATATATACACTGTAAACCCCAAGGCATTTTTTAATAATTGTAATTTGAACTCAAAGTCAATGAAAAGACTTCATTACATAAAATGTTTATGAGAAATCACATCAACTCAATTTAACTCAAATTAACCTTTTTTTCCCA
The DNA here is from genome assembly GCF_034236695.1 of Oncorhynchus nerka. Taxonomy (NCBI): domain Eukaryota; kingdom Metazoa; phylum Chordata; class Actinopteri; order Salmoniformes; family Salmonidae; genus Oncorhynchus; species Oncorhynchus nerka. The sequence continues at coordinate 68,993,144 of NC_088423.1, forward strand.
GCATTTTTTTTAATGTCTGTGTTTTTGCATATACATTATGTGATTTGTTCATTCATCTTATGCTACACACATTTTTCTAAACTAATCCAATAACTTTGTTTGTTTTTTGCACAGTGACTGAAATGGTTGTTCCAGTTGAAATGGCTTAGGTAGTCACTTCACACTGTCACTAACCCTGGCAGTAATAATGAATCCAGGTTGCGGGTGAATAAAAATGTCAACTGTTGGATATAACTATGGCTGGATTCCAATAGGAATTTCACATCACTTTGCAAGCCAGCATAATGTGACATGCAGCTAGGTTGCAAAATTCTTGTAAATTTCTGGTAAGTTTTACAGAAATCCTGGTTGGAAGATTCATGGAGATTCTTCAAGCAGGATTTGTTTTAAATCTGGGAATTTGGGGGAAAGTTACTGGAATTTTGCAACCTTACTTGCAGGCCTGTTGTGGCCTGAGTTTCATGCCAGTGTATCAGCGTAAAGCTAGGCTTAAAAATAAGGCCTTGTGAGATATGTAATGCATTGTCATAAAGAGCTTAATTATAATGATAACATTCACCTAGGAAGTAATTTGGTGAAGGCAACAGGACTGAAAATGAACTAATTTAACAACCATGTCTATGTCACTAACAAGTACAATCATGGGTGGTAACTCCACAATTCACTCAAAAAGGCAAGGCACAATGGGAATTTATATTGGAGGTGTGGCTTAGTGGGGGAGTTACTCAAAATGTTAAATCTGATACAACTCAAATCTGGACCCCCTACAGCCCTCAAACTCAACTCTCGTACTCAAAGTCAGTTCCAGTGCTTGTTTTCATTGTTCCCCTCTAATCAGGGACTGGTTTAGACCTGGCACAACCAGTACAGTAGGTGCAGTTAATTATCAGGCAGAACAGAAAACCAGCAGGCTCCGGTCCTCGTAGGGTAAGAGTTGAGTACCCGTTGGTTTGAGCAATGACTACAAAATCACCTTATGTAACTGTACTCAGATGTATTAAGTGCAACGGGTTTTCCTAAAGGTTTTGAGTAATGACAGCACATTGGGATTTACAGTGTAGTGGTCTGCTAAATGACTTAAATGTAAATGTAAATGTAGTGGTTATATGCAGTGGCCAAATTTGAATACGCAGATAGCATGTTTGAAATCTCCTGCTCTCTCTGTTGGTATACTGTATGCTTTAATCAGTGGGATCAGTGGGAATCACAGGAGGTTGGTGGCACCTTAATTTTGGAGAATGGCCTTGTGGTAATGACTGGAGCAGAATCAGTGGAATGGTATCTAATACATCAAACACAAATGTTTTCATTCCATTTGCTCCATTCCGGCCATTATTATGAGCTGTTCTCCCCTCAGCAGCCTCCACTGGTGGGAGTTCTTATAGAAAACTATTCATGGAGGAAAGACCCTTTTCAAGTAGTGATGCATTATCACATAACTTAGAAATGGAGGAAAGACCCTTTTCAAGTAGTGATGCATTATCTCATAACTTAGAAATGGAGGAAAGACCATTTTCAAGTAGTGATGCATTATCACATAACTTAGAAATGGAGGAAAGACCCTTTTCAAGTAGTGATGCATTATCACATAACTTAGAAATGGAGGAAAGACCCTTTTCAAGTAGCGATGCATTATCACATAACTTAGAAATGGAAGAAAGACCCTTTTCAAGTAGTGATGCATTATCACATGACTTAGAAATGGAGGAAAGACCCTTTTCAAGTAGCGATGCATTATCACATAACTTAGAAATGGAAGAAAGACCCTTTTCAAGTAGTGATGCATTATCACATAACTTAGAAATGGAGGAAAGACCCTTTTCAAGTAGTGATGCATTATCACATAACTTAGAAATGGAGGAAAGACCCTTTTCAAGTAGCGATGCATTATCACATAACTTAGAAATGGAAGAAAGACCCTTTTCAAGTAGTGATGCATTATCACATGACTTAGAAATGGAGGAAAGACCCTTTTCAAGTAGCGATGCATTATCACATAACTTAGAAATGGAGGAAAGACCCTTTTCAAGTAGCGATGCATTATCACATAACTTAGAAATGGAGGAAAGACCCTTTTCAAGTAGTGATGCATTATCACATAACTTAGAAATGGAAAATAAAATGGAGTAGTTCAACCCATTCCCCAGACGCAACATACAGCATCTGGTTTGTTGAAACTTCCAGCTGGCATAAAAGCAGATAATGTTGGTTTTGAGTCATTTTTCAGAAACTAAAAGGACACAAAGTCCAGCAGAAGGACTCAACCTGAGGCTCAGAAAAAAGCAGCATACAACAACATTAATCTACAACTCGAAAGATGGCCTATGTCTGGGGAGTTCATTTCCTCTAGTGAAGGGAATCAGACATAAACGTACTGTAGGTACAGGCATGAGAGCAGCAACAGTTGTCTTGCCTTTTTTGTGAGTACTTTTGCAGACAGGGAGTTAGATTAATATTGTATGGCCCACATTTGTTTCATTGGATCAGTTTGTATGGCAGCTGGCTGCACCTCATAAAAATTGAAATGGATCTGGAGAGTGCTGTTGGGTCAGAGATACGTAGGTCATGGGACTGAAGAATATGGAAAGAGGAATACACTATCAGACACAGGCCTTTGAGATACAACACAGGAAAGAGAAGGCTTTACTATGTTAGAGCTTGAAATATTTATATGATACAACAGAGGGCTGCAGTGGCCAAGCTCGAAGCACAATATGATTTTCATTCAAACCATAGCAAACGCTTAAATATTTAAACAAATGTGACCTTGAGAGATTTCTGATATACCAAGCAGGACTTTGAGATAATTCATAATTTTGTATATCATCCTCTGTTATTCTCTGGTCTTTGCTGTGAGATGCTCTACACATTGTTAAAATGGAAGGCTCTGGCTCAAATGAATTCTTATTAGTCTTTCTAAAAATAGCCTCCTGGTTACAGGGTCTAAGCTGCCTGTATTTTGACAACCACTGTGGGAGCATCATGACCGGCAGAACATATCAAACTAGCTGCCAGCCTCGGAATGAGAAACATGAGGAAAAAGGACATCTTGTTCATGTGGCAATTTGAAATATCAGATGCACGGATTATGCAGATTTTCACATGTAGATCCTTGTGCCTCTTACATATGTTCGCCTTTCCCCACCAGACTTCCTCTAATTAGTCATTTCTCCAGAATACGATCATGAAGCCAGTGGAGCGATATATAGGGATACACTAAAATAGTTAAGAATGCCTCTATAGGCACCAACCCTATACTAAGGGTAGGACGCATGTATTACTACACATTACCAGTGGGTTACCAGTCTTTAAATGTGAGCAATACGGTTGTGGATACATTCACAACTACAACTGAATAATCAGGGATACAAACAACGTCAATGAAGTTGATTCACACCGAAGAAGGGGAATGGAATCCCTATGTAGCCAGGTAATTAAGTGAGTTTGTGTTGGGTTCTGCGGGTGCCCATCTACTTTCAATAGCAACACAGATTTTAAGACAATGTTCCCCACCCCCACCCCTGACCAGCCAACCGTAAGTCTCACTGCTTCATTGCCTCCGTCTCCGACTAACAAAAATAAACATTGACCTCTGTTTAATTCATGCTGCACTACACATTTCTGCTGTCAAACTGCCAGAAACTACAAAATTGTTCCTACTTCTTCTCCCCTATATGTGTTTATATGTCCATGTATGTTATATCCATGTATTTGTATGCATTTATTTTTATCTAATTAGTTTTTTTATTGATTTCTTTAATCTCCCAACCTGGTGCCGAGTGATATTCCTCATCTGGGTTGTCAGACAGTCACCATCCAGCAGATAATTCAATGATAGTAATGTAGCAGAAAAGCCTGGGACTGTAAACTCATATGTGAAGACATTTCCTGCAGAGAATCTCCTTGCCTTCGTATAAAGACCAACCCACTGAGGAGACGGAAGGAAGGGAGAGGGACTTGGGAAGAGGCAAAGGGCTCTAAAAAGAATGCCAAAAATAAAAGATCAACTTTGACTTCTCATCTTTCTTGTTCCATCTTCCTTTGAGGAAAGAATATATTCTCCTTTTGAAGTGGAAACTCGAAACAGAGTAATTGATTTGGTTCTCATTTGCCAATCTGAAGTTGAAGTTCTTGAAGAAAAACAGATTGAGTTGCGTGTGCAAAAATGACAGAGGACCAGAACTGGCAGAAACAAAGCCATGAAGTGGAAATCTTAAATGATGAACAGGAAATTATCACCCCGATTCTTCCCTGACTATTAAAAAACTATTGCCAACACCATCAACATGTATTTTAAAAGTACTGAATGTTTTTGCATTTTCAACCTATGGCTAACTTTGATCAAGTAATGGTGGGTTGAGGTCAAACTCTAACCTCCCACTTTCTATTAAATGAAAGATCTATGTTCCATTCCATAAGATTTTAGAGTGAGTTAAGCATGTACTGTACCGTGACCTATAAGAACTAATTGGTTAATTAGTGTAAATGCAGAGCAGGTAAAGACAGTCTTTCAAAGATGGACCATGCCGTGTTGACTTTATCATTAATCTACACCAGAAATCTTTTAAGTAACACAGTGAACGGAATGTTGAAAATGATTGAAATAAAGGCAGTTAATACCAACCCCCAGATGCTGATCAACATTACAGTAAAGAAGAACAGAGAGGGGGGAGGGGGGGGGGCTCAAAAGCAATTACTTTAAATCTAGCAGATTGTCTTTTGAGCTCCCCTTGGTGACAGCAGCAGACAAGTTTCCTATCGTCTGTCGTCTAGTAAGGCGGCCTGGATTCCAGGCCCTCTGGGACGAGGTGGGGATGCTGGAAAACAAACTGCGAGAGGGACCTCAGCAGGGATTGGCTTTAACATGTGCGCCAATTACAGTGAGCACAGCGTGTATCCTTTTCCAAACACCGCTGAGCACGCCACACGCCCCCTGAGGAAACATCTGGTTCTGTACGCTCACGCTCCTCCACTCCCCACAAAATACAATGTTCCAATACATACACATACACAGAAATGTTATTTATACCTTTATTTAACTAGGCAAGTCAGTTAAGAACAAATTCTTATTTGCAATGACCCCCTACCCCAGCCAAACCCGAATGACGCTGGGCCAATTGTGCACCGCACTATGGGACTCCCAATCACGGTCGGTTGTGATACAGCCTGTAATCGAACAAAATCAAATCAAATTTATTTATATAGCCCTTCGTACATCTGCTGATATCTCAAAGTGCTGTACAGAAACCCAGCCTAAAACCCCAAACAGCAAGCAATGCAGGTGTGGAAGCACGGTGGCTAGGAAAAACTCCCTAGAAAGGCCAAAACCTAGGAAGAAACCTAGAGAGGAACCAGGCTATGTGGGGTGGCCAGTCCTCTTCTGGCTGTGCCGGGTGGAGATTATAACAGAACATGGCCAAGATGTTCAAATGTTCATAAATGACCAGCATGGTCCAATAATAATAAGGCAGAACAGTTGAAACTGGAGCAGCAGCACGGCCAGGTGGACTGGGGACAGCTGGACTGGGGAGTCATCATGTCAGGTAGTCCTGAGGCATGGTCCTAGGGCTCAGGTCCTCCAAGAGAGAGAAAGAAAGAGAGAATTAGAGAGAGCACACTTAAATTCACACAGGACACCGAATAGGACAGGAGAAGTACTCCAGATATAACAAACTGACCCTAGCCCCCCGACACATAAACTACTGCAGCATAAATACTGGAGGCTGAGACCAGAGATGCAGTGCCTTTGACCGCTACGCCACTCGGGAGATATAGATACATGCACTGTACACGTGTGCATAACCTGACAGGGTACGTATTCTTATCTAATCATGTCTTATATATTTAATATGTATTTGTCACGAGTTACTAGGAGTGAAAGGTAGGAATCAGGCGCAGAGAGCAGAGGGTTCAATAATAGATTATTTATTTCTCACGCCAAACACAGGGCGCAGAAACACTGACCAGCCCAAACACACAGGGCAAAACCATCCGGATAAAAATACATCCAATACCGACAGCGAATACAAAATAATCACCCACAAACCTAAGCGGGCCTAACAGGCTTAAATAGACCAGAAATCAAGAAACACAAAAGAAACAGGTGCAACTAATAAGACTAAACCAACAGACAAGGGAAAAGGGATCGGTGGCGGCTAGTAGACCGGCGACGACGACCGCCGAACGCCGCCCGAACAGGAAGAGGAGCCACCTTCGGCAGGAGTCGTAACAGTATTGTACTGTATATGCCATGGTTGGCAATTTGCAGGCCTTTGAAATGTGAAAAAAGAAAAGCAATTGTAAGCATTAATTTAAATCAAATAACTGCTATCTGTTCAAACCAGCCTTATAGAGTTGTAATTTATCTCATTTTAATCGAACTACCAAATCAGACCTGCAATGTAAAGGGTGGGGCCACCTGCTCTGAGTTAAACAATCATCTGCAGTGCTTGGGTCAATTCAAATTGAAGGCAGCCAATTCAAGAAATTACATAATTTTTTTTTAAAATAAAATATTGACCCCAGCCCTGATACTCTGATATAATTCATGCAAAGTACACATCACTCAAACCTCCCCCCAGCTGTTTGACAAATTACTACAATAAATGAACAACAACATTCATAATAAGCCCCAAACCCTGTTACCTACCTATCACCGTTTGAACGCCAATGAATTTGATTTCTCTTCTCATCAGTCCTGGTGTAGAGAGAATGACGTACGGCCCTCAGCACTTCCATGTTGGTAGGTTCCTAAACCCTTCCACAAATAACACATGTAAGAAGAATTATTTAGAGCAGGGGTGTCAAAATAATTTTGTCCAGGGGGCGCATTCAGTCTTCCGGTGGTCCGGTTGGGGCCTTGAAAATGGGTTATATTTCCCTGCCCTTCAGTATTTGCAAAATACATTCCTCAATTCATAGTTGTTTCTACCTGTCTAGCTTTCATTTCAGAGACTATTAGCAAGTTGGACACAGTCAAGAAACTGTATGAATGTAGGTCCATTATCATTTGGACACAGTTTCCATTTGGTTTTAGTCATTTGAAAGTATATTGAGTTCGTATTTATATCTTTTTGTACTCAAACCACCTGCGGGCCGGATTGGCAGCAATTTTTGTGTGGCAAATATTCCCGCAACAGCCTTTGATGTAATTACTTTCCAAACAGCTCCCCCCTAGCCAATACACTACTCTGAATTCATGGCCTGGCTTGATTGCATCATCACTGGAACCTAAACGTTTCTCATCCCTCCCTCACCCCAGGGAGGACAAAGTGGTCCTGGGCCCTGCAGAGATGGGGATTGGGCCTGAGTGTCCATCCAGAGTTTTACAATAGGAACTGTGCGGAAACATATTATGATGGTCAGTCAACACTAAACCCAGTACAGCTAATAGAAAAACAAGGGATGGCACGAATCCCTTGGCATAATCAGCTGGCATACAAAATCAAACCACCATTTCCACAAATTAACTCAAATGTATAGGCTCAGTCTCTAAATTACAAACGAAAATGCAAAATCAAGTCTCTATTTTGGTTTAGCAGTATTGTCTCTGTTCTCCATTGAAAGAAAACGTTTAATTCAGTTCAGTCACAAAATCCCAAAACAAGCAGAAATCAAGATAATTAATTCTCAAGACTTGAAGTTGGTCATCTGTGTAATAATCCAAAGTAAAGTAGTAGTCACAGAATACCCCCCCCCCCCAATATATAAGTAGGCCTTTGAAATAGCCTTCGAAATTCTATAGTGCACACAAAGAAACATTTTCTTGATGTTCTATACAATATCCCTTACAAGTCCTTGAGAAAGTTCTCACTTATATTGAGTGAAAAAAATTGCATCAAAACTATAAACAGTTTCATAGTTACAAAAATGTCTGACATGCAGTCAAGATGGCTGTCCACTTTCTTCTTCCTGTGGATTTCCAGCAGACTCGACACTTTTTTGCATATTGCTGACTTTCACAGGTCGAAAGGGAGAATTATACGTTTTGTTCACAAAAAAAGGGGAATAGGAAAAAATAAATTTTACCACCATTTAACCTTACATATACACCACTATCCCAAAAAACCCACTGCCCCTTCCCACTACTTTGGACCTATCAGATCTCTCAAAACCCCCTGTAGCTCTTTCACACTAAAATCTGTGACATCCCAAAACGTCTCTGCTGCTGCTATGAGCAAATCAATCTTCTGGGATTTCCATTCCATCTGTGTGATACAATTAATAACCATAGCAATAAATGCCAAGAAGCCAACCTTACTAAAGCACAAACTGTTGGGGTCACTCTGTACTGGCCTTCTACTCACAGGGATCCTCTCAGACTCACTGCCTGGTACAGCAACTGCTCGGCTTCTGACCACAAGGCTCTACAGAGGGTAGTGCGTACGGCCCAGTACATCACTGGGGCTAAGCTGCCTGCCATCCAGGACCTCTACACCAGGCGGTGTCAGTGGAAGACCCTAAAAATGGTCGAAGACCCCAGCCACCCCAGTCATAGACTTTTCTCTCTACTACCGCATGGCAAGCGGTACAGGAGCACCAAGTCTAGGACCAAAAGGCTTCTCAACAGTTTTGACCCTCAAACCATAAGGCTACTGAACAGGTAATCAAATGGCTACCCGTACTATTTGCATTGTGTGCCCCCCCCAACCCCTCTTTTACGCTGTGCTACTCTCTGTTAATCATATATGCATAGTCATTTCAACTATACATTCATGTACATACTACCTCAATTAGCCTGACTAACCGGTGCCCACGCACATTGGCTACCTGGACTTTCTGCATTGTGTCCCACCACCCACCACCCCCCCCCCCTTTTACGCTACTACTACTCTCTGTTTATCAAATATGCGTAGTCACTTTAACCATACCTAGTACATGTACATACTACCTCAATTAGCCCGACTAACCGGTGCCTGTATATAGCCTCACTACTGTATATAGCCTCACTACTGTTCTTTTTCCACTGTCTTTTTACTGTTTTTTTTATTTCTTTACTTATCTATTGTTCACCTAATACCTTGTTCTTTTGCTTATAAATTGCACTGTTGGTTAGAGCCTGTAAGTAAGCATTTGACTGTAAGGTCTACATTCACCTGTTGTATTCGGCGCACGTGACAAATAAACTTTGATTTGATTTAGACTCCCTCATCCTTTGCCTATCATCCTCTTCTTTTCTCACTGCCTGATCATATGACACTTTCTGCACTGCTCTCACCCTGGCAACCTCAACCTGTCTCTCCCGCACCGGACATTTCTGATCGCGAGCAACATGGCCACCCCCACAAGACACAGTTTTTTCCATCGAAAATACCAGTGGATGCTCATCAGAGGAGGACCATCCTATTCAGAGATGATCAGGAAAAAAATGTAAGAATGAAACATTAAAAAGGTAGAATAGATTGAGATAGTTGAGCATTTTTAGGATAATAGTTATGTGTCGAGTTAGTGCCATTTATTTACCAGAGTGCAGTTTTCTCTGCGGATGTAATTACACATTATGATGCTTAACTTGCATATGGATGTTTCTACTGTCTTCTCCAGGATATCACAATCAATTTAGAATGATTTGGATGATGCATCCATTACAAAGTGAGACACTTTGATGTGTCTGTGTTTGACTTTGTGAAGTCTGAGATGTCGGAGTTTAACGTCATGGAGAAACGTGTTACCCAAACCTATGATGTCGCTGCTGCAATGGAATGTATCTGCTATTTGTATTTACAGCTAAGTCCCCTCCTGTTCCCTGATTTAAGAGGGGATGACCACTCCACTCCACTACCATTGTCAACTCTCTCTCCTAATGTTAACTTCCCTCTCATCCACTGGCGCATTAAATGTTTCCGCCTCAAGCACTGTATGTAGTCAATCACATAGACAAACACAATAACATTATTACACATCAATGTGATTTTACTTCTGCTTCTCATATCTCATAGGATTATAAACTTGATTCTAATCCTATAATCCTATGATTATTGATTATAAACTAATCTCCCTCAGGATTATAAACTTGACACCTTAAACACTGTAGTGGGTTCAGAACAAAAGCTTTCACTGGGTAACTGACACATCCTAGCATGACTGTATCAGAGGGACAGACAGGGTCTCTTCAGTCTTGTGCTCTCCTCCGGGTCTGCATCGTACCAAACGGCAGACATCGTAGACACCAGGAATCCTCATCTTCAGTTGATCCACCTCCACAATCAATGCCACCCCAGTAATCACTTCTTTCATCGGTGCTCTGCTCAGAAGACCAAAGCGGGACACAGCTCTCGTCCCAAAGGTGGAAGACGCACAGAAAATAAGCACAAGTCCACTTCTGGATACTTTGACCGAGTAAACAGTGCCCAGCTTCTTCTCCACCCAGCCTGATACCACATATGGGTCAGCCAAAAGGCATGGATACACTTTCTCCAAGAATCTTACTCCCACTGGGCCAGAATCATCTCGGGCATCATAATGATCATTGGGGTGTGGCTTGGTAGTCTTCACCACACCTGTCACCACTGCTTCCTCCCCACTTTCGTCAGGCTCAATTTCTGAGCTTTCCCTAACCGGCTCCATCTCAAGGTTTTTAGGAGAGCATGTAACCTTATCGCCAGTAGTTGATTGATAAGCTAAATGAATACACAGCTTGTATTCGGGAGATGTAGATTTGCACGGTTTGTACTTGGCACCATTCTTTCTTCCTCGGGTCATCCTCCTCCTTCCCTCTTCCTGATACAGGAAATAGTGACTAGGGAGTTACTGGAGTGGAGCCCACAACCACATTTGAAGGAACCAGGGAACGTTGAACTACAACACAAGGGTTCCAACACGATAGAAACTGTCTGTTACCTGTCTGTTATCTTATCTATTAGCCAGTATGCCGTGGGCATTCGGAAGGCTTGTTTCTTAGGCTACTAGCTGAGAATGTAGTTTCTCCATGCACGCCTAGGGGAAAATCCCCGGACACATGCCAGAAAGTGCCCTGCTGAATCACGTCGTCAGGTTGCCTAGCGTTTAGAGCGTTGGACCAGTAACTGAAAAGTCACTAGTTTGAATCCCTGAGCCGACAAGGTGAAAAATATGTTGATGCATCCAATTAGATTGCAGTTAGCTGACTCTGGCCACGACCAAACTCTCCGATGGTGGCTCGGGGGGAGTTGGGATACGCAAAAAAACACATATGTATAATACACACTTGTGTGAAACAGGGCAAATATAAGCGCCCACCAACTGATTTATTATCACTACATAAAGAAAAATGACACAGTAGGCCTGTCTAAACCTGTGACAGCAGTATATGACAATACGCTCACCATTAACATCAACATCTGACTGTTCATATGCCCTTTCTCAGTTGTTGTGAACTGTTATGACATGTCTTATGGTGTTACACTGTCGTACTACGCAACATTTCTCATTTGTTCTCAAGTTCGTGTTCTGGTAGACGCAATCAGCAGTTAAGGCTCAAATAAAGGGAACTTTAAAACTGAATCAGTTGAGATCTTGAAATAATGCCATTGTCTTTTACAATATCTGATGAGGGCACCTTACACTTTTCTTTTGACAATGCATAATTCTAGTCTTATAACTAGACAAATTGAGCTTCGAGGATTCTATTCATATCTTGGAGGGAACTGAGAATATTCAACAATTCCCTTGAATTTTGCCAGTGGCTTAGTGTGACATATGGCTATTCTGGTTATTATGCAATTTATCAACCGTCTCACTTTAACAGCCGCGCCACAGATATTATGCGGGTTTCTTATGTGCCATGCTGCAATAACTCTGCAAGAAGCTAATGAGCAGCCGACACCACAATGCTAATACATCTCCAGTCACTTCAGGGTACTCTTGTTGCAACAACTTGTTAGTCTAAGTCACTCCATTAAACTCACCAAATTATATTTTCTAATGATAGAAGAGGGCTCTCAAGTTGGAACCAATGGATTGTGACCAAAACAAAGAGAGGGAGAAACCCTCAGCCAAGTCCACTCAGAGAGAGCACATAAAACACCCCGACACTTCAGTATCTGCAGCAGAGATCCGTTTATTGACAGGTGCCAAACATTTGAAGAAGAATCTATAGTACGAGCCAAGCACCAGGACATGGTCATTGCATGCATACCCTAAAGTGATGCAAAGGAAGCATGTCAGCTGAATTCATTGTTTCCGTTGGCATCCCCTGTATGAGCGCCACTCTAAACGCTGTTTGCAATGTGACCACTGCCTGATATTGATGGGTGAGTGAGACTGGCATTGAGCGGGGGAATGTCTGTTTCTTGTTCCTGGGCCGGAGATATAGATGGACATCCTTTCCAGCTGGCCCCTGCATGCGGCTTTCGCACCGTCAGCTAATTACGGGTGGGCTGCCATTAAGGGGTGTAAATCAGGCCCAAATGTGACTCTGGAGTCTTTGTGAGACACTGTGCGGGGAGAGCGTGGCCCTCTGATATAATGGGCCCTGAGCTTAAGGGGATATAAGTCTCGATAATGATGGCGGAGTGCAGGGTATTGATCATCGCTCCCTATGGTGTCTGTGTGGGTAGAAGCAGTGAGGAAGGAAATTGAACTGGGATTTCTGAACAGTGTAAAGCAAGTGTTGTGGAGAAGGGAGGGGGAAAGGGGTCAAAACAACTTGACTAATGTGTTTATATAGGAGCACTCGACTCCTCTTTCTCAGATCACCAACCATTTTCACTCGAGCCCATCTGAGTACAGCTCCAATAGAAACAAGGCAGATACTCACATTTTCATTGTCTCCTTGTTATTTTTCCATAATACATATTTAAGTTGGATTCAAAGTGAGAAACAGTCACACATTAACATGTACACAATACGGTAACTTAATGCCAATCTTTTCCCCTTCATTTTTGGGCCAAATATAGGCACACAGGCAACATATGAACGTTGTTTGCAACTCTCAGTGCCTGTTCTAATTACAAAACAACAAAGAGGCTGAAGTTGGGCTGGTTAAAGACCGTTTGTGGTTGGCATTTTGCTTTCCCATCATTTTATTGTAATGAATGATTAAATATTTATCCTGTATGAGTCAGTGGGGAATCATTTCACCCAGTGTCATTAAGGTTCCTGTTAATTACCATGGCCCATTGGGTCTAACGCCTCCTGCCATGTGCTTCTGCACTCCGTCCATCACCAGACGCTGTACAATTAAACACACTCCATCTTCTCTAGCCATAGCACTGCTAGGATTTACTCTGGAAAGATATTTATAATTACCTCACTAAATATGTTTATCTGGCAAATAAGGTATTTGGAATCTCTTCTGTTATTGTGCAAGTTGTGAAAACCAAAAGGCATTTGTGAAATCACTTGAGAGCCACTATCTGAAATGACTTGCATCTACACACTTCATACAGAACCTCACACACAATATTTACAGAGCACACAGCACTGTGACTTTAAAGTAGAAGTACCATAACATCCTTCCACATTAATAAGGATTTAGTATTCATTCAGGTTAGGGTAAATGGTATTATATAATGTTTCCAATGTACACCTTTCCCTTCCTTTACCCTATAAATCCCCCATTTATCACATTAAATGAAATACAACAACATACTGAAGATAGAACATATTCTATTTGTTTGGCCTGTCATTTAAAAAAAATATATATATATATATAAAAAAAATGGTTACTAATGTAAAATGTAGCTAGCTTATTTATTGGAAATGGCACCCTTCAAAATAATATCTAGAATTGTAAATATGTTGAAGGACTAAAGTACATTTTTAAAGTACATTTTCAACATTCAGCATTATAAACGGCTCCAAATCGTGACTTTGCAGTTCTTTTGAAACATCAATGAATTCCTCTGAAGAAAATGAAAAAATCCCTCACATTATCTCCTTCATCTACGGTACATATTTCAAAATCAAGAACACAGAACTGTCACCTGTGCTCTGAAGTATCTCCTCCACTGTAGTGTCTGTCAAGTGAGGTCTGACCAAAGGAGAGATGAGACAGAGCGGAATAGTTCTCTGCCTCATGGCTCTCCCCTGATGAGATGTGATTGCAATTGGTGGCGAACTAACTTGTCATGTTACATGTTGCCGGTCATATGGATGCATGATGTGCCATGCCTTAATTAGATGTCTAGCTGCTGGCAACAGATTCCTTCATACAGTATATCTCTCTCCCACTAGGGCTCATTCCTGCTTCCTGTGATGATGAATCTACTCCATTGGGAACAAGCAGGCGTGACCTCCCCCGCCTCCAACTCCCAGAATGTCATTACCCAGGATGCCGTTGGTCACATGGCCTGCCTGCCCTCGTCACTATGGCATCATTTGGCCAGCTGTTAGTAGATAGAGTGTAATGCTGCGACATCATCATGGTTGGCCTGGCGGAGAGGGATCAGTGATGACTCAGGGATCAGCACGCAATTACACAGATCCCATAGGTCACTAGTCCTGTGTTCTGTAGCTACGCCATACTGAACCCCCCCCCACACATCTCATATTAAGGAGCAGACTATGTTAGACATCCTAAAAATGACCGGGGGACATGTTATCTCATTCCATTCACATTCACTCAAAATCATTTTTCACCCCTAAAATTTGTGTCCAACATGGCATAAAACAAGACCCTCTGTAGACCAGCTAGGACAAAATGAGATGTTCTGAGACTGGAGGACAAACCACAAATGACTTTAACATGCCTACTCTGAATGCGTGATAACAGTCTAAAACTTCCCACAGACATTCCTTGTGGACGACAAGGGAAAATCGATAGCAACAAAATGCTCAGAATGCTAACAAAGTTCCAAGACTGCTTACTGTATGTAAAGCAAGATGAGAAGTGATGGCTGTTAAGTGAGGACAATGTCAATTAGGAGAATTACGTTTTTTTCCCTCACATAGATACACAATGTAAAAATCCCCTCAAGGTGATTTGTTCCTCTGACATTGTTATGCTGCAGCCTCTGAGTTTGTAATGTCGTCAAGTCATCCATCACTCTTATCTGGGATGACATAGGCAAGAAGTAAATGGGCCTTTCCTCTATATTTATCACCCCACCATCATTAGTAGAAAATCCAAAAAAGCCAGACAATAGAGGATTGATTGCAGAGAAGAATCCATCTACAATCCACAAAGGTAGAGAGAAAAGTAAATTGCAAATCCACAATTGAGTTTATTGTCCTAACCTTCATAAAAGTGACAAAGTGGCAGAGAGAAAAAGCAACAAAAATGCTTAGAATACAGGCTGCATTCTTTAGGTTGTTGTTGTTGTTCTGAGAGGTTTATCTGCATTGGAACAGTGTAAGGAGCAGACGGAGGGTCCCGCCCTGAAAGAGAGAGCAGAACGGCATGATGGGGGAGCTCACTGAATTCTGGAACCCTCCCAAACTCCCAACAGATTGTTTCTCGACTTGGAATGGATACTGAGATAGCCCTCTCCCCCAACTCTTATAGAACCCTGCAGTCTCTTTAGCTACCGCACTGTATGAAGGTGCTACAAGCATATTGCTACAGTATGTGGGGTTGTTGAGTTGCACTGCCACTTAGACAGATGATAGCGATGCATATTAAGTAGCTTGAAGACGTTGCTTGAAGAGGACAGTAATGCTGTCATGACCTGTATTGAGCTTGGCGTTAGGTTAGCTCATATGGTTGAGATGATTATCCATTCATGGTTCATTTCTCCATGGTGAAAACACCATATGACACCGTGCTGGCCCCTTTTAAACACCTATCACACAGGGGCAGCCGCTCCACATAGCGTCCATGCTTTTCTCTGTCGCAAATTTCATGCAATTGGCAGCAGGTCAATATTTTGAGACATGCAGAAGAGGTCAGGAGATGCACCCGTTCCCCTGTGAGGAGGACTGAACTATTCACCACAGCTGTCACAGCTACAGAAAAAAATACAGAATGAAAACAAAACTGAGATGAGACCCGAGATTAAATGACCTGACGTTTTATATATTTTATTTTGTTTTCCCCCTATGGCAGAGGAGATAAGAAAGAAGGGTGATGTGGAGGAATGTGTTTATTCATTACTCTACCCATTTTAATAATCTAATGTTTATCTGATAAACAAAGCTGTGGGCATAGGTGTTCCACAGGGAAAGTAAACTGGGTTTTTTGGAAAGGAAAAATACAGTGGCCTGTCTGTGCATCTGCATAAAAATCCCCCCCCCCCCCTGTTTCCTTAGCCTCCTGCACACACACCGAAGCCTAATCTTTTATTTAACAACCTGAATATCACAAACGAGTTTGTGCATCTTTATTTGTAACACTCAAAGGGACCAATCATTATCTTTTAATTACCACTATCCAATATTGGGAGCCATTATAGGAAGATAATTAATCTTCCACCGTGGCAAACTAAAGAGACTGGGAGTGGGAGGGGGATTTGCACAAACAACAAGTTCATACATAGCAACTCTTTTGAGGTACATTATTTGCACACAAACAAACACTGAATAATGAATTAATAGAGCAGCCAACAGCCATAAAGAGACAGTATTGAATGAATACAGGATGAGGTGAATTGTCTGTTCATTACACGCACAGTCATTGTGTGTTCCTTACAAATCAGACAGATAGGCCTAGCACATTTCTGTATTACATCTTCACAAGCTCTGTTCTTATTCAAGGCTGTCATGCATTTTACAGCCTTAGCATTGCAGCCCCGAGAAGGCAAACAACAGAAATAATTAGGTAATTGATTCAATTGCATTAAGATCAGGCACATCCTAATTCCCTGCTTGGTCCATCTTTCTATACGCCTAATTAGAATGTGTATCAGGTTTGGGGTAAATTCGAATTGAAGGCAGTCAATTCAGGAAGTTATTTAAACTTAAAATCCTAAAATGTTAAAACTTTTGAAATACAGTAAATAAATCAAATAAAATCTAAATTTATTTGTCACGTGCGCCAAATACAACAGGTGTAAATCTTACAGTGAAATGCTTACTTACAGGCTCTAACCAATGGTGCAGGAAAAAATAGGTATGTGTGTGTGTGTGTGTGTGTAGGTAAGTAAAGAAATAAAACAACAGTAAAAAGACATTTGAAAAAAGAGTAGCAAGGCTATATACAGACACCTGTTAGTCAGGCTTATTGAGTTAGTATGTACATGTAGGTATCATTAAAGTAATTATGCATATTTGATGAACAGAGAGTAACAGAAGCATAAAAAGAGGGGTTGGCGGGTGGTGTGTGGGACACAATGTAGATAGCCCGGTTAGCCAATGTGCGGGAGCACTGGTTGGTCGACCCAATTTAGGTAGTATGTACATGAATGTATAGTTAAATTGGCTATGCATATAAGATAAACAGAGAGTAGCAGCAGTGTAAAAGAGGGGTTGGGGGGGGCACACAATGCAAATAGTCTGGGTAACCATTTGGTTACCTGTTCAGGAGTCTTATGGCTTTGGGGTAAAAACTGTTCAGAAGCCTTTTTGTCCTAGACTTGGCACTCCTGTACCGCTTGCCATGCGGTAGTAGAGAGAACAGTCCATGACTGGGGTGGCTGGGGTCTTTGACAATTTTTAGGGCTTTCCTCTGACACCACCTGGTGTAGAGGTCCTGGATGGCAGGCAGCTTAGCCCCAGCGATGTACTGGGCCGTACGAACTACCCTCTGAAGTGCCTTGCGGTCGGAGGCCGAAAAATTGCCGTACCAGGCAGTGATGTAACCGGTCAGGATGCTCTCGATGTTGCAGCTGTAGAACCTTTTGAGGATCTCAGGACCCATGACAAATCTTTTTAGTTTCCTGAGGGGGAATAGGCTTTGTCATGCCCTCTTCACGACTGTCTTGGTGTGTTTGGACCAATGTAGTTTGTTGTTGATGTGGACACCAAGGAATTTGAAGCTCTCAACCTGCTCCACTACAGCCCCTTTGATGAGAATGGGGACGTGCTCGGTGCTCCTTTTCCTGTAGTCCACAATCATCTCCTTAGTCTTGGTTACGTTGAGGGATAGGTTGTTATTCTGGCACCACCCGGCCAGGTCTCTGACCTCCTCCCTATAGGCTGTCTCGTCGTTGCCGGGGATCAGGCAAACTTTGTCGTCAGCAAACTTAATGATGGTGTTGGAGTCGTGCCTGGCCATGCAGTCGTGGGTGAACAGGGAGTACAGGAGGGGACTGAGCACGCACCCCTGGGGAGCTCCAGTGTTGAGGATCAGCGTGGCAGATGTGTTCTTACCTACCCTCACCACCTGGGGGCGGCCTATCAGGAAGTCCAGGATCAGTTGCAGAGGGAGGTGTTTAGTCCCAGGATCCTTAGCTTGGTGATGAGCTTTGAGGGTACTATGGTGTTGAACGCTGAGCTGTAGTCAATGAACAGCATTCTCACATAGGGGTTCATTTTGTCCATGTGGAAAAGGGCAGTGCGGAGTGCAATAGAGATTGCATCATCTGTGGATCTGTTTGGGCGGTATGCAAATTGGAGTGGGTCTAGTGTTTCTGGAATAATGTTGTTGATGTGAGCCATTACCAGCCTTTCAAAGCACTTCATGGCTACGGACGTGAGTGCTACGGTCTGTAGTCATTTAGGCAGGTTGCCTTTGTGTTCTTGGGCACAGGGACTATGGTGGTCTGCTTGAAGCATGTTGGTATTACAGACTCAATCAGGGACTTGTTGAAAATGTCAGTGAAGACACCTGCCAGTTGGTTAGCACATGCCCCGAGCACACGTCCTGGTAATCCGTCTACTTTCCACTCTTCAGTTTACTGACGTTCTTGAAAATAGATCCCTTTTTATATATATATATATATATATATATATATATATAGTTTTCTTAATAATTAGAATTGACCCCAGCCCTGATGTTTATGGCAGTTAAATATTATTATATTTTCTTTTTTACAGCTAACTTTTTCCCTTAGAATAGTCCAGTGCTTGGCTTGGACTGAAATAGGTTCCGGCAGTGGCAACCCGTCATTCAGGGCAGGGGGGGCAGAGCCCCAACTGTTTTGAGCCCCATATTTCTTGCAAAAAAAAAAAAAATGTTTTTAGGGTGGGGGGCTTGCCTGTTGTGCATGTTATTTCGGCATTAATACATGTCACATATCAGTTTGCAAACAATGTAAAAAAAAAAATAACATAATATAATTAATAAAGCTGCATCCACACATGGTCTCTTTTTTGTTTTATTGAGTAAGGCAGCTTCAAAATGCAGGTGATTCAGCCTAGCTCAGTGCTTTCTGTGATGGTGGGGCGAGCCAGCAAAAAAATAGGAGCATTGTGCTGTGACTGGCTCAGTGCTATGTCACTCATGGGGACACTACATCATAGCCAAGTTTAAGTCCTTAGTAAGGGTAGACATCCAAAATGTCAGCCCTTTGGGTCCTGCAATAGAGTTATATTACCAGAAGGCTCAAGGTCATCGGCCACAGATAAAATGACTCCAAATCACGTTATATGTACAGTAGCTTTGATTGGACTGATCACGTCAACATCTTACTTTCAAAGTCTTAGCTAGCAGTCATCATCATGAATGAAGTCGACAATCTACTGGCAAATCATTTTTAATCCTTGTCATATGAAGAGAAATAATGAAGAGAAATTAAAGATAAAACGGTGCTCATCGGCCATTGGACATAAAGATTCACAAGTTCAGCAATGATTTGTTTGGAAAGAATCAGTGTCTAACTGCAACCATTGCAAAGCAACCAGTATCCTGCTATTCAATGGAGTGCCTGTGTGTTTTTTCCCCCCCGAGTTCCCACCATAAATCCAGAGAATGCCTTTGATGACAAAGTTTGACGACAAAATTTGCCCACAAAAGACCGCCATGCCACCTTCATGTTTAAGTGAGCACATCACAAGCCAAGGTAAGTCCAAAAATGTATTGTATGCTGCTGCATAAATGATGTAAAATGCCAGGGAGATATGTATACTGTAGCTAAGAAAGTAATAGTAAGTGTTTGTTGTGTAGTAAGCTGTTTGTAGCCCATGTACCTCACCCTGATCATTTGGGCTATTTTCACCTCTTAATTTCACCTAACGTTACTGTTCTGACTTGGTGGTGCTGCACATGTAGCCTATAACCTGTTTTTGAGAAATGTCATCATCTAATATTGTTAGACGTTTCATTGTCTGCTTTAATATGCCCCCTTTATTTATTCTGACTTGTGTACAGGGAGAATACTGTAAGAGCAGCCCATGTTCTGCATTCTGTCGCTGTACATTTCAAAAGTGCTGAACACATAGTTATACTGACTACGTCCATCTTACTGTGGCTCGCTCATTAATCTCTTAATTGAAATTAAGGAACGCCTCTTATCCGCTCATCATTCCCTTATGCCATAGTTTGTACATCTCAATTGTCAGTAAAACCACGTTTGTTTAAGCAAGTCAGCCATATCAGCTATGTTTTTTTAAAGGCAGTAAATGAGGCTGAATGAACTGTTTCTCTGCCAGACAAGGCTCCGCTGATAGCCAGGTGTAGCTGTGGTAAGGATTCACTCCATGGTGCTGGAAGGAAAGCTCTGCTGTTGGGACAGTTTTATGTATTTCCTCACAGTTTTTGGGCACCACTTGTCGCCGTTATAGTGCAATTAATGTATTGTTTAGTGTTGTGTTGTGTAGTGGCTTTGCTGGCATGCATCTATAAAAGAATGTGTTGGAGTTTGCCCCACCAATATTGACATGCTAAAATCACCACTGGGTTCCGGTACTAATTTTGGGTGCCGGTACTGTCTGTATTTAGGTGCAGGAGCACCACAATACTTTTGAGCTAATATTCTATGAAAGGAACAGAAGCTCAAGCAGTAGAACATTTGAGGTGCCGGTATTCAGCTCCGCTGAGCTCCTGCCCAAGTCAAGCACTTGAATAGTCACCTGTACATACTGTTGCAGATTGATTAAAAAGTCATATCTAAATCACGGTTAAAGGCCAATCTTATAAACTAATCATTGAATGAACCCACCTGAACTGACTAATTGCTGCAGACAACATAGACAACAACATTTAATTTCACTCCTTATTAGCAGTTCCCCTTTAAAACCACCTCTATCAAATCATAAGACCTGATGTTGACAACTACTATTTTAAGGTTAAATAATAACTGCACAATTAGAGGAGAACTATCTGATTCATTTATTGAAATGGCACCAGGGAAACTAGACTTGAAAAGTGGCGATGACAAATACACAACCTCCGGAGGATAGAGCCATTTAGATTGATATATGCATATTTGGCAGACAATTCCCATGTCAGAAAACAAATTAACCCGCAATCTTCATGAGGTAATTTTTTTGCAGACTAAAGATAACCTTGGGTCGACTCAGAGACCCCCTATTTCAGCAGCATTCAAGATAGTTCTATTCCAATTCTTAGACGGTTGGTGAAGCCTGATAAAACAATGAACCATTAATCATGGCCCGGTTCAGATATGACCAAGAACTACATCCAAGTGGGATATTGAACTACGAAGCCACATTAACTTGAATACCACAGAGCAGAGAGCTCACTGTACAGTAGGTGATGTATCATATATGAAAACAATGTCACACAGAGCAGGCTTGACCTTTACAGCATATCAGTAGGGGTTTGCTCTGTATCCTGTGGGGAAATATCCCCTCTGTATGGCAGAGAAGTATAGGCCGACCACAAAAAAAGGTAGATTAACTATAAAATATGAACAGTCTACATTTCCCCTTTCAATTATATATATGCAGTGCATTCGGAAAGTATTCAGCCCCCTTGACTTTTTTTCCACATTTTGTTACGTTACAGCCTTATTCTAAAATGTATTACATCGTTTTCCCCCCCTTCATCAATCTACACACAATACCCCAAAAATGACAAAGCAAAAACAGGTTTTTAGAATTTTTTGCAAATGTATTAAAACAAAAAAATGGAAATATTACATTTACATAAGTATTCAGATGCTTTCCTCAGTACTTTGTTGAAGCACTTTTGGCAGTGATTACAGCCTCGAGTCTTCTTGGGTATGACGCTGCAAGTTTGGCACACCTGTATTTGGTGAGTTTCTCCCATTTTTCTCTGCAGATCCTCTCAAGCTCTGTCAGGTTGGATGGAGAGCGTTGCTGCACAGCTATTTTCAGGTCTCTCCAGAGATGTTCGATCGGGTTCATGTGCAGGCTCTGGCTGGGCCACTCAAGGACATTCAGAGACTTGTCCTGAAGCCACTCCTGCATTGTCTTGGCTGTGTGTTTAGGGTTGTTGTCCTGTTGGAAGGCAAACCTTTGCCCCAGTCTGAGGTCCTGAGTGCTCTGGAGATGGTTTTCATCAAGGATCTCTCTGTACTTTGCTCCGTTCATCTTTCCCTTGACTATTCTCCCAGTCCTTGCTGCTGAAAAACATCCCCACAGCATGATGCTGCCATTACCATGCTTCACTGAAGAGGGTGCCAGGTTTCCTCCAGACGTGACGCTTGACATTAATTTATTTTATTTAACTAGGCAAGTCAGTTAAGAACAAATTGTTATTTACAATGACAAACTACCCCCATCAAGCCCGGATGATGCTGGGCCAATTGTGCGCCGCCCTATGGGACTCCCAATCACGACCAAATGTGATACAGCCTGGATTCGAACCAGGGACTGTAGTGATGCCTCTTGCACTGAGATGCAGTTCCTTAGACCGCTGCACCACTCGGGAGCCCTAAGAGTTCATTCTTGGTTTCACCAGACCAGAGAATCTTGTTTTTCATGGTCTGAGTCTTTAAGTGCCTTTTGGCAAACTCCAAGCAGACTGTCATGTGCCTTTTACTGAGGAATGGCTTCCGTCGGGTCACTCTACCTTAAAAGGCCTGATTGGTGGAGTGCTGCAGAGATGGTTGTCCTTCTGGAAGGTTCTCCCATCTCCACATTGGAACTCTGGAGCACTCTCAGAGTGACCATCTGGTTCTTGGTCACGTCCCTGACCAAGGCCCTTCTCCCCCGATTACTCAGTTTGGCCAGGCGGCCAGCTCTAGGAAGAGTCTTGTTAGAAGCGATGGAGGCCACTGTTTTCTTGAGGACCGTCAATGCTGCAGAAATGTTTTGGTACCCTTCCCCAGATCTGTGCCTCGACATAAACCTGTCTTGGAACTCTACGGACAATTCCTTCAACCTCACGGCTCGGTTTTTGCTCTGATATGCACTGTCAACTGTGGAACCTTATATAGACAAGTGTATGCATTTCCAAATCATGTCCAATCAAATGAAATTACCACAGGTGGACTCCAATCAAGTTTGAAAAACATCTCAAGGATGATCAATGGAAACAGCATGCACATGAGCTCAATAGCAAAGGGTCTGATTTCTTATGTGAATAAGGTATTTCCGTTTTTGTTTTTTTATGAATTTGAAAAAAACTGTTTTCGCTTTGTCATTATGGGGTATTGCGTGTAGATTGGTGAGGAAAATGTTTTATTTAATCCATTTTATAATAAGGCTGTAGCGTAACAAAATATATATATATATAAATAGCTATTTAGCATTTTCTGAGAACTTTCCTTTTCCACCTCAGTGCAAGATAGAAAAGCTATCATCGCTCTTGGACAAAACAACAACACTGAAAACAAATGGACAAGATGTGGGATGGCACTAGAGGCAAATGGTTCTGAAGTTTGACAGCCCTGTGGCAATTTGTCAGTGTCATTTTCCACAAGCGTCTCTATGCTGTCCCAACAAACATTTCATACAGGAAATAATTCATCTGCATCCAGAAGAAAGGGCGAGGGAGCACCATCGCTGAATTAGCTATGAGATATCTCCTCAATAACTTCTAATCAGACTGCTGCCGTTTCCTCCACTGGAAACAAAAGTAATTACAGTAGATGTGATGGAGGGAAAGAAGGAGACAGCTTCTGCATGCTCAGGACCAGTGTTGAGCTAGCTAGCTAGCTGGCACTGTAGAGCGGAACACTTTAATTAGGGCCAGACTAGCCCAGCACTACTGAATGAGCCTGGCAATAGCACACGCTTCACTTTCTAAAATAAGGCCTGCTGTGCTGCAGTTGTTACTTTTCTTTCTCATTTTCTCCCCCCACCAATGTTGGTCTTGAGATTCACTTCAACGAAAATGCAGAAACACTGTTTGGGGAAAGGCTTGGAATCCTTTATCTTGCCTGGTTTGATGTGATCGTGATGAAGGTAAAATAGTTGATACTAATTACTATTAATTACAAGTTCAGATTCAACTACACAACAATAACAAAACAGAACATTTACAAACTAAAAGCAAGTGGAAATAGGAACAATATGGTAGTGGTGTGGGGGCTGTGCTTTGGCAAAGTGGGTGGGGTTATATCCTTCCTGTTTGGCCCTGTCCGGGGGTGTCCTCGGATGGGGCCACAGTGTCTCCTGACCCCTCCTGTCTCAGCCTCCAGTATTTATGCTGCAGTAGTTTATGTGTCGGGGGGCTAGGGTCAGTTTGTTATATCTGGAGTACTTCTCCTGTCCTATTCGGTGTCCTGTGTGAATCTAAGTGTGCGTTCTCTAATTCTCTCCTTCTCTCTTTCTTTCTCTCTCTCGGAGGACCTGAGCCCTAGGACCATGCCCCAGGACTACCTGACATGATGACTCCTTGCTGTCCCCAGTCCACCTGGCCATGCTGCTGCTCCAGTTTCAACTGGCCTGGGCCCTAGGACCATGTCCCAGGACTACCTGACATGATGACTCCTTGCTGTCCCCAGTCCACCTGGCCATGCTGCTGCTCCAGTTTCAACTGTTCTGCCTTACTATTATTCAACCATGCTGGTCATTTATGAACATTTGAACATCTTGGCCACGTTCTGTTATAATCTCCACCCGGCACAGCCAGAAGAGGACTGGCCACCCCACATATGCTCTCTCTAATTCTCTCTTTCTTTCTCTCTCTCGGAGGACCTGAGCCATAGGACCGTGCCCCAGGACTACCTGACATGATGACTCCTTGCTGTCCCCAGTCCACCTGACTGTGCTGCTGCTCCAGTTTCAACTGTTCTGCCTTATTATTATTCGACCATGCTGGTCATTTATGAACATTTGAACATCTTGGTCATGTTCTGTTATAATCTCTACCCGGCACAGCCAGAAGAGGACTGGCCACCCCACATAGCCTGGTTCCTCTCTAGGTTTCTTCCTAGGTTTTGGCCTTTCTAGGGAGTTTTTCCTAGCCACCGTGCTTTTTCACCTGCATTGTTTGCTGTTTGGGGTTTTAGGCTGGGTTTCTGTACAGCACTTTGAGATATCAGCTGATGTACGAAGGGCTATATAAATAAATTTGTTTTGATTTGATATGATTGTTCATTGTTCAAATAGGGAGGACCAGTGAGTTGAAGTTTACTGGTGGCTACTGTAGTTGAACCAGTTTAGAGTTTAGAGGTGCTGGGTGAACAGATGGCTCCTGTCTGAGTAGGGAGTACTCAGCTGAAGATGACCAATTGATTTGTGTTACTAAGATCTTCAGTGGAGTCACAGCATCACTGAGAATAATGCAATACATCCTGATCTAAAACCAGCGGAGCATTTCTGGAGATATGGAGAAAAGTAGTCGTTGCAATTGATCAAAAAGTCCTGGCCATACATTGTGTTAGGAAAACAACTCGCCAGCCTACAAATAAGTCTACTTGGGTTTTTAGGCCTGTCTAGCTGTTCCATAACCTGTCTGAATGACTATTTATCATGGAAGTAAGCATAGGGTGTTGGACTGTATGCACGGGCCTAGCCCTTATCATGACTCCAAGCGCTACAACATTGGAGTCATTCTACGTCCTTTTTGAATACCTGACGGAATTATTCATGTGTGAAATATCTATAAACAATTTATCCTTGATTGTGATACGTTTTTGGAAACCTTGAACACTCAACTTAACCTAATTATCATCCAAAAAGAATTTTCCAAATACAAAAGATACACTTACTGTTTTACCACATATTTCCAGTGATGTTTTTTGTGTGCAACGGGTTCGAGCCACAGGTTTGTTTTGTTCCCTCCCAAGTTTCTATTTGCTCAGGCAGTGCAACGCAGTGACTTGAAAGTAGAGTTTTCGATGTTCCCGAAACCGTATTGCACGCGGTTATTAGACACGGTTAGACGCAGTTAGACAGAGCGTCGGGACAGCTGTACACATCGGTTACCCACTGTGGTCAATTGTTAAACTGAGAACCCTATGGCTATATGGCATGTTCCTAAGAAGACAGCTTACTTACCAGGATCAAGGGTGAGCTCTGTCCTCTCTAGTCAGCCAGCCCTAGCAGGTTGCAATATTCCTAGATGGTGACCAAAATAATATTAATATATACAAAAAACAAAAAGGAATTCCATAACAAAAAGGTATCAAACAAGTAAGGGAAGACCCTGCTAGGCCAGAAGGCTCCTCAATCCACCTCTCCCTCTGCCATCACCTGCCAATCCCTAGTCTCTCTCTAGACAGAAGTGCCTCCCACAATGTACCAATCTTCTGGTTTACATGCCACTGCCAACGTCACTGATTTATCCGCTTGTTGCTCACATCCCCTGGACACAAAATGGCAGCTAGCAAGATGGAGATCACAGAGGTTATTTTTAATGAGTGCATTCTGCAAATGGCTCATTTGCATCATCTACCTTTACTAAAACAACTGCAAAGAACTTGCCTGCGAACGTTGGTTGCGAATTGCGATGTTCTGGCATGTCTGCCTCGTGATTTGTTGGGGGAGTTGTCTGTCTGAAGAGGGCCTTCCCCGGAACAATTTTTTCAAAATTAACCAAGAGTCTGTCATTAATCCCAGACCCTAGTTATTGCTGTTGCCTAGGGTCTGGGTTTCAGGGATTTGCCAATCCCCAACACATTAACAATCATCACGTCCTGGCTCTCTCAGCACCTGCCCTGGTTGCTGCTGCACCCTTGGGATGGGAGGTGTTCAGTGGTCTACTTAGGGCCTTCAATACTTACTGCTTCTCTATCTCCGTGTGGTGTGAATAACCCAGTTTTATCAGGATCAACAATAATTTTATATCTTACATAAAGACTTAGAAACAGTCACAGAATATCTGGTATGGTTCTGGCATTGTGAAACAGATGAAGTTGTTGTTGGACATACTGACAAGAAAACAAAAGCATCAAATAAAACAAAAGCTTTTGATCTTTACATTTACTGGGATTGAGAGGGACAGTAAAAACACATGACATAAAAGCATACACTTAAAAGGATTTCCCATGGGTGTACTGCTTGGTAGCTAGAGACAAGTGACAGTAATACATTATTTTGATGCTGGATGAAATTGCATGCTTGCCTCAATTATGATATGACATTAACAGTAAAACATCTAGGAAAAGCTTTGATGCATTTATAAAAAATAAAATAAAGATACATCAAAGGGAAATAAAGACAAGCAAATCATCCTATGAGTGACAACTCTGCATTCCCTATGCTTACTTTATCCATGACATGCAATGTGCATTGATAAGGAGTCAAAGTTGGCGTCGGCCGGCCTTTATAAATATGACCTTGCGCCCCTGGTCGTGTCCCTAATGTAACATAGCTACAAACATTTATGTTGATACATGAATACGCTCTTATTTCATTAGAAGCCAAACATGCTCAATGGAACATGGGCCTATTTGACAAATTAGCTGATGCAATTGTTTGAAGTTGAAATATATATGAGGGTTTTTAAATGTAGAAAAAAAGACGTATGCATGAGTACAGATTCAGAACAACTGAGACACATTTCATATGAACCGATATTTAGTGGCCAACTGGAAACAGTATAACGTGTTCATTGGCATAGTTTTTGCTGAGCATGTAAAACCCCTGACAGCTGAAATCTGTCACTTATCTCCCTCTTAGAATGGCTGTCTTTACAGAGACCACACCTTTGGAACATGAATGCCACAACAAATCGGGACATTATTACGATTCCACGTCCTTGTCAGAGAACAAATGCCTCATTTCATAATACTCTCAGATCAAAATAAAATTAAATAATGGCAGTTTTGCTGCATTTAACAATTGTCATCTCTGTTGGTGCTTCATCCTTCCATCCCTGTCCTCTAAAAATGAGGCTCTGTCATCTGTCTTCTGTAAAGCCTAGTGTCAACAGCACACATCCAGTAAGCCTGCTTACCATTCAGAGGGGAACAGAGTAGTGTTAGCGATTCACAGGTGCTTTCAAACTTGTTTTCCTTCCCAGCATGATTACATACTCTTGAGGAATTTTTATCTGAGCCTCTATTGAAACGGTTTTGTCCTTCAAGATATCCTGGTCTGGAGGTAAAACACTAAGAAAGAACAAACTTTCCCTTTTGAAAATGAAAACAATAACAGCCTCTCTTCTATGTGAGCGTTCGGTAAACGGTGGAGTACCAATCTATCCCTTGTGTGACCTGATCACCTTTCAAATGACAACAACATTGATCTACTGTGACAGTACAATTCAGGGGGAAGCGTTGCAACATAAACATGCTTTCAAAACTTGTTTTCATGTTTTGATTGATGAGCAGCGTTTTCGATTTGGTATTTTTGCCCATCTGTTCCTCAGAGCTGTCAATGTCTTGACAATCCTGACAGTTTTCTCCATGCTGACTTATTTCCTAAAAGATGTAGAGGTCCAAGGGACGTTGATGTGTAATGTTTCTCCTTTTCAAGTCCTATTACACTTTTGAATAAATGTACCTCTCTGTCATAAATAATTACCCAGATAATCAAAACTATCAAATCAAATTAAATCATAACTATTAAGTCTGTCCAAAAACACAGGATTAAACTATGACTGGATAGTCAACATTGGCTTTTGGAAATGAATCTTCACAAATAGTTGAATGGTGTGTTTTTCTCTGTCTAGCGGTGGGTATATCACCCTGGAGCATGGCTGCTACCAGTAGTTCTTCATCTATTATTGACTATATTGCACTTTTTAAGCACCATGTGCTAAAGTTTCAAAGACACTTCTCTCGTCCCTTGGTTACCAACGGCTGTTTTATTGATTGCTTTCTTTCTCCATACTAAATACACAACTCAACCCCTCTGGCGAGAAGAGAACTATACCGTTTCAAATGTCTGCTGGGAGTTTTTCTCCATTGCTCAACAAACTGTGATATTCAGGTTAACTTTCCACTTATTCCAAACAACACAATAGAACAAACAATCTGGCTACAGACTCCGGACTCTAGAATAGCATTTGACGCAAATGTTTTTACAGAGAGTCATCTTGATTTGAAAGTGTCTCTACAGTACAGGACCCTCTGGGCACAGACGTCAGTTCAATGTCTAGCATTGATTTACATTTGGTTGAGTTGTTTAACTAATGTGAATTCAATGTGAAATCAACAACAAAAAAATCACAATGTCATTCTATTTCTGTTAAAAATTGGGTTATGGGAGGACTCTTTGCTAATCAAATTAGTTGTCCACGTTGATACAATGTCATCACTTTGATTATTTTGCTTGAAACAGCATTGGTTCAACCAGTTTTTGCCCTGTGGGGTAGCTTCTCTGTTGGCACATTCAAAGAAACCTACTTCCCAATGAAAAGAGTCCCTAATCTGACATGATGAGTTATATAGTTGAGGACTGGGAATCTGCATCAATATGAAGGGAAGTGGATCGTTTATAGGGCTAACAAGCCATTCTGATTGCCAAAAATCACAAAATCTACAGAGTGGAAGTGAAAGTGATTTGAAATTACAGCATTGTGCTATGCGTGACAGTCTTCCAAATGAATGAGGGTTCAGTGTTTGGTCCACTTGTCTCGCTAGAATGATGATTTCAATCTGAAGGTGCAGCAACAGTGTCTTAAGAAGCAGTCAGTGACAGGACCAGTCATTGAGTCTGGTGAAGAGTTCATGCTCCCATCTCAGCTTGATGGAATTGATGGGAGAAAACCTACAGAGACATTGAAGTCTGAAGACGTTTGTATGACATATTTTAAAAAATGTACGAGTTTGGTTTCAGTTTCCCCTGTTCGCTACTCATTCTAGCACAGTAATCCCCACATGCCATCCGCCCCCTATTCCTCACCTGTAAGATTTAGAACTCCTTGCAGACATCCTGAATTTAGGGAGGCCAGGCAACATAGTATAGATTTTGAAGTAGAAACTGTTTAAAGGCTGACATTTTCTTTCTTAAATCCCATGACATTTCCTCCCTGCGTGTCACTCCCAGAATGAGAGTGACACGGAGAGGGGGCAACCAAATAAACCCATCCTAGGGGCCGAAGCCACTAATCTGTCATTTAATTTCAAGCGGGTGTCTGGGCCATGAGGACACATGGCAAGGTCAAGGGCTACTGTACAGAGAGCGAGAGAGAGATGTGGATTTGGAAGCACAGCCTTGGGTTTGATCAACAGCTTCATCCAGCTTAGAGGGAATAGTGATGGGCTTGGGGTGTGGGTTGAGGTGGGGTGGCTTCTCAGAGAAAGCCAGCCTGTCTTTTACACCAACCCAACCGCAGCCACTTATTTCACACACGACAGTAACAAATACTCCTGGAGGAAATTCATTATTCAAAACAACTAAGATGTTTGGGATGACTAAGCATCTGCAAATCCCTAAGAACGTGAGAGCATAACTGGAAATGTAACACGTCTGGCTAGATCTGCATGTAAATGAAAGATTTGTATTACTTTTCACCATTATTCTTGTTTTCCTCATTATGTAGAGGAGTGTCGTCTGAGATAAATCAGCTCGAATGGAACAGTGGAGGTATGAATTGTGAGCAGTGTGGCTAATCCCATGGGTAAGGAGATATGTGTAATAGAGTGGACCTTGTTATCCATGAACACACATGCAGTGACCCTGGGAATGGACGCAATAATTACCAGTGACCGCTCGGGAACATTTTCACCATGTCTCTTTAATGCGAATCGGCACTGGGTTGTTTTATGGACAGCTTTGGCATTGATATGCACATGGACATTTGGCACAAGGACTTGGCACAAGGACTCGAGTACCTGTATACTGTAACAGAACCTATACCATCACCCACCCACCCTTCCAGCCTCCATCTTGAATTCATAAAACATTCCACCTTGGCAGATAATAGTAGCTGAGAAGAGTCCATGTTCATTAAAAACCTTACATATAACGCTGCTGTCAGGTCAGTGAGAGAACCAGGGTGTATCCCATGCACCATTTGCAGTTTGTTCGAGCTTAGCTGGCATTCAATTTCAATTCCTCCAAGTTATTGAATATATGAGAGCGGTAGACACTGACAGGTACAAGTTACTCCACGGGCAACCATTAATTAGTGAGTCGAGGAGTAAATGGAGAACTACACAGCTACACTCCGTCTCTGGCAGGCAGACAGCTACGGAGACACCGATGGCAGCCTCAGCTGGGTCATCTCTTAAGCTGCTCACTTCCTATTAGAAATGAGATCCTGGGTCTCTCAAACTTCCTACCTCGATACACAGGGAGCCTGTCACATCCAATGGCGTTCAAGTGGAGTTTCTCTCTAGCATATTGCATAGAAATGAATACGACTCCACATCAGTATTCATATACTGCAGCAGTCTTCGTTAACTGAAAGAGTAGCAGGGGAAGGGAAATACATAGTGCTGTAATAGGATATGATGGGTTTATGTCTTTTTGAAACCCAGGAGGAAGTGGTCCTGTAGGGATGGGTATGATGGACTCATCATCAGCTCAGTAAGGCCTGGACACTGTGTGGGTAAGAGACAGTGGAACCAGTCTCTCCGTCGACGGATAGGTGTAGTGGGATTAAATACCAGACTCATCGCTGTCTCACCGTCTGCCTCCTCACTTCTGAAATGAAAAAAGGATTGTGTTAGAGAGAAGGAGGTTGTCCGACCAAAACCTTATGGGGAATTGTGCTGTGGAGAAAAAACATTACCGAGACATTTTCTTATTCCAACAGGACAATATTACAGTTAGTTCCTTTTGATTAGACTGCAACATCTCAGTCTTTATCCAGTTGACCTGTTTTCCATATGACAGCTACCTCTTCTAAAGTTTTAAGGAAGTCTGCCCACTCCGGTCCCAATAGAACCCTCCACACAACCGCTAATGCTACCACAGCAAATGAAACTGCTCTCCCTGAATCATTAAACTGGTTGGAAAATTAACTCAGACACACAGGGTTTAATGTCACACATGAAGCTCTCCTAGTTTAAGATTTTAAAAAGCAATATGTAGCGGGGTATAACCGTAGAGCAGTGGTCACCAAACTACGGCCCGCGGGCCGGATACGGCCCGTCAGCACATTTGGCCCGGCCCTCTGAACAATACCAGAGACGCTATCGAATTTTTTTCCTATTTGGCCTCCAGAAAAAAAATCCTAGGCCCGGCCCTGTCAAAGAGAGAACGGAATAATGGCGAAAAGGTTAGGTAAGAGAAAAATTGATTCAGAATGCAGGGTATTTAACCTGCAGTGGACAAACTATTTTTTTTTTGTTCAATGCAAAGAAAAGGCTGTTTGTCTCATCTGTCAAGAGACGGTGGCGGTATTCAAAGAATACAATCTTCGCCGACACTATGAATCCCGTCACAAAGACAAGTACGATAGCTTGCAAGGCCAAATACAAGCAGACAAACTCTCAAAGCTAAAAAGTGGACTACTATCTCAGCAGAATACATTTGTACGCCAAGCTCAGCTGAACCAGGCATCCGTTCGGGCCAGCTTTCGGGTTGCTAAACTGATAGCAAGAAGCGGTAAGCCTTTCACTGACGGAGAGTTTGTTAAGAAATGTATGGATGCTGTCGCGGAGGAGGTGTGTCCCGAGAAGAAAGATGCATTTAATGCCGTAAGTCTGTCGGCGAGTACAATCACCAGACGCGTTGAAGAAATCGGGAGTAATGTATATGCCCAGCTGCAGCAGAAGACGAAAGAATTTGACTTTTTTTCATTAGCACTGGATGAGAGCACGGACGTGCAAGACACAGCGCAACTGCTCATTTTTATTCGTGGAGTTAGCGCAAACTTTGAGATATGCGAGGAGCTGGCAGCCCTCCAAAGTCTCAAAGACCCTACAACGGGAGAGGATATTTTTGACAAAGTGTGCCAAACCATGGAGAAGTTGGACCTGGACTGGTCAAAGCTAGCTAGCATCACGACTGACGGGGCTCCTAGCATGGTGGGCGAAACTCGCGGTCTAATAGGACGCATGAACCGGGAGTTGGAAAAAAGGGGTCTCACCGCCCCGCTACGAGTCCACTGCCTAATTCACCAGCAAGCACTGTGCTGCAAAGTGTTGAAGTGGGATTCTGTAATGAAGGTTGTGGTGTCGTGCATAAACTTCATCAGAGCAAAGGGACTTAAACACAGGCAGTTCCAAGAATTCCTGTCTGAACTGGAGTTTACGCATGGAGATGTGCTGTACTACACAGAGGTCCGATGGCTGAGCCGGGGCAGAGTTTTGAGGCGTTTTTACGAGCTGCTACCCGAAATTAACGCATTTCTTCATTTAAAAGACAAAACGGTCCAAGAGCTGATCGACCCAGAATGGAAATGGCACCTCGCATTTTTAACAGACGTGACAGAAATACTTAACAGCCTTAACTTGCAGCTACAAGGCGAGGGGAAACTCATTTGCGACATGTATTCACACATAAAAGCATTTGAGGTGAAATTAGCGCTGCTTTTGGAACAAGTGAAAAAGCGCAACTTCGTCCATCTTCCTGCTACCCAAAACCTGTCGACAGAGAACCCAGCGGTCCCGTTCCCAGCTGAAAAGTGCGTGGAAGCACTGGAAATGCTGAAGGCGGAGTTCGGTGTGCGATTCAGTGAACTACATGTTCATGCAAAAGAAATCCGTCTTTTTCAGAACCCCTTTGTTGCCGACATTGATGAAGCCCAGCCTTCATATCAGTTTGAGTTGGCTGAGTTACATGAACTGTGATGTTCTGAAAGACGCATTCAAGCCCAACAGTCTCATTGACTTCTATGCCGCCTCCCAAACGACACATATCCAAACATCAAAAAACACGCAATGAAAATGTCCACAGTTTTTGGCAGCACGTATATCTGCGAGAAAACCTTTTCTCGCATGAAACTGCTGAAAACCCTGATGAGATCAAGATTGACAGATGAACATTTGCATCAGTGCTTGAGACTGGCTGTAACTAGAATGGAACCTGATATTCAACTTCTCACCAGCCAGATGCAGGCCCACAGTTCACACTGATGAACATACATAGGTAAGCTCACTTTTCTGACTTGAATGAGTCATTCTGAGCATAAACAAATATAATCATAATAAAATCTACTGGGATAAAATCCATCTTTACAACCATACTGGTAGTGAAATGTATTGTGCTGTGTAGGTGCTGTATCACTTAGTTCAGTTTCTCAACCTGCTTCTTTTGTGGTTTTCACAGGGAAGTTGATGAGAGAGAGCTGCAAACAGCGGTGTCTACAAGCCTACTGGAACCTACAAAAGGATTATAAGGAAGGAACACAAGAACTTTAAGAGACTGCTCATATGTGTCAGAGAGATTCTGCTCTGACAACTGAGCTGAACTTTTATCTGTTAAGATTGTGCATGGCACGACAGAAAGTTAATGTTCCATGGCTTTTTTTTCTATGAAGAACGCAGAGAGAGTTATTTAGTTATTATTTATTTCCTGTTTTTTCTGTGAAGAACTCAGAGAGGGTTATTTAGTTATTATTTATTTCATTAATAGTGTTATTATTTGTTTCCTGACTTTTTTTCTGTAAAGAACCTGGAAAGGGTTATTTGGTTATGTGTGGCTTTCTGGAAAACAATAAATTTTTTAAGCTCCCCTACGATCGTCACACTTTTTCTGTTACAAACTGACACCGGCCCCCCATCAGAGAAGGGAAAAGTTATGTGGCCCTCACAGGAAAAAGTTTGGGGACCCCTGCCGTAGAGGTTCAGGTTAGATATGTAATTATAGTGCATCACCCATAGCTACCTGAAACCTACTGCTCTGGATTTCCAATTGAAAAGAAAATATACAAGAAATATAATATTTACATTTTTCAGTAAAATAATAATTTAAAGATGCACGTGAAAGGAAATATATTAAAACACAAAGTTTGAGGTAGAGGAATACTTTATGCATTATGACATTTTGCAGTAGCCTACATGCTCTGTGTTCCAGAAAGGCTTCATCTCTACTTCCTGTCCAAACCTGTCATGCTTATAAAGCTCCGTTTGATTCTGATCTGACTCGAAGGACTGAGATTGCAGACCGTCAGCAGATGCAATATTCTCAAGCGTGTGGTGAATACTGTCTTGGTCACTTTGGCTGCTGCCACTGTTTGGAAACCTCTCTATCAGTTCTTAATCATTACATCTTGTTCCCTTATTGGATCTGTGGCACGTGAGATACAGTTGAAGTCGGAAGTTTACATATACCTTAGCCAAATATATTTAAACTCAGTTCTTCACAATTCTTGACATTTAATCCTAGTAGAAATTCCATGTCTTAGGTCAGTTAGGATCACCACTTTATTTTAATAATGTGAAATGTCAGAATAATAGTAGAGAATTATTTATTTCAGCTTTTATTTCTTTCATCACAATCCCAGTGGGTCAAAAGTTTTTGGATGAATTTTGGCCCATTACTCCTGACAGAGCTGGTATAACTGAGTCAGGTTTGTAGGCCTCCTTTCTCGCACACATCTTTTCAGTTCTGCCAACAAACTTTCTATAGGATTGAGGTCAGGGCTTTGTGATGGCCACTCCAATACCTTGACTTTGTTGTCCTTAAGCCATTTTGCCACAACTTTGGAAGTATGCTTGGGGTCCTTGTCCATTTGGAAGACCAGTTTGATATAACTTCCTGACTGATGTCTTGAGATGTTGCTTCAATACATCCACATCATTTCCCCTCATGAAGACATATATATTGTGAAGTGCACCAGTCTCTCCTGCAGCAAAGCACCCCCACAACATAATGCTGCCACCCCCGTGCTTCACGGTTGGAATGGTGTGTTTCGGCTTGCAAGCCTTCCCCTTTTTCCTCCAAACATAACAAAAAGTACAATCTTTGTCCCCATGTGCAGTTGCAAACCATAGTCTGGCTTTTTATAGTGGTTTTGGAGCAGTGGCTTCTTCCTTGCTGAGCGGCATTTCAGGTTATGTCGATATAGGACTCGTTTGACTATGGATATAGATACTTTTGTACCTGTTTCCTCCAGCATCTTCACAAGGTCCTTTGCTGTTGTTCTGGGATTGATTTGCACTTTTTGCACCAAAGTACGTTCATCTCTAGGAGACATTACATTTACATTTAAGGCATTTAGCAGACGCTCTTATCCAGAGCGACTTACAAATTGGTGCATTCACCTTATGACATCCAGTGGAACAGTAGTGCATCTAAATCTTTTAAGGGGGGTGAGAGGGATTACTTTATCCTATCCTAGGTATTCCTTAAAGAGGTGGGGTTTCAGGTGTCTCCGGAAGGTGGTGATTGACTCCGCTGTCCTGGCGTCGTGAGGGAGTTTGTTCCACCATTGGGGGGCCAGAGCAGCGAACAGTTTTGACTGGGCTGAGCGGGAACTGTACTTCCTCAGTGGTAGGGAGGCGAGCAGGCCAGAGGTGGATGAACGCAGTGCCCTTGTTTGGGTGTAGGGCCTGATCAGAGCCTGGAGGTACTGAGGTGCCGTTCCCCTCACAGCTCCGTAGGCAAGCACCATGGTCTTGTAGCGGATGCGAGCTTCAACTGGAAGCCAGTGGAGAGAGTGGAGGAGCGGGGTGACGTGAGAGAACTTGGGAAGGTTGAACACCAGACGGGCTGCGGCGTTCTGGAT
Organism: Oncorhynchus nerka; assembly: GCF_034236695.1. Taxonomy (NCBI): domain Eukaryota; kingdom Metazoa; phylum Chordata; class Actinopteri; order Salmoniformes; family Salmonidae; genus Oncorhynchus; species Oncorhynchus nerka. The sequence continues at coordinate 69,029,763 of NC_088423.1, forward strand.
GAGTTGTAGGGGTTTAATGGCACAGGCGGGGAGCCCAGCCAACAGCGAGTTGCAGTAATCCAGACGGGAGATGACAAGTGCCTGGATTAGGACCTGCGCCGCTTCCTGTGTGAGGCAGGGTCGTACTCTGCGGATGTTGTAGAGCATGAACCTACAGGAACGGGCCACCGCCTTGATGTTAGTTGAGAACGACAGGGTGTTGTCCAGGATCTTAGCGCTCTGGGAGGAGGACACAATGGAGTTGTCAACCGTGATGGCGAGATCATGGAACGGGCAGTCCTTCCCCGGGAGGAAGAGCAGCTCCGTCTTGCCGAGGTTCAGCTTGAGGTGGTGATCCATCATCCACACTGATATGTCTGCCAGACATGCAGAGATGCGATTCGCCACCTGGTCATCAGAAGGGGGAAAGGAGAAGATTAATTGTGTGTCGTCTGCATAGCAATGATAGGAGAGACCATGTGAGGTTATGACAGAGCCAAGTGTCTTGGTGTATAGCGAGAATAGGAGAGGGCCTAGAACAGAGCCCTGGGGGACACCAGTGGTGAGAGCACGTGGTGTGGAGACGGATTCTCGCCATGCCACCTGGTAGGAGCGACCTGTCAGATAGGACGCAATCCAAGCGTGGGCCGCGCCTGGAGATGCCCAACTCGGAGAGGGTGGAGAGGAGGATCTGATGGTTCACAGTATCGAAGGCAGCCGATAGGTCTAGAAGGATGAGAGCAGAGGAGAGAGAGCTAGCTTTAGCAGTGCGGAGCGCCTCCATGATACAGAGAAGAGCAGTCTCAGTTGAATGACTAGTCTTGAAACCTGACTGATTTGGATCAAGAAGGTCATTCTGAGAGAGATAGCGGGAGAGCTGGCCAAGGACGGCACGTTCAAGAGTTTTGGAGAGAAAAGAAAGAAGGGATACTGGTCTGTAGTTGTTGACATCGGAGGGATCGAGTGTAGGTTTTTTCAGAAGGGGTGCAACTCTCGCTCTCTTGAAGACGGAAGGGACGTAGCCAGCGGTCAGGGATGAGTTGATGAGCGAGGTGAGGTAAGGGAGAAGGTCTCCGGAAATGGTCTGGAGAAGAGAGGAGGGGATAGGGTCAAGCGGGCAGGTTGTTGGGCGGCCGGCCGTCACAAGACGCAAGATTTCATCTGGAGAGAGAGGGGAGAAAGAGGTCAGAGCAGAGGGTAGGGCAGTGTGAGCAGAACCAGCGGTGTCGTTTGACTTAGCAAACGAGGATCGGATGTCGTCGACCTTCTTTTCAAAATGGTTGACGAAGTCATCTGCAGAGAGGGAGGAGGGGGAGGGGGAGGAGGATTCAGGAGGGAGGAGAAGGTGGCAAAGAGCTTCCTAGGGTTAGAGGCAGATGCTTGGAATTTAGAGTGGTAGAAAGTGGCTTTAGCAGCAGAGAGAGAAGAGGAAAATGTAGAGAGGAGGGTGTGAAAGGATGCCAGGTCCGCAGGGAGGCGAGTTTTCCTCCATTTCCGCTCGGCTGCCCGGAGCCCTGTTCTGTGAGCTCGCAATGAGTCGTTGAGCCGCGGAGCGGGAGGGGAGGACCGAGCCGGCCTGGAGGATAGGGGACATAGAGAGTCAAAGGATGCAGAAAGGGAGGAGAGGAGGGTTGAGGAGGCAGAATCAGGAGATAGGTTGGAGAAGGTTTGAGCAGAGGGAAGAGATGATAGGATGGAAGAGGAGAGAGTAGCGGGAGAGAGAGCGAAGGTTGGGACGGCGCGATACCATCCGAGTAGGGGCAGTGTGGGAAGTGTTGGATGAGAGCGAGAGGGAAAAGGATACAAGGTAGTGGTCGGAGACTTGGAGGGAGTTGCAATGAGGTTAGTGGAAGAACAGCATCTAGTAAAGATGAGGTCGAGCGTATTTCCTGCCTTGTGAGTAGGGGGAAGGTGAGAGGGTGAGGTCAAAAGAGGAGAGGAGTGGAAAGAAGGAGGCAGAGAGGAATGAGTCAAAGGTAGACGTGGGCAGGTTAAAGTCGCCCAGAACTGTGAGAGGTGAGCCGTCCTCAGGAAAGGAGCTTATCAAGGCATCAAGCTCATTGATGAACTCTCCGAGGGAACCTGGAGGGCGATAAATGATAAGGATGTTAAGCTTGAAAGGGCTGGTAACTGTGACAGCATGGAATTCAAAGGAGGCGATAGACAGATGGGTAAGGGAGAAAGAGAGAATGACCACTTGGGAGAGATGAGGATCCCGGTGCCACCACCCCGCTGACCAGAAGCTCTCGGGGTGTGCGAGAACACGTGGGCAGACGAAGAGAGAGCAGTAGGAGTAGCAGTGTTGTCTGTGGTGATCCATGTTTCCGTCAGTGCCAAGAAGTCGAGGGACTGGAGAGTGGCATAGGCTGAGATGAACTCTGCCTTGTTGGCCGCAGATCGGCAGTTCCAGAGGCTACCGGAGACCTGGAACTCCACGTGGGTCGTGCGCGCTGGGACCACCAGATTAGGGTGGCCGCGGCCACGCGGTGTGGAGCGTTTGTATGGTCTGTGCAGAGAGGAGAGAACAGGGATAGACAGACACATAGTTGACAGGCTACACAAGAGGTTACGCTAATGCAAAGGAGATTGGAATGACAAGTGGACTACACGTCTCGAGTGTTCAGAAAGTTAAGCTTACGTAGCAAGAATCTTATTGACTAAAATGATTAAAATGATACAGTACTGCTGAAGTAGGCTAGCTGGCAGAGGCTGCGTTGTTGACTATGTAGGCTAGCTGGCAGTGGCTGCGTTGTTGACACTACACTAATCAAGTCGTTCCGTTGAGTGTAATAGTTTCTACTGTGCTGCTATTCGGGGCTAGCTAGCAGTGTTGATTACGTTACGTTGCGTTAAAAGAACGACAATAGCTGGCTAGCTAACCTAGGAAATCGCTCTAGACTACACAATTATCTTTGATACAAAGACGGCTATGTAGCTAGCTATGTAGCTAGCTACGATCAAACAAATCAAGCCGTTGTACTGTAATGAAATGAAATGAAAAATGTGATACTACCTGTGGAGCGAAGCGAAATGCGACCGGATTGTTGAGTGCGGAAGTTCTGTTCGGTAGACGTTGGCTAGCTGTTGGCTAGCTAGCAGTGTCTCCTACGTTAAGGACGACAAATAGCTGGCTAGCTAACCTCGGTAAATTAAGATAATCACTCTAAAACTACACACTCTAAACTACACAATTATCTTGGATACGAAGACAGCAAAGACAACTATGTAGCTAGCTAACACTACACTAATCAAGTCGTTCAGTTGAGTGTAATAGTTGTGCTGCTAATCGGTAGACGGTGGACGTTAGCTAGCTGGCTAGCTGCAGGGCAGATAGCAGCGTAGACTGCGTTAGGACGACGAAATACGATAATTACGCAATTATCTATGATACAAAGACGGCTATGTAGCTAGCTAAGAAGAAATTGCTAAGATTAGACAAATCAAACCGTTGTACTATAATGAAATGTAATGAAATGTAATACTACCTGCGGACCGAGTGCAGATGCGACCGCTCGGCTCCAACCCGGAAGTCAGACAGAGACAGAATGAGTCTTCTTCCTGAGCGGTATGACGGCTGCGTGGTCCCATGGTGTTTACACTTGCATACTATTGTCTGTACAGATGAACGTCGTACCTTCAGGCATTTGGAAATTGCTCCCAAGGATGAACCAGACTTGTGGAGGTCTACCATTTTTTCCCCTGAGGTCTTGTCTGATTTCTTTTGATTTTCCCATTGTGTCAAGCAAAGAGGCACTGTGTTTGAAGATAGGCCTTGAAATACATCCACTGGTACACTTCCAATTGACTCAAACGACGTCAATTAGCCTATCAGAAGCTTCGAAAGCCATGACATAATTTTCTGGAACTTTCCTAGCTGTTTAAAAGCACAGTCAACTTAGTGTATGTAAACTTCTGATCCACTGGAATTGTGATACAGTGAATTATAAGTGAAATAATCTGTCTGTAAAGAATTGTTGGAAAAATGACTTGTGTCATGCACAAAGTAGATGTCCTAACCGACTTGCCAAAACTATAGTTTGTTAACAATACATGTGTGGAGTGGTTGAAAGACGAGTTTTAATGACTCCAACCTAAGTGTATGGAAACTTCCGGCTTCAACTGTATCTCTAGAAAGCGGAGAAACTGTAAATAAACCAACAGAGACGACTTGATGAATTATATAAGTCAAAAGAAGTCAGACGGAGTCCTGCCAGTTTCCTAGAGGTCTCTGTAAACTCGGTGGCTCTGGATATCCATATGGATCAAACAGCAGCCCTCCATTTGAAAACTAACTCCAGTTCCCACTTTCCTTGCCTCCTCTCAGAGGGCAGTGCAGCTTGCCTCCTAATCCATCAAACAAATGAACACAACACAATATTTTCACACCTGCATGCTCTCATCGGATTCAAATCTACTTTTGGATATTCCCAATTTGGAAATGCATGATGTGTGTGTTCAAACAGGGGGTCATTCTAATTAAGTCCAGGACAGCAGCGTCCTGAAATGAATTTCAGAAATGAAACACCACCCCAGACCTTTACCAAAGGCTATAGAGATTGTTTGGCTGTACAGTTGAAGTCAGAAGTTTACATATACCTTAGCCAGATACATTTAAACTCAGTTTTTCACAATTCTTGACATTTTATCCTAGTAACAATTCCCCATCTTAGGTCAGTTAGGATTACTACTTTATTTTAAGAATGTGAAATGTCAGAATAATAGTAGAGAGAATTATTTATTTCAGCTTTTATTTCTTTCATCACATTCCCACTGGGTCAGAAGTTTACATGCAATCATTTAGTATTTGGTAGCATTGTCTTTAAATTGTTTAACATGGGTCAAACATTTCGAGTAGCCTTCCACAAGCTTCCCACAATAAGTTGGGTGAATTTTGGCCCATTCCTCCTAACAGAGCTGATGTAACTGAGTCAGGTTTCTATGCCTCCTTGCTCGCACAAGCTTTTTCAGTTCTGCCCACAAACTTTCTATATGAATATAGATACTTTTGTACCCGTTTCCTCCAGCATCTTCACAAGGTCCTTTGCTGTTGTTCTGGGATTGATTTGCACTTTTCACACCAAAGTACGTTCATCTCTAGGAGACAGAGCGCGTCTCCTCCCTGAGCTGAATGACAGTTGCGTGGTCCCATGGTGTTTATACTTGCGTACTATTGTTTGTACAGATGAAAATGGTACCTTCAGGTGTTTGGAAATTGCTCCCAAGGATGAACCAGACTTGTGAAGGTCTACAATTTTTTTTCTGAGGTCTTGGCTGATTTCTTTTGATTTTCCCATGATGTCAAGCAAAGAGGCACTGAGTTTGAAGGTAGGCCTTGAAATACATCCACATGTACACCTCCAATTGACTCAAATGATGTCAATTAGCCTATCAGAAGCTTCTGAAGCCATGACATCATTTTCTGGAATTTTCCAAGCTGTTTAACGTCACAGTCAACTTAGTGTATGTAAACTTCTGACCCACTGGAATTGTGATACAATGAATTTTAAGTGAAGTAATCTGTCTGTAAACAATTGTTGGAAAAATGACTTGTGTCATGCACAAAGTAGATGTCCTTACCGACTTGCTAAAACTATAGTTTGTTAACAAGAAATTAGTTTTAATGACTCCCACCTAAGTGTATGTAAACTTCCGACTTCAACTGTATATGCGACACACACATACACTAAAAAAACCTCATATCTTCACGTCAGACTCCTGACTGAATAGACTGGGAATTTAACACAGACGATCCAAACTTCGCTCTATCCAAGAGCTCCAGCAGACAGACATCAGGAGGACAGAACCATCCTATCCCACTTCTTCTTAGCAGGTTGAGACGCTGCATGCTGACGGACAGTTTCATTTACAGCCAGTGCAGGGGATTGCACACTAATTTACTCAGGCTATAGGAGACTGTTTCTTGAAAGCAGCAGAGTGCCGGGTTCATTCTAATGAACCACTGTAAATCCACACGGCACGCATTTCAGCCCTCATTTGCATTGAAATGGAAGTGCCATATTTCATTCTCTTCCTTGGTAACCTTCCACCACTTATTTATATATTTGGAGAACCCTGTACAGGGAGCCACGGGCACACTGTTTTCAGACATTGATGTAAATGACAACAATCTGAGTCATTATCAGAGAACAACTCCATGTGGGGGATGCTGACATCAACACAGACATTTCCAGAAGTCAATATGCAGCTTTGGAGAGAACTTAAACCTGACAAGGTAGGACAGGTTTCCCATAAGGCATTATGAAATACACAGAGTCCTTATAAAGATGCTCTACCTAGGTCTTATCTACTTCATTTATTCAACACTTCATTTGTCTCATTTGTCTAAATGCATGTGGTATATGCATTGTAACACTGCTGGTGGCAAGCACACCATGATGAATTATTACAGACATGACAATGATAAATAGTACTCGGAGAAAACCTTTCCGTCATACCCTCTGAGACGTCACAGTCACAGATTCAGTGACTGTCACCTCAATGCAGCGTCATACATCACACACACGCCAAATAAATGTCATATGTACCTTTCCCCATATTTTTATTATGTGGTGTGATTTCCCCCCTCCAATTTCCTCCAAGCCCCCCTGGTGTTAATTATCAGGCTTCTTTCCCCTAGAGCAGCACAGAGCTGTGGAAGTGCATTAATCTTGATTCTCCACTCCAGTACAAAGCCTTGTTTGAAGAGACTCCTGTGGAAAGCCCCAAAGGCGGAGTGATTCAGAGTCAGAAGAAGAGAGAGGAGAGGGAGAAAAGAAAAGAGTTGCAGATCGCTCTGTGTTTACACTGGGAAACTTGGCCGCCTGGCAAAGCAGCATACAAACCATTCACCCCCTTCTTCCTCAGCGTTATAATCATCATCTGTATGATGAATATCAAGCTGTGCGTCTGTGATGACATCAGACGGGACCATGGGCTGTTATGATTTATTGATTTGGTCTGTAGTGGAGTAATGAGGTCACTTTCATGTCATCATCCCATTCCCACTCAGTGGACTGATGGCTGCTGAGTGGACCTGTCGGTGTGTTCTGGGGACTAACTAGGAGCTCTACAATTAAATGTGACCCCATTTTATGTTCCACATTTTCTCTCCATCCATGTAATTGAATGGTCTGCTCTCATTGCTGTAGTGTAATTAAAAGGTTTTCAAAACATGTTCCTTCGTTAAAAATGTAGTATATAGTGAAACTTGGATCCAGTGCAGCTAGTACTTGGTGGCAAATCAATGTTAGTGAATTTTTGAGGCTACTATACTGTTCTGCAGCTGCAGGGCTGCTGCTGTCTGGTCACTCTGCTCCCTCTCATCTAATATGTCATCCACATCACTGCACAGATACAGACAGAGACAGCAGCACACTCTCTGACAGACACGTCTATCGCCCTCACCAAGGATTTTATCTTTAATTAACACAGGTCAATCCAGATATTTCCGCCAACGGAAAGACAGAGATTGTATTATGATTTCCATGACAGGAAGTTGATTTAAGCCTGTGTCGGGTCGAATAATCATTAATTGCACTGTCATCACTGTGGCTGAGTGACAGAATTCATGAGAGCTCATTCATTTAAACAGTCACAGTGTCTAGGTTGAGGAAGGTGATCCTTTTGAAACCTTCTAGAACTGGAATTCTGAGGGCTTTAAATGGCAAAAAATGTTAAGCCCCTGATTTCTTGTAAATCGTTAGTCCTCAGTTCTAGAATAGTTTCTCATTATGAAATATTGTTCTACAGCATTGAGGCACTAAGCCCAGTTTGTCAACACAGTGATACGCATCTTTCAGCCCCGACGCCTTCCATTTGGAGCCATGTATTTTCTCCCTGAGATTTATAACACTGACTCACCTAAAAAGACATCTTAGGCTGCATTTACACAGGCAACCCCATTCTGATCTTTTTTCACTAATTGGTATTTTGACCAATCAGATCAGCTCTGAAAAAGATCTGATGTGAAAAGATCTGATGTGATTGGGCTGACTGTGTAGTATTTTGTGTAAACGCAGCCTTACCGTCTGCAAATCCAGCATATTTGTGCCTATTCCCATTTGGGTATGCTAACTACTCTGTATTTACATTTCTGCCTTCTGTAATTCTCTTGATGTTCACACACCTTTCCTTCTTCTGACAATAGTTTAGCAGTATGTAATTCATTTAGCCAATTTAAAAGAACAGTGTTTCAACACAATTATACCAGCTCATATTTGAGATGACATTTGTAAAAGGTGTAAACAAGTCTGAAGGTGTGTGCTACTGTGTACTGTATGCCAGTGGAGGCCTCCATGAAAGTCCCAACCCCAGTTGGACAACTCATGTGGCCAATGAGAGAAGAGACAACAGTGCAGGCACCAGGCTCCCGGCCCTCTGCCCCGGTGGGGGTGATGGAGGACATGATGAATGCTCTGGAGGAGGTCTCTCCATCCATGTAATGCAGGGGGGTTGGACAGTCATGCCAGGCCAGGGGCATCAGGACAGCAGCGACCAAAGACCCTGAGCCAGGTATATTAACTGTTGCTGACAGCCAGGTGACACCAGAGCTCTGTGTTGTTTTGACTGCACACGACTCAGTACTATGTCACCATGATGGAGTGATAAACAGCCTTCAGGATCCACAGATCACCTGAGACACTCCATATGTGATGTATATATGTACCTCTGCATGCATACCGCAGCCCACCGCAATGCACTGTCACGGGGCCCCAAGGCAGTGGGTTGTAGGGAGGGTGGAGGGACGGTGGGTGGTCTCCATGCTGTGTATTACATAACGAGGCTCTCATCTGGATTATGAGTAATCTATGCTAGTTAATTGAGCCCAGAGGCAGTTGGTTTCAATGAAGCCTCCTGTATTTTTTGGGGGGTGCAAAATAGAAGAAAAATATCTCTCAGAGGAGCGGGGCTCTCTGTCGAGAGGCAAACAGAGCAGAACTCCTGCCGTGTTCATTAGCTGTCATTGATCAGTGATTCAGTCCCCACACTCCCGCTGCCTGCCACTGCACACTGATATTACGAGTTCCTTGTCATGAAAATCGTTATTAAGGTAAAAAACAACAAAGAGTGCAGCCAGCAACTTTGGTCCTTATATTTGATTTTTCTCTGCACTATTCTGATGCATATGGCTCTGCTCCAAACCTCTCCAAGCAAAGCTACAAAATACTATGCAGTCAGTGATATTCTGAGCAGCACAACTATCCATCCTAGACCATCCTCCAATATCAATATGATGCAGTTTTTTTGAACATCTCTTTATTGGCTTTCCCTCATCATCCAGTAGCTGGTGCTTCTGTACAGTACAGTATTATAGGGTTGCAGACTCATTATCCTGATAAATGGCTGAGACAATAAGCTAAATAATGCACATAGCCAACACCTCCCGGGAGAGCTCTAGCCCAGCGTAAGTGTCCTGTCTGACATCATCAACATCAGACGAGCCTCGCCGCGGCGCTGACACAACAGTGACCTGAGGAGCCGCATCGCCGCCTGGCGCCTGCCCTCTCCCCGGACGCACCCAAAGGTCCCACCGACACGCCAGGCGAAGCTTATTCCTCACCTCACACCAGCTCTCTTGCTCTCGGTGTCTCTCTCTCTCTCTCAACGACGAGCCACGGCACGGCAGCTATACCTTAAATGCTCTAGGAACCATTTCCCATTTTTATATCTCACTTTATTTCTTCTCCTAGTTATCTCTTCCTCATTCTTATAAAAAAAAGAGAAGAGTGCGGCTCCTCAAAGTGATGTGTCGTCTCTGCTCCCTAAAACAGGACAGAGACAGAATAAGCCCTTCGGCCAACACTGTAAAACATAACAATGAGATAGATTCTTAGAATGACAGTCCAGAGTTTAAGTGGATATACAGGGGGAAATTAAAATCAATATTTTAGAGCTCTAGTAGAAAAGAGGGTGGAGAGGGCCATTATCTAGAGCTAATTGTACCTATAGGGCCTGTCCTACTAGACGTATTAATATCTACTCTCTCATTGGAATTCATTTGTGGTACTGGCTGTTGCTGGATGACTAGGCCATATCTGTCTCTCTGCCTCTCCTCTCTCACATTCACACAGGATTTCCTTTATTCTCTTTGTGTCTGGCCTTGACAATACATCCTCTTTCCATTGGCAGATCTAATATCAGGGCATGTGTGCTGCAGCTCCCAGTACAAAGGGATTTCTGAGGTTCTCTTTACATGACTCATTTGGAGTAATATGTCCTCCTGATTAACGTGGATCATCATCCGCAGTGTAAACGTGTACGTTTGACACAATATCTCACCATGCTATAGCCGATAACAAACGCAATCGGGCTGTCTATTAGCCTTTCAGGTAAAAGCCGACTAGCAGACAAGGTGAGAGTCCTCCACTATGAATGACACTTCCCTCAAGGACACACAGTCCTCTGTGAGGGATTACAGGAGATGCTTCACCATTGTTCAATGTTTCAGGGAGCACTCACTATGGCTAATTATTAACCATGGCAACAGCTCTGGGTGTGAACACAGTATGGACACGCAAGGTGAGTGAATTCCATACCCAGTGGCCTGCAGTTGTTGTATGAAACATAAGAATATAAAATAATAATGAATCGCATATAAACAGATATATCAAGAAGGTTAAAGGTTTTATGAAAACAAAATGTCCCATGACACTAAAACAAGATAATCAGATGCACTGAACTTACGTTATTTAATAAGATATGCTGCACTCTGCATAAATGAGGTAATCGATAAAATGGCCACAGAAATATTAAAATAATTGATCAGTGGTGATTCAGCAGGAGAATATGGTTTACAGGATATTGGCCTGCGACAGTGATAGGACTGAATGTGAAGGTCAGGGCGTAGTAATGTCAGATAACCTCACAGCCAGTGGCTCAAATGGCACCCTATCCCCTATATAGTGCACTACTTTTGTGCAGGGCTTATAGGATTCTATAGGAAACAGGGTGCCATTTTGGACTCAGACAGTGACTCTTGGTGCCTCTACTTTATTTGGGGTAGTTAGAGGAAATGAGTTCCTCCACCCTCTATCATCATGGTTGACCCTCTCAGCTAATTATATTTTTATGGCTTGATCCAATCACTGTATAATAAAAACATACTGTGACTGTATATAGACACACAATAAAGATATTGATATCACTGTCTTGACACCAAATAACTTTGCTTTGTGTTATTACAGCAAGAGAAACATCTGTATAATTTGCATAGTAACATAATATGAGTGAGTTGACAAAGTGTGGTGGTGAAATGCAGTGTCAGCTCCTTCACTCCAGCTGGCCCTCGTGATTATTCTCCAAATGTGATGAATATAATTATAGGGAAACTACCCCATCGTCTTATTAACAGATCCATGTCTTGAACCCCTAAATCTGCCCTATGAAATCCAGCTATTTTATGGATGGAAGGAAAATAAAGAGGAAGCTCTCACACTGCATTCATTGCTTCCTTTAATGTGACAGGTTCAATCTTAGTCAGGTCAAAATTGATGGAAAGCTTCTGAAACGCCTCTAAAAATATCCACGAGCAATATCAAACATGCTCGTCATAATGAAAGAGGAAAATATAGATTTCACAGAAAAAGCTGTGATGACAAAAATGTGCTTGGCCTTCACGGCTTTAACCTCCCTGTGTCAGCTAGTGAAGCTTTCCTAAAAGAGCCACAACACAGTTCCCAACCTGGGCTTCCTGGCCCGGGCAGTCCTTTCTCCCAGGCCTAGGCAGGAAGGGTAGGACCAGGGGAGTGAGGTGGAGCCTGACACAGCCTCCCAATGCTTGGCCAGCCGATGGGCCAGCCCATCCCTCTCTAAAGACAGGCAGCAGACCAGGGGCCACAGAAACCAGGCTCCAGTCACTGGGTGATGGATGAGGCCTCACAGTCTGCCACTGCATTACTGCTGCTGTCTGTGCATGGTCCACCTGACCCTCACTACAGAGAGACAGGCAGACAGACAGATAGATAGATAGATAGATAGACAGAGAGTATACTGCACTGGGCTGTTCTGTTCTGGGAGAGGGAACACACCACACCACACCATCCAGACACTCCATAAGTCTCTCTAGACAGTGTCGTTACACAGCTGCATGGTTGGCAACCATACTGTACATCCTCTTCAGATAGCAAGCTGAATACTAGAGACTGAACGTCAGAGATATTTCTCCAATAGTTAGATAGCTAGCTATTTAGTGGCTTGCTTTTTGAGGAGTGTGTATGGCTACATGGCAGGCAGGGTTTGGTAGGTTACTTTCTAAATATAATCCGTTACAGTTACTATTTACCTGTCCAAAACGGTAATCAGTAAAGTACATATTGGATTACCCAAACTCAGTAGTATAATCTGATTACTTTCAGTTACTGTTGGATTACTTCCCCCAGATCCATTACAAGAAGGCAAACAGGATCCTTCTGTCATGCCCTGACCTTAGAGAGCCTATTTATTTGTCTATTTGGTTACGTCTGTGTGTGATTTGGGTGGGCATTCTAGTTTTTCTATTTCTTTGTTGGCCGGGTATGGTTCCCAATCAGAGGCAGCTGTCTATCGTTGTCTCTGATTGGGGATCATACTTAGGCAGCCTTTTCTGCACCTTTAGTTTGTGGGATCTTGTTTTTGTGTAGTGCCTGTGAGCACTCCAGTCGTTACGTCTCGTTTGCTGTTTATTGTTTTTGCTGGTGAGTTTCATTTTAATAAACATGTGGAACTCTATGCACGCTGCGCCTTGGTCTGGTCATTTCAACGATCGTGACACCATCAAATGCATTTTTTTGTGTCCTCATAGTGGTCTCTGACTTGTGGTCAGAGAGAACGTAAACTTGCGTATTTTCTCAATGCTGGATTGAATGTCATAAAACAGAAAGGCGTCGTAATGATTTTTTTCCTTTTTTTCTTGCAAACATCCTTTCTGGATTTTAACAGAATCCAATAAATAATTATCTAGTTTTTCAAAAGTATCTGTAATCTGATTACTGTTTAGAGTTTTTTTAAAAAGTAATTAGATTACATGTAACTGATTACATGTACTCATCAGTTACTCCTCGACCCTGAAGGTAGTGTACTGTAGGTCGGTGGGCTGAGCCGACAAGCATCCTCCCTCTAAATGATTTATGCAGTCAAAGTCCTCTCTCTTTTTTTTTTTACATGTTAAATAAATGCCGTGAGCAAAAGATTGGCATAGTCAAATCCACTAAAGGGAACAAATACACTGTAAGAAACAGATTATAAATAGAGTGACTTGTTGAGGTGACGAAGACTATTATCAACACCTACGTGTCTGTCAGGCTGGGAGAGAGAGAGAGAGAACGAGAGAAAGTTGATGCTTCTCACTTTACAACCAGCCTGTCTTTTTTTAACCTCCTGTATTCTTGTGTCACTCCCGTCTCCCACAGAGACACACAAACACACCTGGTGCTGGCAGCTTAATGAGTCATCGCTCCAATGATTAAAGGTCTAATGCGGCCGTTTTTTAAATCTCAATATCAAATCATAACATGCTGTAATTGAGGAAAATCATGTGTTTGACGGCACTGGGCCTTTAACAATAATTGGGCTTTAAGGTGGGTTAGGAAGGAGCTGGAATATTCAAAACCCACTTCTAATGACATTGCACAGAAATACATTTGTCATAGCAACCAATGACCCAATACATTCCCAAATTCCTGATTGTCCTTCACAGAATTAATGCAGCCTGAGGCTCATTACAGAAGCAGTTACACACAGCCTCTGCAGACCTTGGGGCCTCGAGAGCACTTACTGCCTCCTGAAAATGAAATGCGAAGACAACATGACATGACATGACACACACAAACGCACCCACACGGACACGCACATACACACATGAAGGATGTGTAATGATGTCATATTATGAGATTCTTACCTGTGTTCTATTGGCTTTAGCTTTTCAGGGGGGTCATGGCTGAAAGACAGAACAACATATGAGAATATGAGCTTCGTAATGCCAGTAAAACAATTAGGATGATAGAACAAAACAACATTGTACAGTAGAACTGTTGGCTATTTGCAGCTGAAAGTGGTTCCCAGTAGCATGAGATGTGAACATGTATGTAGCCAGCCTTCATACCTTCTTTGTAATCTGCGTGTAGGGCTGTTCCGGTGACTGTATTACCGCCACACATGAGCCATGTGACCGTTGAGTCACAGTAATCTCCTCTTATGCACTCTTGACATGCATTAGTAGTACCCAACTCACTAAAGACCATCAGGTCGCTAATGGCCTGGTACTCAGGGCTCTATTGTCCCTCTAACCACTCTGACATTAATGCAAATGATATAGAAAATCCCATCAAACACATCATCAAACAGTGTGTGCTTTTAAAACTCACCTCACTGTGATTGATACATTTGAAGAAAGAAGTTCAACAACAGGTTGAAACTGAATGAAAAACATGGTCATTGTGGATGTTGTTTCAAAGCCTAACACAATTAAATGGGCAGCGCTTTGTAAGGTGATGATTCATTCAAAACACCAATATGCATATTCGAGTTTATGCATACGCATTGGCCTGTGAGCCCAACACCACCCCCCTAAAAAAAAAATGTTTTAAGAATGATTTGTCGTTTCTAGAAATCACCTTTGAGAGTGGACTGCATTATTATGCACACTGGATGGACTGTTTACCTTATGATACACTCTATTCTATCCATGAGTCTAGGAGAGAACTTATAGGCCTATGCAATGCGGTTGGTAAATTGATTGTGCAGGGCGGCTAAGCCTTCAATTTCAGTGAATTTGTATTTGATTTTGAATAGCCTAGAAATAGGGCCTTTTTTAAAATTAATAGGCTGACACATTACCTTTAGCTACAGCATATCTCACCACCATGCATTTCCACCTCCTCCTCTCTCTTTCATTACTTTCACGCAGAGAGAGGGGCTGTCAACAGTTTAATGAAATAGGTTTCGGTGTGAGAACATGTTACTCTCGATGTTCCTGATCAGATTTCACTAGGTTTCCCAAATGAAGCACTGGGTAGCTGTAGTAACAGGGTTGAAGAGCCCATGGCATTCAGAGTACTGGGTAGCTGTAGTAACAGGGTTGGAGAGCCCATGGCATTCAGAGTACTGGGTAGCTGTAGTAACAGGGTTGGAGAGCCCATGGCATACAGAGTACTGGGTAGCTGTAGTAACAGGGTTGGAGAGCCCATGGCATTCAGAGTACTGGGTAGCTGTAGTAACAGGGTTGGAGAGCCCATGGCATACAGAGTACTGGGTAGCTGTAGTAACAGGGTTGGAGAGCCCATGGCATTCAGAGTACTGGGTAGCTGTAGTAACAGGGTTGGAGAGCCCATGGCATACAGAGTACTGGGTAGCTGTAGTAACAGGGTTGGAGAACCCATGGCATACAGAGCACTGGGTAGCTGTAGTAACAGGGTTGGAGAGCCCATGGCATTCAGAGGACTGGGTAGCTGTAGTAACAGGGTTGGAGAGCCCATGGCATACAGAGTACTGGGTAGCTGTAGTAACAGGGTTGGAGAGCCCATGGCATTCAGAGTACTGGGTAGCTGTAGTAACAGGGTTGGAGAGCCCATGGCATACAGAGTACTGGGTAGCTGTAGTAACAGGGTTGGAGAGCCCATGGCATACAGAGTACTGGGTAGCTGTAGTAACAGGGTTGGAGAGCCCATGGCATACAGAGTACTGGGTAGCTGTAGTAACAGGGTTGGAGAGCCCATGGCATACAGAGTACTGGGTAGCTGTAGTAACAGGGTTGGAGAGCCCATGGCATACAGAGTACTGGGTAGCTGTAGTAACAGGGTTGGAGAGCCCATGGCATACAGAGTACTGGGTAGCTGTAGTAACAGGGTTGGAGAGCCCATGGCATACAGAGTTTGGGTGGAATATCACATGTCGCACAGCGAGAGGCTGCATGCTCCTCAAACAGTGGTTGATGCATGGAGTGAAATAACCAGAGTAGCCTAAAAACCAAACCAGCAGGAAAGCGGCCTCCATTCACTATTAGAGTGCATATGGATGGCCTGTCTTTCCCCTCTGTCCCTGTTCCTACCCAATCAATAATGGGCCATTCTAAATCCAAAGAAATGTTACATATTAGTAAACACACGATTAAATTGAGAATAGTGAACAGCATGTGAAGCCCGAGGAAAGGAACATAGCGCAAGATTTCTTTTGCTACTTTCACAAACATCAATAGCCTATAGTCAGTCACATCATGCAGCCCACATTTGTTTTCATTTCTAGGACATTCTAAGGTTCGTATCATTCACAACTAAAGTTGCCAAATAAATCTAAATCTAGTGTATCTGACCTGTTTCCAATCACTTTTACGCCCAACAGAGCCACTTCATATGCGCACTCGCTCCTGAATGGGAAAAATATCCTTTCTATTTCATTCAGCAAAGTTAAATTATATTATTCTTACTATGAAATCATATAAAATAAGGGCACAGGACTTACAAGCCTACAGCCTATGGCATAGATAGGATAACATACAGTAGGCCAACTCATATTCTGTTCTTCTGAAATAAAATGTCTTCATATCATAATGTTTCTTTAGACATGCCTAAAATAAACAATAGATTTATTGTGATGGTGTATATTACATTAATGTTTTTCCATGTAAACTCAGCAAAAAAAGAAACGTCCTCTCACTGTCAACTGTGTTTATTTTCAGCAAACTTAACGTCTGTAAATATTTGCATGAACATAACAAGATTCAACAACTGAGACATAAACTGAACAAGTTCCACAGACATGTGACTAACAGAAATGGAATAATGTGTCCCTGAACAAAGGGGGGGGGGTCAAAATCAAAAGTAACAGTCAGTAACTGGTGTGGCCACCAGCTGCATTAAGTATCGCGAGTGACTCTCTTCCTCATTGACTGCACCAAATTTGCCAGTGCTTGCTGTGAGATGTTATCTCACTCTTCCAACAAGGCACATTGACATTTCCAGGGGGGAATGGCCCAAGCCCTCACCCTCCGATCCAACAGGTCCCAGTGTAACGCTCATTTCTTCGACGATAAATGCAAATCCGACCATCCCCCCCTAGCACTTTTTGCCAGTCCTGTCTGGTCCAGCGACGGTGGGTTTGTGCCCATAGGCAACATTGTTGCCGGTGATGTCTGGTGAGGACCTGCCTTACAGCAGGCCTACAAGCCCTCAGTCCAGCCTCTCTCAGCCTATTGCGGACAGTCTGAGCACAGATGGGGGGATTGTGCGTTCCTGGTGTAACTCAGTCCCGCAGGTGTGATGTTATGATGTACCAATTCTGTGCAGGTGTTGTTACACGTGGTCTGCCACTGCGAGGACAATCAGCTGTATGTCCTGTCACCATGTAGCGCTGTATTAGACGTCTCACAGTACGTACCATTTATTGCCCTGGCCACATCTGCAGTCCTCATGCCTCCTTGCAGCATGCCCAAGGCACGTTCACGCAGTTGAGCAGTGGCCCTGGGCATCTTTCTTTTGGTGTTTTTCAGAGTCAGTAGAAAGGCCTCTTTAGTGTCCTAAGTTTTCATAACTGTGACCTTAATTGCCTACAGTCTGTAAGCTGTTAGTGTCTTAATGACCTTTCCACAGGTGCATGTTCATGCATTGTTTATGGTTCATTGAACAAGCATGGGAAACAGTGTTTGAACCCTTTACAATGAAGATCTGTGAAGTTATTTGGATTTTTACGAATAATCTTTGAAAGGCAGGGTCCTGAAAAAGGGACGTTTCTTTTTTTGCTGAGTTTAGATGTTCCAAAAGCACGCATCAGCAGCTTGGATGCATGGAGGCCTGGAGAAGCTAAACGTGTTTATGTTAATTAGCGGTCAAATTAACGTGAGACCAGTATTTTTTTGCATGACAATAACCGGCTGACAAAATTTCATGAATTCCACAGCCCTATTTGTGGGGCTATAGGTCCAAAACATCAGACCAATCTGGAGGTTCACATTAGTTTACAGTATTTACCCAACCTTATCATGACTCTCCCTAATGAACGAATGAGGCGGGATTACAATCTAACGGTTGTCTCTCTCTTTAACCCCCAACCCCCTGTCCCTCCCTCTCTCCTCTCATCTCCTGTGTGTGTGTGCACCAACCTTGCCCAGGCTAACAGGAAGCAGAGGGCAGAGTGCTTTATTTAATTAGCCACTGCAGCGGAGTGCTCATGTGGAACCGACGCGTGGTGCGCCCTGGAACACTAAGGGGAGGCAGATCAGGGGAGTGAGATGGATTGACGACACGTCGCCTCCCCCCATGGGGGCTTCACTGGGCTGCAGGGGCACGGGTCACACGACAGGGAAGGGGGGGACAGATGACGTTTGTGTGCAGGAATTCATCCTGGGAATGCTTGTTGCTGTCCCCTAAACCCTGCTTGACTAATGGAGAGCCCTGCCCCTGGGTGTACATTATACCTCTTCTCCCAGAGACACATCCTGCAAGCTCTTTGCAATTACTTTATCTAATATTCTGATCAGTGCTACGTGCTGTCAATGGCCCTCCATGTTGTTGTGATGCAGAATGCTGCTGACTGCTTTCATTAGGTCTGACAGCGCTCATTATTCCACATGATTTAGGAGCAGCTATCCCTCCGCTATCTCTCTCATAATGTGACAATGATCTGCTGGCCTTCTCTTCCCGGACCAACAGATAACCCTTGAGAAGAGGCTAAACCCTGCTCAGTACGCAAAGCACACGCCATTAACAGTTCAAAGAGGAGAGAGGGAAACCTTCTAGCAACACACTAGCTAACAGTATCTGGCCAAGTAGTACGGTAATATATGAAAAGCCAATGAAATATCCAACATTGTAGGGACACAATTAGCAGAGTCAGGTGCTGGTCTTCTCAAATGTTTTGATTATAAGAAAGGTCCCACCCACAAATTATGCGTGGAAGTAGAACAGAACATGAACATGCCTGAATATTACAGTCCTCATTTTGATGCAATTGGCTTTTTACACCAAAACCCCATTCTCAGGGTGTAGTTTGATAGTGTTGAGGAAGGAGTGTACTGTACTATACTAGTGAGGAACACAAGCAGAAGCACACGAGTTATGCACAGGAACACTTAGCCGTAGAGCACAGGGACGTCTGTTAATTAGCTCTCCTGAAGTTCTTCTGTGGCCCACATCCACTAATGAAGGAATCATAACGACTGTATTTACATATCTTTAAGCAGTAATATGTGACACACTGGGACAGCACATGACAAGAGGAGCACCACAGACCACACTGGCTGCAGTGGCTGTGTAAAAAGAGGCCTGTCGGGTTTGACTGTGGCTGGGGAGAGAGGCTGGGGAGAGAGGCTGGGGCTGGGGAGAGAGGCTGGGTCTGGGTCGGTGGAGAGAAGCGGGGGCTGGGGAGAGGCTGACGCTGGGGAGAAAGGCTGGGGCTGGGGAGAGAGGGTGTGTCTGGCTCTCTAGACTCCTCTCACCTTCTCCTCATCAGTAGTACTGATTAGATCAGTGAGGATTGCAGCTTGACATTTTTCATGACTTTGTGGTTCTCCTAATACCCATGGTCATTTGAATTGGACTATTTCATGAAAGGACACAAAACAATGTGCAATGTGTAATCTTGGTTCCCTAAGGAAAGGGAGGGGGATGTAAGCCTAACATGAGAGATGGAGATGTGAGAGTTTCTCTAGAAATCACATGGTCATGCCTTTTCCCTTTCGTAATATGGTCATTGAACTTTACTTTTCAGGGTTGTCATGGTTGAGGAGATTAAACAGCTATCCCACTGAATTGTGGAGGCTCTTACAAACACTGCTATGGGAATACACCAACTATGATGTGACTGAGTCTGAGGCAGCTGCCCTAGCCGTTTCCTGTGCGGTGTATTAAAATCATCAAGATATTTAGGTTGATGAGCTATTGCACCTGCCGCTCTACTGCGATTTAAGCGACTGTCATCCATCTTTCAGCTGTTGCCTTGGAGTATGGGTGACGTGGTCTCACTCCATGGTATCAGCATTATGGAGCATGACACTAGCTTGTCTTCAACCTTGACGGCACCTTGTCTCTGCAAGCCAGGTAGGAGGGTTAATTCACCTCACAACTGGAGACCACTTTCATTTCTCTCTGCCTCTTTCGGAGGGTGCTCAAATTGCTCTTTCTGATGTTGTTTCCCTCATGAAAGAACTGGGTCATGACGATGCACACTCTGCCAATGCCCTGTTTCTAGGGCCTAGGCTAACTCCACAGAGCCCAGGATGCAGAGAGAGCAGAGCAGAGAGACAGACAGGGGCTAGTGGGGCAAAGAGAGAGATTGCAGCCCACTCCAAACAGTGTGCTGCTCTGGGATTACTGCAGCTAACTCTAAACTGCGCATCACGCTCAGATTACAAAACTCATTTCAGAAAAAGAGTTGAGGGTTGGGGAGTGGGGAGTATGTGTGTATACTGTATGTGTATGTTGGAAATAGAGGAGGGGGAATGGGTGTTGTTGGCTCTTCCAGCTGCAAGCACATCAAGGATTTCAGGCCAGGCATCTTGTTTGTAAAGCGGTACCCTGCTAGCTAGCTGCTGTAATGCCGGTGAGGGGAACACCTCCCTTTCTAAAGACCCAGGATGAGCCCAGGCTCCTAGTTATCACTGGTTATTGTTCCAATCAGGCTGGCTTTGAAAAGGGAGGCACGCTCTCCTCCGGACAGCTCATTAAGATAACATACAAACGCAGCTTCCACATCATCCTGCATTTATTAAAGTGGCCTTCATTTCAGCTCCTTTGTCTCACACAGGAACCTCTCCCCTTGTCAGCGCAATTGGAGCCAGATGGCAAAATAAAGCTGCTGTCTGGAGTGTTTTAAAGAGGTACATCAGAAGGCAGAAGAATGAGCCGCTGAGCCCCTCTTCAGCTCACGCCCACCACCGTGCGCACAGGTGTGTCTTTCAAGGAAAAGAGAAAGGTGAGGGGGCTGTTGAGGAGTCAGGTGAAAATAGTGGGTTGAGGTGGAGGGTCTTGGAGGTCTTCCTTTGTAGCCAGTACTGCACCTGTAGGTATGGGGGCCACTATGGCTTGCTCCTGCCACTGGGCTGCAGAGTTCTCTTCGAAACATTCACGGGACAGGAATTAGGGAAACGAGCCATTGTCCACTCTGCCCAGAGACCTTCCTTCACCTCTCGGCTTATTAAAATCACATAGTATTAACTGTGGTATTCACAGGGAGGCTAAATAATTCAATCACACGAAAGAAGGAGTCAAATGAATAACTTTAAAGACATTAACGCAGGAGCCAGAGTCGTTCAGGCCTGTGCCTGGTATCCACCATGGCCTTGACTCGGAGCACAATTAATTCAGGACACAATATTAAGTAGTATCACACAATTGTGCTGAAAAACGTGCTCACCGCCCAAACATCAGTACTGCATTTGGACATTGCACCGGAAGAAGCAGATATCCAATCCATGTAAGTTCTTTGCAATTTCATAATTGAATTAGAATGGGGTATGCAGGAGCATTGAGGAGTAATTAGCCTCTATGTGTATGGTGTAAAAATGTGGTGATGGTTGTTCCAGATGTGCCTTGGCTGACCTGTCTTAGACTGCTCCTCTTCCTGCAGCTCTTTGGCCTCTTCAAGCTCCTTGGCTGTGGAGAGAGAAGCCATCAGACCATTAAACACACAGAAAACACACAGGCACGCAACAGCACACACGCAATGCACTATTCCTCTGGATTTCATAAGGCAGCAGCTCATTTAAACCTACGGTGAGCTCATGCTTCACGGCTCAGTCGGGGGCTGAGGCTGCATGTGGCACTGGACCACAGCTGCCCCCCCTGGCCTGGCCCACTCACAAAGACAGTAATCACATTAAGCTATGGCCACTGGCCCTCCTCTCTGGAAACATACTGTCAACTGGGCCAGGCTGACAGAAACCACGGTGATGGGCACACGGAGGCAGTAATAAACGTGCTCACGGACACACACACACACATACACACAAGCACACCTACACACACACACACAAGCACACCTACACACACGCACACTCCAAAAATAGACCAGGAACAGAGGAACCAGAGGACGGCTGATTTGAATTTCCTGACACCATCCTCAGCTCCATTATGTTAAGAGAGAGAGTCTGCATTTAGTGTCAGACACTTACTGCATGCCCAGATTCAACTGATCATTGGACCAAATTAAACGTGAAAGCAACAATATTGTCTCTGAGTTTTTTTGTATGCTGCAATTTACAAGACTGACAGACAGAGAAAATCCTTGCAAAATAACAAAAAAAATTGCAGCAGTAAAAAGATTGGTATGTTTCATTTAAAATATATATTTAAAATATATTGTAGTGTCCACCGTCCTTCATACATCACACTATTCCATTTCCGTTCCACATTCCTTCAAGTCCATTTTGTATTCGCATTTTGAAAACACCACACTCAGAGAGTATGTGTATGCCCACAGGTTATAATTTCTCAGAGTGATTCATTCAAATCTCCAGCTTTTCAAGTGAGTTGTTTTCCCCCTTTCTTCGCAGGGCATACCTACCTATTTCTGGATCCCTCCTCAGAATGATTATCTGGGAGGATTTCACAGGAATCCATTTGAGAAGGACACATATTTGAGCAGCTGTCCTCCTCCAAATTCTGGTGCCAAAAGGACAGTTAGTTTAAACAAACATTCACTAGAAACCTTTACAGCATTTATTTTTTATGATGAAGACAGAGGGAATAGAATCACCGAACTCCTCTCTCTCTCTCTCTCTCTCTCTCTCTCTCACCCTTTACCTCAGCACTATGACGTCACACTCTAACTCTAAAAGTTGGTTCTAAAATATGAATAATGAATGTGGAGTGTAAATGTTCTGTGAGAGACCTTGAGCCGCCTCTCCTCAGTTAACAGCCAACACCTCCTGTCCTGATGCAACAACTTTGGCGATGTCATCTACAAAATAGCTTCCAATACTCTACTCAGCAAACTGGATGCAGTTTATCACAGTGCCATCCGTTTTGTTACTAAAGCACCGTATACCACCCACCACTGCGACCTGTATTCTCTAGTCGGCTGGCCCCCGCTACATATTCGTCGCCAGACCCACTGGCTCCAGGTCATCTACAAGACAATGCTAGGTAAAGCTCCGCCTTATCTCAGTTCACTGGTCACGATGCCAACACCCACCCGTAGCATGCGCTCCAGCAGGTGTCTCTCACTGATCATCCCTAAAGCCAACACCTCATTTGGCCGCCTTTCCTTACAGTTCTCTGCTGCCTGTGACTGGAACGAATTGCAAAAATCACTGAAGTTGGAGACTTTTATCTCCCTCACCAACTGCTATCTGAGCAACTAACCGATCGCTGCAGCTGTACATAGTCCATCGGTAAATAGCCCACCCAATTAACCTACCTCATCCCCATACTGTTTTTATTTATTTACTTTTCTGCTCTTTTGCACACCAATATCTCTACCTGTACATGACCATCTGATCATTTATCACTCCAGTGTTAATCTGCTAAATTGTAATTATTCGCCTACCTCCTCATGCCTTTTGCACACAATGTATATAGACTCTATTTTTTTTATTTTCCTGTGTTATTGACTTGTTTATTGTTTACTCCATGTGTAACTCTGTGTCGTTGTCTGTTCACACTGCTATGCTTTAAACAGGTCGCAGTTGTAAATGAGAACTTGTTCTCAACTAGCCTACCTGGTTAAATAAAGGTGAAATAAAAAACAACCTCTGACACTATGGGAAGAGCAGCCTCCAGGGACACTTCTACAGTACCAGGATCAACCAGGCCTTTCAGAGATGCCTCTTTGTCAAAGTCAAAATGGTGGCTGCTATCCACAGAGTTTGAGTGAAATCTGCTCTGGCAAGGGGAAGCGGCCACCGTAAAACTCTGAGATGGATTTCAGAGATTAGGTCCAATATAAGAAGGTTATTTAAGTGATTAGTTACATCCCATATGCATGCAGGGATAAATAATATGTGAGTGCAGCAGCTGGATGAAGCACCTGGAAGATGGAAGCTCACAGAGGACAGATATCCCCTGTACCCAGGGGAGTGATGTGAATCATCCATGTCCCCACGATGACCTTCATCTATCACAGAGGGCCGTGTGTCCCATGTCACCGACACATAACACACTCCACATAACACACTCCACATAATACACTCCACATAATACACTCCACATAATACACTCCACATAACACACTCCACATAACACACTCCACATAACACACTCCGGGGGTACGTCCGATTAAATCACACGCTCATTTGAATGTAAAATGAGCTTCAGGAATATGGTACACTGGTCCATTTACAGAATAGGAAGAGGAAAGGAAAGGACGTAAGGAAGGAAGGAAGGAAGGAAGGAAGGAAGGAAGGAAGGAAGGAAGGAAGGAAGGAAGGAAGGAAGGAAGGAAGGAAGGAAGGAAGGAAGGAAGGAAGGAAGGAAGGAAGGAAGGAAGGAAGGAAGGAAGGAAGGAAAAAGTGAAGCAAAGAAAAAAGGAAGTAAGGAAGAAAGATGTACTGCAACAAATACTAGAATAAATTGAGCTTTCATCTCCCAGACTCCAATCCCACTTGCTGCTCTGCCCGGTTAGGATACACATCCACTGCTCCATATACATTATGACAGGGAAGAAAAATGGCTTACTCTGTTTTGGACTACTTTTGACCCCTCTACCCTCACTACCCAGAGTTTCAGAGGAGAGAGTCAACTTCAATCTGGCCAAAACCAAGAACACCATTAAAAGATAAGACAGCCTCAATTAGGTTGCACTTTCCTGCTTCCTGCAGTTCCAGCAGCTGTGAATGTGCACTTCAACACATCTCCACATCTGTATTCATACGGTATCAATTTATCTGGGTGTGCGAGTCTGCATGCTACGTGAAGAAGTCAGTGTATGTTACTCTTCAACTCGGCAAACAAGGATCCTAAAGAACTTGGAAACATTCACAGACAGGGAACAGAACGAGACTTAACCTCTCATTTAGTTGAGTGGTGCACAGACAGTTTATCAACCCTCTCTCTCTACTACTACTGGAGGAGCAGCCTGCTCCTTCTGGTTACTGGAGAACAGGTCTGCGACCCCACAAGACCTTTTGCTCATGGTATGGAATCAGTGTTTCCCCTAGGATTCTTTTCAGCAGTTTTATTTGCATGTTTTATATTTTGCAGTATATATGAAATGAATATAAGGCAAACACTAGGAATGTATTGTAATACTCTCTCTCTCTCTCTTTCCATTTCAATTTGATTTCATATGTTCCATCGAGCTATAATTATTCCTGCCTGTGCGTGTGTGTCAGTTCCAGATATATTTTTAAACCCCAGGGACCAGTGCAGACACTGGCTGACCTTTATTTAAATGTCTCCTCCACTCGGAGTACATCTCATTACAGCCAGGCCACCGGCTCCCCACCATACATCTCGGCTCAAAACCGAGTTCTCTCAGTCAGTCCCTACTCTGCCTGCATGCCGTCCCCAGCTATTCAGTAGTGCTAATTATCAGACTCTTCTAAATGAACTTCCTGCAGACAGACGGGGTCACAGCATCCCTCCACAGCAGCAGATAATCATATATACATACAAACACTGTCTGGGTGTTAAGATTCTGAACCAGCTGTCCAAGACACTGGCACATCATGTTAACATGTCATCCCTGGTAACCACCACTCTCCTCCCACTGTCATCCCTGGTAACCACCACTCTCCTCCCTCTGTCATCTCTGGTAACCACCACTCCCCTCCCTCTGTCATCCCTGGTAACCACCACTCTCTTCCCTGGTAACCACCACTCTCCTCCCTCTGTCATCCCTGGTAACCACCAGCCTCCTCCTGCTGTCATCCCTGGTAACCACCACTCTCCTCCTGCTGTCATCCCTGGTAACCACCACTCTCCTCCCTCTGTCATCCCTGGTAACCACCACTCTCTTCCCTGGTAACCACCACTCTCCTCCCTCTGTCATCCCTGGTAACCACCAGCCTCCTCCTGCTGTCTTCCCTGGTAACCACCACTCTCCTCCTGCTGTCATCCCTGGTAACCAACACTCTCCTCCCACTGTCATCCCTGGTAACCGCCACTCTCCTCGCGCTGTCATCCCTGATAACCACCACCCTCCTCCCTCTGTCATCTCTGGTAACCACCACTCCCCTCCCTCTGTCATCCCTGGTAACCACCACTCTCTTCCCTGGTAACCACCACTCTCCTCCCTCTGTCATCCCTGGTAACCACCAGCCTCCTCCCGCTGTCATCCCTTGTAACCACCAGCCTCCTCCCGCTGTCATCCCTGGTAACCGCCAGCCTCCTCCCGCTGTCATCCCTGGTAACCGCCAGCCTCCTCCCGCTGTCATCCCTGGTAACCACCACTCTCCTCCCTCTGTCATCCCTGGTAACCACCACTCTCTTCCCTGGTAACCACCACTCTCCTCCCTCTGTCATCCCTGGTAACCACCAGCCTCCTCATGCTGTCATCCCTGGTAACCACCACTCTCCTGCTGTCATCCCTGGTAACCACCACTCTCCTCCCTCTGTCATCCCTGGTAACCACCACTCTCTTCCCTGGTAACCACCACTCTCCTCCCTCTGTCATCCCTGGTAACCAACACTCTCCTCCCACTGTCATCCCTGGTAACCGCCACTCTCCTCGCGCTGTCATCCCTGATAACCACCACCCTCCTCCCTCTGTCATCTCTGGTAACCACCACTCCCCTCCCTCTGTCATCCCTGGTAACCACCACTCTCTTCCCTGGTAACCACCACTCTCCTCCCTCTGTCATCCCTGGTAACCACCAGCCTCCTCATGCTGTCATCCCTGGTAACCACCACTCTCCTGCTGTCATCCCTGGTAACCACCACTCTCCTCCCTCTGTCATCCCTGGTAACCACCACTCTCTTCCCTGGTAACCACCACTCTCCTCCCTCTGTCATCCCTGGTAACCACCAGCCTCCTCCCGCTGTCATCCCTGGTAACAACCCTCCTCCCACTGTGTCTTCCACATAATCTGGGCTCCAGTTTCACTATTATACAGGTCAGGCAGGGCTACTCTGTGAGGGTTTGGGGAAATCATTGGGACAGCCATTTTGCATTTGAACTAGTGTCCTCAGAAGGGTCTGAAAGCAGGACGGGTCATGTACATTATTCACCTCATCAACTCTACACACAATAGAACAATAAAAAAACACACCTCTATAATAATCTCTATTTTAATGTCCAGCGGTATTATATCATCAATGTTTCTCTCTCACTTTCATCACTTTTGGCTCTAATAACATTTTCTCTAATCTTTATACTGTTATGCTTATGCAAAGATGAAAGAAAGCACCCAATCATACCCTTCTTTAACCTTGGAAGATTCATATGGGATTTTGGGATTTGTTTCTTAAGAGGTGCCCAACTATCTCCATTGAAATGGGTGTTCAAGTGTAGTCTCTGCATGTGTTTATGGAACGGCTCAGTGTGTTCTTGTGAAAAGTGTTGTTCAGAAAGACAACAGAGCGGTGCTGTTAAGACAGACTGCAGAGTTCAGTGGGCCTGCTTGATCCTTCTCACAGTTGTTCAGACAGACAGACAGACAGACAGACAGACAGACAGACAGACAGACAGACAGACAGACAGACAGACAGACAGACAGACAGACAGACAGGTACCTGCTCTGTCCTCCTCACAGCTCTCCTTGATCTTCCTACGGCAGACTGCAGCCAGGGCGATGAGCAGACCCAGCAGACACACAGCCAGGCCCACCGTCACCCACAGAGCCACTGGGGGAAACACCATGTTCTGACCTGGGAGAGGGGGAGAGAGATCAAGAAAGGAGGAGGGAGGAAGATACAGAAAAGGAGACAGATACAGTTAGTAGAGAGGAGGGCACTCAACATGGTCATCACCATGACTACCCCATCCTCCCCACCGCTATGGCTGCCTATCACCATTCCCATAACCATCACCATCATCTCACCATTATACAGTTGAAGTCAGAAGATTACATGCACTGGTTAGAGTCATTAAAACTAATTTTTCAACCACTCCACAAATTTCTTGTTAACAAACTATAGTTTTGGCAAGTTGGTTAGGACATCTACTTTGTGCAGTCTACTTTGTGCAGGTCAGAAGTTTACATACACTAAGTTGACTGTGCCTTTAAACAGCAGGGAAAATTCCAGAAAATGATGTCATGGCTTTAGAAGCTTCTGATAGGCTAACTGACATCATTTGAGTCCATTGGAGGTGTACCTATGGATGTATTTCAAGGCCTACCTTCAAACTCAGTGCCTCTTTGACATCATTGGAAAATCAAAAGAAATCAGCCAAGAGCACATTCATCTGTACAAGCAATAGTATGCAAGTATAAACACCATGGGACCACGCAGCCGTCATACCGTTCAGGAAGGAGACACGTTCTGTCTCCTAGAGATGAACGTACTTTGGTGCGAAATGTGCAAATCAATCCCAGAACAACAGCAAAGGACCTTGCGAAGATGCTGGAGGAAACAGGTACAAAAGTATCTATATCCACAGTAAAACGAGTCCTATATCAACATAACCTGAAATGCCGCTCAGCAAGGAAGAAGCCACTGCCCCAAAAAAAAAAAAAAAGCCAAACTACGGTTTGCAACTGCACATGGGGACAAAGATTGTACCTTTTGGAGAAATGTTCTCTGGTCTGATGAAACAAAAATAGAACTGTTTGGCCATAATGACCATCGTTATGTTTGGAGGAAAAATGGGGAGGCTTTCGAGCCGAAGAACACCATCCCAACCGTGAAGCACGGGGGTGGCAGCATCATGTTGCGGGGGTGCTTTGCTGCAGGAGGGACTGGTGCACTTCACAAAATAGGTGACATCATGAGGAAGGAAAATTATGTGGATATATTAAAGCAACATCTCAAGACATCAGTCAAGAAGTTAAAGCTTGGTCGCAAATGGGTCTTCCAAATGGACAATGACCCCAAGCATACTTCCAAAGTTGTGGCAAAATGGCTTAAGGACAACAAAGTCAAGGTATTGGAGTGGCCACCACAAAGCCCTGACCTCAATCCTATAGAAAATTTGTGGGTAGAACTGAAAAATCTTGTGCGAGCAAGGAGACCTACAAACCTGACTCAGTTACACCAGCTCTGTCAGGAGGGATGGGCCAAAACTTATTGTGGGAAGCTTGTGGAAGGCTACTCGAAACGTTTGACCCATGTTAAACAATGTAAAGGCAATGCTACCAAATACTAATTGAGTGTATGTAAACTTCTGACCCACTGGGAATGTGATGAAAGAAATAAAAGCTGAAATAAATCATTCTCTCTACTATTATTCTGACATTTCACATTCATCCTAACTGACCTAAAACAGGGATTTTGTACTAGGATTAAATGTCAGGAATTGTGAAAAACTGAGTTTAAATGTATTTGGCTAAAGGTATATGTAAACTTCTGACTTCAACTGTATGTGCCCTTACCACATCATTATTGTCACCATAATACAGATTATCATCATCATCACCCTCCTTATATCATTGCTTGTATCATCTGGATGTTAGGGAACATTCACTTTATTTGAAATGAACAAGATGTGGTGATTCATCGAGATCCATTTAACAAACACTTGAGTGTTAAAAACATGGCCAGATGGCAGAGATATCTCAGCAGTTGGAGTACTTTGTGTTGTCTTTTTCTACCCAACAGCCTTGGCACTGCGAAAGAGGATGTGGGCACTAGGTATCCTCATGCCTTCTGCTGCATTCACAATCTGTCATCTGGAGTAATGATGCCCAATGACATCACTCGGTTTTATCCTATTAATCATAAATAGAAATCAAATATGATGTTGTATTTGTATAAATCTGATGCTACACTGCCAATGAAAAAAAAAAAAACGAAGTGGAGCATTTTTCTGACGGTTGTGAGAATGACTGTCTATCAGACAGTTTAGCACACAATTCACTCTAGAGAGAATGAAATATCAAAGTGAGAGACAGCTTCTTGACAAGATAAAACCAACAAAAATCTGGTCAGCAAGACAAAGATATTGCAGACATCCCCAAATTTCCCCAGGGCATTCCAATGTAACGGAATAAAGTAGAGAAGGAAAAACAGCTTGAGACACTAAATAGCTTGAAGGCTGGCTATAATACAAACTGGCCTCCTTCAGAGAACCCACTCTGGGAAGATAATTGTAAAAAGTGTTGAAATTGACTAGCGTTGGGATGGAGAAATGACCAAAGCATCTGTAAGGACTTGGCACAGGACAGTCGGAGA
Source organism: Oncorhynchus nerka (assembly GCF_034236695.1). NCBI lineage: Eukaryota > Metazoa > Chordata > Actinopteri > Salmoniformes > Salmonidae > Oncorhynchus > Oncorhynchus nerka. Next base: position 69,059,915 of record NC_088423.1, read on the forward strand.
GGACAGAGACACACTATTGCACAGCCAAGATGGAGGTCAATAGGAAGTCTCTTTCCTATTGAGAGAGAGAGGGGGGGACTTCTGTCCATTGCAGTGGATGAGGAGGGCCAGGAATGTGTCATAATGGTAGATGAGACAGGATGCAGAGAAATGGAGAGCTCTAGGGGGGGCAGTTGGGGTGGCATTCTCTGAGTAAGACAGAAAGGGTTCATTTCACCTCCTATCTGTTTGTTTACCTTTATTTGGCCAAGTAAGTTGAGTGTTTGAATCAAAACATGTTTTGACAGTATGTGGCCATGAGAGCCTTCATATGTATGTGATTATTGGAACACATTATGGGAAGCAAGATTATGCTTAACCACGTAATCCTATTTATGATTAACCATATTACATGGCTATTGTATTATATGCCATGAAGAATCATACACTATATATATTTTGGCATATATTTAGGAGGGCTTATGATGCGATCGTGGTGCTATATTCAATCAAAAACAATTGGTTTTCAGAGTGACTGATAATATTTAATATAAGGGTGTTTTGGCAGACCATAATCATCATTGAAATGTGGCAGATGTGGATGTGCTGGATGTGTTGCTACAGATTGGCTTCTAATAAACTCTGTTCCAGCCCAAACCGATATCAACAGCAACTTGTCATATAGAGAAAGGAGAAAACCTAGATAGTCCATCTTGTCATTTTGACAAAGCAGTATATAGTTCCTTGGGCCAACCATGACTGATGAGCTCCACTGTCTCTCTGTAGAGCTCTTTGCTCCGTGCTATTTAAAGGATAACCACTGTGACCGTGTTAATTCCAAATGCAAAGGCCAAAATTACAGATGAAGGTAGGTAGTACCGTGTTCTGCTCGCTGTACACTCTGCTTCGTGCATGAAGTGTCCACATAGAGCTATAATAAGACAGAGAAGTAATGAATGTGTCTGGCACTTTGAAGCAGAGCAGAGCTGTGCTCTCTGCTTCTCCCCCTCTCTCACCCCTCCCTCCGTTTTCTCGATCCCTAAGGGCAGGCTGATCAAGACAAATGTCGTAGTCGGCTATCATTTCAGCGCTGGGGCCCCAAAGGGCTGCAGGATCATATTTTTCTTTTTCTCTTGTTTGATGATGTGATTTTGTTTTCTTCAGAAAGAGATTTGTCTCTAATGGCTCTGTTTACCTATCGTCTCTTTCCCCTCCACCCATTCCTTCTCTACTGGGGTGAGGATGGAGTGTTTTGGGCTGCCTGTTACATCATTGAAAGTCGGAGAGACTGCAGAGCTGCAGTAATGGGGCCACAGAGGTGCAACTTCTGGGCTCTGCACTGAACTCAACACATACAGTTTATAGAAGCAAAACACAGGTCTATTTATGTAAACATCACTTTACAGTAATTACAGTGAGATAAGACTTGGAGGTTGGGCTGGACTACAGCCCTTAAATATTATCAGGCAGGTCGACTTGTCGAAAGGAAGCCAAACAAAAAGGTTAAAAAAAAATGTTTTATGGGAGTGAATGCAGTATGATTCAACACCACCTAGATATGGACTCTTAATAGAGGCCCTGCATGACCAAAAAATACATTTAACTCCCCATTCATTCTATAAGACACACAGGGGCCTCACGCAGGCCAAGCTGAAGGTAAAAGCCCAGATTGGCATTCATTTTCCTGGAGCCAGAGTGTTTTAAGTTCAGCCAGTGCCTACGGTGGAATAAAGTGCTCAGTCCTGGCCTGTCGTCTCAGATTGTCTCAGTTCTACATCGCCATGACAGACGAAGGATCAAAGCTGCTTTCTCTATCTGCAGGTGTCAGCTGAGTTTTACATTTACACGGGACAAAAAACACCTCCTTAACTGGGACCGAAGGAGAATGATGTCCCCTGACAGACAGACAGACAGACAGACAGACAGACACCCCACCACAGGCTAACAGGAGCCCCAGGGTGCATTCCAGGCAGGCTGGGGAATGAGGAGGAGCATAGAGGGGGTCAATAAGCTGCCTCTTTCATTATGAGGCTAAACCAAAGGCCTGGCAGCTCTGGCCTTCAGAGCGGCTCAGGGCTGGTGTGATGTGAGAGGATCAGGGGACAGACAGTGGTTCAGTGGAGATCACAGGGGGGCAGGGTGGACTGGAGGATAGCCCTAGGGTGGTTGGACACTGAGGCCCAACCCTGCTGGAGGGTCTAGTATCCCCCATGGCCCAGAAGAAGAAGTCAAGGCCACACTGCAGAGAGGAAGAACAGGCAATAGACGAAAGCACGTAGAACTCATTCGGACAATAGCAGCCAGTCGACCTAAATCACATTCACAACCCAGTCTGCTGAGTTCACACCTCGCTGGGAACAACAGCTCTGCAATCACCAATCAACAATCAATCAATCAACAATAAGCTGTCTGGTGAATTAACGCTTTATTTCCTTTCATTCGTTTAGCAGTTGTGAGATCTGGGAGGACTGTGATAGGCTGGCAGTCATAATAACAACACTGAACAAAACAAGAAGCCAGAGCAGTGTCAGAGGTCAAGGCTCAGCCAGACTAGAAGACAGAGAGAAGACATGATTTCCTTTTTTCCATTTGGGGGAATAATTGAATTTAATGGCCGACTTTGCGTTTGTTTCAGACTCACACCCATTGTCACACTTCATCACGGTCAGAGAAGGTGATCAAAAACCTTGCCTCCGCCTACAGCATGAAAGGGCTAGCTGCTAGAGGTAGCGCTGCCTCTCTGCCGCCTGTCCTCTGACTGTCCCCGGGTGCATATCTCACAGAAAGGGAGGACAAGGAGGAGCTCACCTCACCGGGAGAGGGAAAACTTGGCAAACTGAGATGGATGAGCACAGCTTTTTGTCCTGTCAGCATCTTTGCACTGAGCATTCTCCCCCATTTCTTGCATTTCAATGAATTGCTTTTCGGCAACCCAGCTCACATTTACTTACACAATTTGTCTGACATTATTGCCCTGATTTGATGCCGTGGTCTTGAGGAAAACACAAAAATATGATGTGCACGTGGGTGCATTTAAGACAGAATAGTGACTGCAGTTATTGGAAGAAATAATTTTCTAACCACACTTTTTTCACAGATGAACCCATAAAAGCCATCTGGAGGTGGCGGGCGGTGTTTTGTGTGTGTCAGTGCACATGTGTATGCCTCTGTGCATGTGTGTGTGTTGTTTGTTGTGGGTGTGTGTGACTGGGCTGGGATAGGAATAAGGCCTGCATGCAGTACCATTAGCCCACTCTAAAACTCTAAGCTGTCTTTCATGCACATCAGGAAGTAGCTTGTGACCTTTCTCCTGGGATGGATGCTTGGCTCTAGGTTCCCTGCCTTTACTTCACCATTTAGCACAACGCTGCTGAGAGTTTAGAATAGTGAGTTGCAGTGGGAGGTCACCTGCCCTCCTCAATGAGTTTGACTACTGATGTGATTGATCCAGACGTGAATACCAGTCCAGTAGTTCCTCCGACTCTCACTGCAGCCTTGCACCTCAATGGTCACGTTCCCTTGAGACAGCCTGGATTAAACATGGAATGGCTGGGTTAGGGGAACAATTGTCTGATATTGGCTGTACTGAGCTAGACCTAGTCTCCAAGTGTAGGCAAGTCACACATATTGAGACATTGTGGGCCTCTAGATTAACTTCTCACTAAGACACTAGTGTCTCACCCTGCATAAAGACTAACCTACAGACAGAGACAGAGCACTCACAATAATGAAAATGTACTTTAATCTCCGATCCGTTTCACTATAATTCAATACAATCTCCTTTAAAAAATCCCTCCAGATAAATATCCAAAATGTCTGACTGTGCTATAAAAAATTGCTTACAAATCTAAAAAATCGGGCCATAAAGAAATTCGCAATCTTATCTAGTGTCTAGTGAAAACAAACTGTCAGCATCAGAGGTTTTGGTTTAATACTCTCACAGCTAGGAATAGTTTTCAGTGTAACACATCCGAATAAATACTGATTTGGCCGTGCATTTAAACAGTGTGTGGGGCATCTAATCCTCAGGTAAATTCAGTGGGGTGATTTCAGATCTCATTCCAGCAAGGTTAACACGATTTTCTCATCCTTAGTCTACAGTGTACCAGAATCAGACTGTATACCCAGTATGATGGCTAATTAAGAATGTTAGCATCCTAAGCATGTTTCAGAATGAGGGAGGGAATGTGTGGCAGGGGAGTTGATAAACACTAGCCTAGTATGAGAAGAACTGAGAGTGGAACCACAGTGTCTAGTCCAGTCATACCCCTGCTGGCCAGTCTATCCCCCACCTTGACCAGCCCTCCTCAGCTTCTCGCTGCTTGTCAGCTCTGCCGAGACCTCCATTAAAAACTCCTCTGACGTCTCCTGTAGCTGACAGAGACTCCATCACTTCAGCATGCCCTCCTCTCAGGAGAGACTGGCATTAAGATGTCGGAAGAGGCAGAGTGGACTATCGATTTCTCACCACTTCCATTTCGTTCCTACTTCGGCAGTAACAGCTGAGGCAAACTTTAGGTTGCAATAATCAGTTTAACAAGTCTTGTTCTCAAAATGTTTAATTAGTTTTTCAAACAAGGGTCTGACTACAAGAGGGCAGAAGATGTGTAGGAGGGAATCGCTAGTGACAGCTATCAGCACCTCTGCCGACAATCTGCCGGGCTGATCGTGTCTGATATGAGTGGATAGGCTGAGAGCAAATAGACAAAGCCGCACTGCAGAGAGGAAGAGCAGGCAGGAGAGAGAGAGGGAGACCATTTGAATAGCTACTGTCAAGTACAGCCCTAATCCTAACTCTATAGCCTCAATGTTTTACAGGAATAAACACTACCAATAGCCCATCTGATTGGCTCTTTGGGCATGCGAGTTCCTTTACCAGGATCTATTTGAAGGTGTGAGAGACAACACACGACAGAGTTGATACCCTAGGGAATATCATCATCATCACAGACTCCACTATCTGATATACACTGCTCAAAAAAATAAAGGGAACACATCCTAGATCTGGATGAATGAAATATTCTTATTAAATACTTTTTTCTTTACATAGTTGAATGTGCTGACAACAAAATCACACAAAAATTATCAATGGAAATCATATTTATCAACCCATGGAGGTCTGGATTTGGAGTGACACTCAAAATTAAAGTGGAAAACCACACTACAGGCTGATCCAACTTTGATGTAATGTCCTTAAAACAAGTCAAAATGAGGCTCAGTAGTGTGTGTGGCCTCCACGTGCCTATATGACCTCCCTACAACGCCTGGGCATGCTCCTGATGAGGTGGCGGATGGTCTCCTGAGGGATCTCCTCCCAGACCTGGACTAAAGCATCCGCCAACTCCTGGACAGTCTGTGGTGCAACGTGGTGTTGGTGGATGGAGCGAGACATGATGTCCCAGATGTGCTCAATTGGATTCAGGTCTGGGGAACGGGCGGGCCAGTCCATAGCATCAATGCCTTCCTCTTGCAGGAACTGCTGACACACTCCAGCCACATGAGGTCTAGCATTGTCTTGCATTAGGAGGAACCCAGTGCCAACCGCACCAGCATATGGTCTCACAAGGGGTCTGAGGATCTCATCTCGGTACCTAATGGCAGTCAGGCTACCTCTGCCGAGCACATGGAGGGCTGTGCAGCCCCCCACACCACCCACCGCCAAACCGGTCATGCTGGAGGATGTTATAGGCAGCAGAACGTTCTCCACGGCGTCTCCAGACTCTGTCACGTCTGTCACGTGCTCAGTGTGAATCTGCTTTCATCTGTGAAGAGCACAGGGCGCCAGTGGCGAATTTGCCAATCTTGGTGTTCTCTGGCAAATACCAAACGTCCTGCACGGTGTTGGGCTGTAAGCACAACCCCCACCTGTGGACGTCGGGCCCTCATACCACCCTCATGGAGTCTGTTTCTGACCGTTTGAGCAGACACATGCACATTTGTGGCCTGCTGGAGATCATTTTGCAGGGCTCTGGCAGTGCTGCTCCTCCTGCTCCTCCTTGCACAAAGCGGAGGTAGCGGTCCTGCTGCTGGGTTGTTGCCCTCCTACGGCCTCCTCCACGTCTCCTGATGTACTGGCCTGTCTCCTGCAAGCGCATCCATGCTCTGGACACCTGGCTGACAGACACAGCAAACCTTCTTGCCACAGCTCGCATTGATGTGCCATCCTGGATGAGCTGCACTACCTGAGCCACTTGTGTGGGTTGTAGACTCCGTCTCATTCTACCACTAGAGTGAAAGCACCGCCAGCATTCAAAAGTGACCAAAACATCAGCCAGGAAGCATTGGAACTGAGAAGTGGTCTGTGGTTACCACCTGCAGAACCACTCCTTTATTGGGGGTGTCTTGCTAATTGCCTATAATTTCCACCTGTTGTCTATTCCATTTGCACAACAGCATGTGAAATTGATTGTCAATCAGTGTTGCTTCCTAAGTGGACAGTTTGATTTCACAGAAGTGTGATTGACTTGGAGTTACATTGTGTTGTTTAAGTGTTCCCTTTATTTTTTTGAGCAGTGTAGTGAAAGATTGATGTGTTTACCCCCCCGCCACTCAGCAATATAAACATTTGCAGACACCCACAACATTAAAGATCTTCAGGCATCCATCCTAAACCCTCAGTTGAGTGAGTTTGTTCTTTAGTCTGCCTTCTCCTCTCTGCAGTATCACTAGGAGAATATATAATGACAGGATTTCTTAAAAAGACACGCCTCTGTATATCTTTGCCTAAGGCTCTCATTATAAAACAACATTTCTCATTTTGCTCTGCTGCAGTCTTTGGTGGTTACTGAAGAGATGAATATTCTCAGAGCACTCAGGAGCAGCTGGCTACGACCCTGCCACTGCTTCTGTATCAGGCCAGCTCTGTCTCCACCAACCACACAGCTGCACATCTCTAGGAAACAGCTACATATTCTCACATTCACTACAAAATATAGTCTTAATAAGAATGATTTAAACGCAAACATAGTGGGGCAATCGGTTGTTTCTTGTTTCCATAGAAATGCAAAGCCATGCTTTGGAGTAAAACATGCTAATTGGTGACTTCTTCTACTGCATGAGTAATTTCCTGGTCTTAAATACAGATTTTTGGGTGGGTGGTGATAATATGGATGATTTCCTAAACATAATGTAGCTGACAGGGACATAAGGTCCAAATAAGGTAGATAACAGAAGCCCCAGTTTGTCAAATTTACTTAAATTCAATTTGTATGTGCGTATGAGAGAGAGAGAGAGAGACTGCCAAGCAGTTTGGCTGTGGATGTGACTTACTGGATGGAGCCTCCTCTCCACTCAGATAGCAGAGTAAGGTGGAGGAGGTCTGTAACCTCCACTTCCACTCAGAACATTACTACACTCACGTCTTCCTTCACTTAAAGAGCATGATGCTCCTGGTTGCTGCATTAGAAGAGACCACAGTATGAATACCAACGTCAAGCTAAATGTATTTTAACACTCTCCAACATTTCAACTTTAAGACTGTATGCCATGAGACTGCCCTGTATTTAAGGGCTCGGACACACCAATAACGTTTGCACTTCTAATTTGCGAACCGAGAGCGCGCCGATTTTACATCGTGCCGAATCGTGCAAAAATGTCGTAAGTTAGCTGTCCACCAGCGGGTGGTCTCTAAAACACAGCGTGCGGAACGATTGGCAGACGAACACCAGTTCAGTGTGTATGTGTTGTGCTCTTTCACCGAGTTGTAAAAGCAAACTAAGTAGAAACTGGCAACTCTTTAGTTTGCTGATGTTAGCTGGCAGGTTAACTGCTGTTGAACTTAACAGAAAAAACATGTGTTTATTCACAGTGCTGAGCTAGTATTGTAACTGACATGTAATATTTGTTTCATCCCCTCTCAACTGAGGTGAATGAATTAGCTACGCTAGCTAGTAGCTACCACAGCCAGGTTAGCTCCAGGCTCTAGCTATCTGTCCGATATTATTACTATTTAACAGCAATTGTTTGTATGGAAATGTTTTGTAGCCTTTGTTTCAACAGAAGTAAATGAACGTGGCTAGCTTTCGCCAGTTGATGTACCGTTAGCGAGAGCTGGCCAAAAGTTTGCTAACGTTAGCTATTATTATTTCCTGAATCACACGATGAAACCATACGCCAAACAATGTAAGATTGATATCCTGAATGTTTTCACTGCAATGTGTGTTTTTATTAGTCAGTATGACAATGTAACGTCACAGTCTTCACTGTCAAGGTGCACAGTAGAGGTCTGGTGGGACCAATTTCGTCATCCCGCTACCATCCGCAGCTTTTCATACCGCACTCCGCCCACACCCGCTGGCTTTCTGTCTGACTCCCACCAGCTACCGCAAGAACTGGTTCCAAACCCAACCGCAGTCCCACAATGTTATTTTAGGTGTATGTGACGCAGCTCACATGCCAGCCATGGTCCCAGCAATTTTGCTCCCTATAAGCAATATCAAATGCACAAACATAATTTAGGAAATTGTTTAAATTACCAGAGATTCTCACATGGCCCTTATAAGGCTATCTGTATTACTGGGCTATATCAACCAATATGATAGATGTAGTTTGTAGAGAGCAGAGTAAGAGAGACTTGCACTTTCTCTTGAGCTATTTTCATAGCCTGCCTTTTAGGAGAGGAAAGATGGGTGATCAATATCTAGGCCTATTTCTAGGAAATGTATTAAAGTATTTAGGAAGTACATTTCCTTGGACAGATAACTGCCCAGTGCTTCACCGCCCAAGCTATAGCCTACTCTATTTAATTGAGACCACACACGCACCTGATCTCGCAGGTATGGCTAATGAACTTAAAGCAGCAAGAATGACAACAGCGACACTTCCTATGTTTTGCATAGGCCAATAGGATATAGCCTACCTTTTAGGGGGACGATTTATTGGCAGAGACAAATAAATGGGTAATCATTACTTATTGAAAATGAAACGGCGCAACGCCTTATCACCATAGAAGCTTAACCTATGCGCGCGTTGAGCCTTTTCAATGATGATTTAAGTTTTTGATTGCACTTCGACTCACGTTAGTTGAGCGCCCTCCACTTCTATCCATTATCAATAGCCTATTTATTTACAGACACTGTAGTAAACTAGTCTAATCATATTTAAATTAATTTAATATTTAAATTGACTGCAAAATGTTCCTCCGCCCACGTAGGCAGCCTACTCTATCTCAATGAGACCGCACTTGATCTCACGCCCAACCAAGAGAGGTAGGGCTACTGATGTTGAAGCAGCGAATTGTGTGAGAATAATGCGAAAAATATGTGTTTTAAATACAATAAGTAGGCTAACGCATACAAAGCAATCTGTCGCACAACAAAAATATTTTCATCCCAAAGTCGTCTGTCTGACCGCCCACAGCATGAAAAATGCCGGCCTCGCCGCAATGATCTCTGTCGGGACCCGCAGGAATGTAGCCCTCTAGTGCACAGTCAGTACACAACACTGCTCATCATGTCTTATGGTGACAGTGGTCCCAGTGAATTTTGCAGTATATTAACAATATCAGTGAATTACAGTTACATTTTGAATTGATGGGTAGACCTACAGTAGCTACAGGTCAACAGCTTAAAGCTACAGTCTGGGAATAATGGTCATTTCAATTATTGAACCATTGATTCTATTCTTGGATAATATATTGTATAAACGTACACCATGGAAATGCTTTGTCGTGCCTCATCTTAGGGGGATCAGATGGTGACAGGGGTCTCAGCAGGGTCAGGCAGCCAGGGAAGACCAGTCTGACGGAGCTGAGGTGAAATTTTGCAGATACAGCACTTTATTATCTCTGCGCAGCAAACACTGGACAAGCCTGATGCTATTTTAAGTCAGTCTGACAAACTTTCAAAGTTGAGGTCCAAACGATACCATGGGTTGATAGAGGCTTTTCACGATGACACAAAAGATGTCAAACAAAAATGTGAGAAAGACCTGGTAGAAGCTATTGATGATGACTGGATACATATATGTTAAAATGCCCCGTCAGGTTCATATCATCTCAGAATTAAATTACAGCAGCTTAAGACCATCCAGTGAAACTGAATAACATGCACTCAGAAATGTCATTCCTCTGCTGGAAGTGTAAAACACAAAAGGGGACATATTTGCATATGTCCTGGTCTTGTGAAGGCTGGCCTAATTCTGGCAAAGAGTATGTACTTTTATTTCAGCATGTCCACAGATTCCACCCTTCTCCCTGTTTTTGTATGCTTGTAAATGTTGATACTAGTGGCTGTTATCTGAAGAAACTGTAACGAAGCTGTGTAGCTCAGTTAGTAGAGCATGGGGCTTGCAATGCCAGGGTTGTGGGTTTGATTCCCACGGGGGACCAGTATGAAAATGTATACACTCATTACTGTAAGTCACTCTGGACAAGAGCGCCTGTAAAATGTGAAACATTTATAGTGGCTAAGAAATGTATTGCCATTCATTGGAAGGTTGGTTATCCTCACACAATATCAAGTTATCTATCATTTAATTTATTACAAGATTAAGGGTATACTGTGCAACTTTCATAAAGGTCTGGATGCCTTATATGGAATACGATCTGACTAAAGGAGTCAGTATTGAAAACATACCCATGTCTGGGGAGATACCTATTGAGGCTATCGCTGGCTGCGCAGTCCTGGCCCTGGGGGTCTGCTGTCCTGGGGGTTGTCACTCTGGCCTTGGCATAACACACCCACAACCAATAATGAATGTTTCACTAAGATCCTAAAGCTTAGTGGGGTGTATTATATTGTGGCAATTCAGGGTGGTGGACACCTAGGGACAGGATGAGGTTACCCGGCTATATTGTTTGCAAGTGGGGTGTATTAGATTGTACTATTAGGCCCATGACATGAATTATATGGAGGAGTTTCTGTTTGTTAATGTATATTTGAGGTGTATGTGTATGCGTTTTTTTTTGTTTCCAAACCTTTCTCTTGGGAATTAAAAAAAATGAAGGTGGGAACTGGGAAGGAAATTGTGTTGTGAGAGAGTTGAGTTATTGACTAGACTGGTGGGGTCGGGCGTGCAGGCAGCTCGGGCTGGCTGGTCGGGCTGGCTGAAATTTGATATATATATATATATATATATATATAGAGGATGTCTTAGTCTTAGTTTTGCTATTCTAGTGGTTATAGGTGCAACACAATATTTCTTATTGAATGACCTTTGATCTAGTTCAGTCTTATTAATCATTTAAACATATTTAATAATGATATTTTACCTAGCTTGATGACTGTGGGCATTTATGCTTACTTTTTGTTCTAAATAGTGACGGCATATTGGATTGTGTAAAAATGCAGGAAATTAGCTTTAGATGCCCCAAAAAATTATGGGGGAGGCCAGGTTATGTCTCCCCCACTTCTAAAACCAAAGTGGCCCCCCTGACCATACCCCTCAGGTATTTTGAATCAAAAGGAAATGTTTCCATGTCCAAGCTAGTATAACACAGCCATACTATAACTATCACTGCCTCAGTCTCAGGCAATATCATGGTTGCAGACGCACGAAATGAGGCATTTGTCTCCTGAAGGTAGAAGTGTATCACCACTGCAGCCAGAACTTTCACCAAGACTACACTGAGTGTACAAAACATTAAGGACACCTGCTCTTTCCATGACAAATACTTACCAGGTGAACACAGGTGAAAGTTGTGATCCCTTATTGATGTCACTTGTTAAATCCACTTCAATCAGTGTAGGTGAAGGGGAGGAGACAGGTTAAAAATGACTTTTTTTTAGCCTTCAAACAATTGACATGGATTGTGTATGTGTGCCATTCAGAGGGTGAATGGGCAAGACAAAAGTTTGAAGTGCATTTGAACGGGGTATGATAGTAGGTGCCAGGTGCACCGGTTTGTGTCAAGAACTGCAATACTGCTTTTTTCCCCCCATGTGTATCAAGAATGGACCACCACCCAAAGCACATTCAGCTAACTTGACACAACTGTGGGAAATATTGGATATCAACATGGGACAGCATCCCTGTGGAAAGCTTTCGACGCCTTGTAGAGTCCATGCCCAAAGGGGGGGGATGCAACTCAATATTAGGAAGGTGTTCCTAATATTTGGTATACTCAGTATATGTGGCCATAATGTTGTATGTGCTTCTATTGGCTGCTGTGATATACTGAACAGAGAGGGCCTCAGTTTTTACCCAGAAGTTATTTAGCTGGAGTGAACCTGGGGCCCTATAGGGGCCTCTAATCCTCTGACCTTCTTAGTGTGCTCCATTCACTACCAGTCATTTATCTCATCCCCATCTCTAAATCCAGCCAGTCAGCCAGCCAGCCAGCCAGCTAGCCAGCCAGCCAGGAGTCTAACAGAAGGCATAGCCTTTGGCTAAAGCGCAAAGGACTTGACTTGGTTAGCATTTAGCTTAGTTGGCATAGGGATCAGATATACACTGGTGGCTCTGGAAAGTCTATCAGGAAATTGTCATGGTCTCTGTGTCTAATGTAGGATCATGCTGGAGCAGCAGTTTGAAATTCAAACAAAGTTGTATTAGTCTTTAAGCCTTGGGTTGGTTACATACCATATTTTTTGTTACCATAGATATTATGGATTTCAATATCATTTCACTAGAATCGCTTTAATTTTATCTTGCTATTTCTCTCAAAGCCATTTCTGCTACGGATGCCCGCGGTAATGTTTTTAAGGCAAACTTTATGGAATTGCATCTTATTTGATAACGAGGGACGTCTACCGTACACGGTTGAGGCCCCAAATAACCACAGACGTAACAGAGCCATTGGAGGCGACAGTAACACTAACAACGGCATCAGAAACCTTCACTACAGCTTTGCTGCTCATCCCCCAGCAGTACAGCAAGTGGCTGGAAGTAGGCAGACACATACATTATAGATATGACAGGCAGTTTAAGTCTGGGTCACTGAGATGTCTTGTGGCGTTGACAGAGAGTTGCACTTACTGCAGACACATCCATGGAGGAGGAGGAGGAGGAGGAGGACCCCCCCCGTCTGATGAAATTAAACACAGTTGACGAAATTAACAATGTGAAAGGATGGATTGAGTTCATTTCCCTGTGGACAGTTTGTCTGTTAATGTGACCTGAAGGAGATCCTGGCCCTCACAGCTTCCCTCTATCCACACCAGTCACATTTGGCTATGTCAAAGATGGCTGCCATGTTCTAATCAATGCTTTCATCACAAATGTAGGAGCATAATATTCGGTTCCGAGAGTTAAAGGGCTGTGATGACACTGTCCCTGCAGATGAAGGCAGATGACTCAGTCTGACTGCAGTACTAAATGTTGAGTCAGGTTGAGTCATTTCAGTCACATTTACAGACAGTAAACAAACTCTTTTGAGTGGTTTAAGTCCATGCTGCAGGGAGGGAAGTACGAAGAGTCCTGGGCCAGTAACACACCTCTTCAGGGAGACGGCCACACTAGCTCCATGCTTAACTTTCATTAATTTCACACCTTGTAATCAATTACTGGTCTCTAGAGCTATCAGTGAAGCAAGCTACCTTTTCCAGGAACGAGCCCAAGTCTCTCAGCGCCTCCTAATTGAAAAGACATATCACCGTTAGACAATACTCTTTGTGTATGGGCGGCCATTGATATGAACTGTTTCAAGGCACCAGAACGAAGCGATTTACAGAGGTTGCAAACACCTTTTGTGGGACAACAATGCATGGTCTTATCTGGTTTAAGAGAGTTTAAGCATAAAATAAATGGATATGAATAATTAAACGACCAAGCCTTTGAAGGTATGCTCAACTGTTTCGTCTGGGCTACTCTCCGCCCAATGTCTCTCAAAAGGCAGCACCTAATATGATTTGAAATCGTAAAGCAGAGGCTGACGCCAGGCCTCCAGAAACCAATCCCTCTTACAGGATAAAACAGCAACTGTGTGAAATGTACACTGCAGGCCCCTTGGCTCAACCCCACTGATTTCCAGTCCCCCCTCACTGTGACTCTGGGAGGGAAAATAAAAAATGAGCTTGATCAGTGACAAAATAGGGCTTTTGCCATTTTACTGCAGCCATAAATATAATCTGTCTTGAAGAAGAAAGAAAGCAGGAGAGGAGTGCAGGTCTTAAAGAGACAGGTTCCCTTCAGGCTCTGGGCAGGCATAAAGATGGCACAGTAGTCCACAGTGTGGAAAGGAGAGGAGAGGAGAGGAGAGGAGAGGAGAGGAGAGGAGAGGAGTGCAGGTCTTAAAGAGACAGGTTCCCTTCAGGCTCTGGGCAGGCATAAAGATGTCACAGTAGTCCACAGTGTGGAAAGGAGAGGAGAGGAGGCCAGGACGTGCCCGATGCCATGCCATGGTGGCCTGTACTGGTGATGGCTCCCCTGTGGTGAGGGGGAGGACAGGACAGGACCACACAGCAGGCCCAAGCCCACACACCCACACAGACTACCAGACAGCCACTCACAGCAGAGGTGTTCAGGCCGCAACGCTCCAACATTGTATTTTCAACTGCAGACATAAATTACATTTTGACATTCAGCCATCACAAAGACCTTTTATGCCAAAAGGAGACAGTGAAGACGACAACAGGAACAGGAAGGCATAAATCCCCAACACAATGAGAGGGAGCTCATTTTATCTCTGTGATTGTTGAGATGCTATAAGAGCAATGCAGTGAGCAGGAACTGGCCCGGCCCTAATCCCTCATTCAACCCCAACAATCCCTCAGAGCTGCAAACGGCAAGACTGAGAGCATGCCAAATAATACTGTGAAGCCATAATACAGGGATAAAACGTCCCCATGTTGAAGGCAAGGGAGGGAGGGAGAACATTCAAACAACTTAAACTCAACATGGCAGTGACAGGAGCAAGTGGCCCCAGTTCAGAATACAGAGAGGAAATAATGTGCTTACAAAGACTGCCATTGGCCTAACTGAATTTGTTTTAGACTGCTCCCTCCATTACTCCATCTCTCTATTTGGTTGCTGTTGTGCTAGGGGGTTGTCATAAGATAGTGTGTATTCAGGGAGGGATGTAAAGACAGAGAGAGAGACAGAGAGAGACAGGGAGAGAGACAGAGAGAAACAGAGACAGACAGAGACAGACAGGGCTAGAGACAGAGAGAGAGAGAGAGAGAGAGACAGAGAGTGGGAGAGAGAGCGACAGAGAGAGACAGGGAGAGACAGACAGAGAGAGACAGGGAGAGAGAGAGAGAGAGAGAGAGAGAAAAAAAAAAAAAAGACCCGTCTGTGCGTTTGGACAATAATTAATACAGTGTTCCATCAGGGGAACTGCTACTCGCTTCTCTGCTGACAACGCTTTCATTTAATACTGCTGTTTTCCTCTTTTTCCAAAGGCTTCGTTAATTGTATTTAAAGTAGTCCTGTAAAAAAGTTGAGTAGAGAACAACACTGCCATGTTTTGTTTTTAGCTTGCTTTCGTTTGCTTACTTGTTTTTTTAGGCTTGCGTAAGCTCTGCGAGCTGGGCACTGGCAGGTACCAATTTAGAAGGCAACACATGTCAGGAACAAGCACCCAGAACAGATAATAACACAGTCAGGGAAAAAGGGAAGAGGCACAAACGTAATGAAGGAAAAACACAGCAAAGCTTTATACGGTCTGCTCCAAATGGAATATATACTGTATACCTATTTTTTTAACCTTTATTTAACTAGGCAAGTCAGTTAAAGAACAAAGTCTTGGCAGCCTACCCCGGCGAATTGTTCATCGCCCTATGGGACTCCCAATCACAGACGCATGTGATACAGCCAGGATTTGAACCAGGGACTGTAGTGACGCCTCTTACACTGAGAAGCAGTGCCTTAGACCGCTGCGCCACTCAGGAGTCCTGAAAAGACTGTGCTAGGACTGCCCATTAGCACCTCTGTCTCTTCTGCCTATTAAGAGTCATGTTGGAGTGTGCATGGAGCTATTGAGGCGTGGATGTGAATGGGAAAGGGAGCGAGATGTAAAGTGTGTGTTTGAGAGAGAGGAAGAGAGAGAAACAGGGAGAGAGAGAGATAGAGAGAGGGGGGTAGATAGAGAGGGAGAGGCTGAGAGAGAGAGAGAAAAACATGGAGAGCGCAAGAGAGAGAGAGAGAGAGAGAGAGAGAGAGAGGGAGAGAGAGAAACAGTGAGAGAGGGGGGGACATGGAGAGAGAGCGATGTACTGTAATTCTGGTGGAGTGAGTTGGCCCTTTCGGAGCAGGGGATGAGGCCTCCCATGAAGTTGATGGAGCAAAGCAGATTGGACGAGCTCAGCAGCACAGCTTGGGCGATATCCCTCTGTCACCCTCTCTTCCTCTGTCTCCCTCACTTCATCCATTTACAATACCTTTACATTTGAGTCATTTAGCAGACTTTCTTATGCAGAGCAACTTAGAGTAAGTGCATTCATCTTAAGATAGCTTGGTGGGACAGCCACATATCTCAGTCTTAGTAAGTTTTAAAAAATCTCAATAAAGTAGCTATCAGCTAGTAGGGGGGAAAAGTCAAGTTGAGATTGTTAGTCCCTCCCTCCCTGTCAGTGACTCCATCTCCCTGCCTGCCTGTCAGGCCCTGGTGCCACAGCTCAGAGCTTAGCAAACACTCTCTGCTCTCATCTCCATCTCACTCTCTGTCATCAGCCCAACCCTCACTCCCCCTCTCCCTCTGTCCTCTCTATCTCGATCTTATCCTGCTGCTGCGAGTGCTGTGCCAGCAGTGGAGTCGGGCGGAGAGACAATGGTGCTCTCATCCGCTGAGCAGAGAGACAGAGGGCCTGGGCAGTGACAGGCCTAAAGCCCCCACCGCCATCTCTCATCTCCCACAGTAGAGATCTAAAGCTCTGCATTCTGCCAGCAGCTGTAAAAATGATATTAGACAGACAGCATGTCCATAAAGCTCAAAGGGCATTATTATTTTCTGAGGATAGCAAAGTGGCCGAGAGGTTGGGCAGGGAGGTGGAGGGGGGGGCCAGAGGTGGTATTTAGTCTGAGAATGAGCTGCTCAAACTGCCTCTGCTGCTTTCAGCCAGGAGGATGGTAAGTATATCCAAGCAGGCTGGGGAGGCAGAGGAGGCAAAGGAGGGAGAGGAGGCTGATGAGGGAGAGGAGGCTGAGGAGGGACAGGAGGCTGAGGAGGGAGAGAGGAGGTTGAGGAGGGAGAGAGGAGGCTGAGGAGGGAGAGAGGAGGCTGAGGAGTGACAGGAGGCTGAGGAGGGAGAGAGGAGGCTGAGGAGGGAGAGAGGAGGTTGAGGAGGCTGAGGAGGGAGAGAGGAGGCTGAGGAGGGAGAGAGGAGGGAGAGGAGGCTGAGGAGGGAGAGAGGAGGGAGAGGAGGCTGAGGAGGGAGAGGAGGCTGAGGAGGGAGAGAGGAGGAGGAGGGAGGAGGCTGAGGAGGGAGAGAGGAGGCTGAGGAGGGAGATGGGGCTGAGGAGGGACAGGAGGCTGAGGAGGGAGAGAGGAGGGACAGGAGGCTGATGAGGGAGAGAGGAGGTTGAGGAGGGAGAGGAGGCTGAGGAGGGAGAGAGGAGGCTGAGGAGGGAGATGGGGCTGAGGAGGAGGGAGAGGACGCTAAGGAGGGAGAGGAGGCTGAGGAGGGAGAGGAGGCTGAGGAGGGAGAGAGGAGGCTGAGGAGGCAGAGAGGAGGCTGAGGAAGGAGATGAGGCTGAGGGGGCTGAGGAGGCATAGAGGAGGCTGAGGAGGAAGGCAACCTGCCTGGGTTCATACAAGGGCTGCTGCAGCTGCTGCCTCTTGTCATCATCCTTGGACGCTGGATGCCAGGCATCTCTTTGTGTCTGTTCCAAGTTGGATCCTACTGTATCCTGCTGCTACATCCATCAATATCTTACTACCAACACACATTGTGGTCTCTCTCCCAACAGCTGTTGAACCAACACATGATACGGTCAGTCAGGGCTCAAGCGGGACATGACCTCTTCTAACCTGCACTGAGATATTTCAGTTGTAAATGGCAGTATTGTGTATGTAGTATTTCACCAGGCAGGTGTTGTGTCATGGGGGAGGTACTACTATTAACAGTGGTGCTAATGACGATGTCATGGTTCACAAACATAACTTCTTAACCCATACCGTCTCAACACATGGCTTCACACGCGCCCCACACACTGTTCGGTGCAGTTAGGGGTTCATTTTCTCCAAATTAACCTTGTCAAACTATTTCTTTTCCCAGGGGAGAGTTGTATTACTATTGTAATTTTCAATCAGAGATTGAGGAAAGTGTGACATTTTTATGTGCTTATTCTCTCTCCCCACTCTCTCTCCCTCTCTCCTTCTCTCCCTCCCTCCCAACCTCTCTCTCTCTCCCCTTCTCTCCCTCCCTTCCTCTCTCTCTCTCCCCTTCTCTCCCTCCCTTCCTCTCTCTCTCTCTCCCTCTCTCCTTCTCTCCCTCCCTCTCTCTCTCCCCTATTGGGTGGGGAATAGTCCATTTGGAATCTTAAGCAGATTTCACCCCTCCCTATAATAGGATTCTCAGTCTGGTGTGTGGTGGGTGCAGTGCTGTGATTATCCAGTATATTTACTATATAAACTCTGCTGGGCACACACTCAGAACAGTTCTGCTAGGTCAAAATTAATTACAGAAGTTGTTAAGCATACAGCAGCTGTTGTAAACAAATACAAATACATTTTCATATCAAACAAGCCCCTTGTATCTCGGCACACAAAATAAATCTGCCACTTGTTTACTAACAAGTTAGGCCATCATCAAGCTGTGCTGGTTAGAGTGAGATAAATGAATATTCTCCAACTAGCCCCAGAGCGCTCAGATCCTGGCCACGCCATGGATTTAAACAACAGCTCTGCAGCTTTGTCTCTTGGTTTGTTCCATCCTTTCTCTCTCTCTCTCTCTCTCTCTCTCTCTCTCTCTCTCTCTCTCTCTCTCCCCATCTCTCTCTTATCCCTCAGCCTCTCTTTCTTCTTGGCCGGTCTATTCTCTTTCATAGGTTGCCTCTCCGTTATTCTCCGTAGCCTAGCCTTGTTTTTCTCTAGGACAGCTTCAGAGCGTGGGTAATTCCTTTATTTCCACCGAGCTGAACAGATCACTTTTCGTTATCAGCGGTTTTCTGCGCTCGGCACAAACTGTCTCTCTGTGGAGAACAAAGGCTTTCCACTAGTCTAACAGAACAGGTGTTCTGCTGGGTTTCGGGTTGGATGAGGAACAACTGCTCAGTCTGAGAGGAACTCTTCCTTGACACACAGACTGACGAAGATCACAACCATACCTAGTTCTCGATCCTTTCATACTGCTTCAGATCATCGGTCCTATGTCAATTTCCTCCTCTCCTCTGTCAGGATTCACCTCTATCTTCCCCATCACCTCTATAGATCTGGACCACTGAAATAACTCTATGATCTGAAACAGTTCACCGCCTGAGGCAACGTCTAGAATGCCTTAGACAGGCACCTAATCAGCCTTACGTTCTCTATAAAACAGAGAGAGCATATCTATGCATATAAAGCGTATCTATGTCCTTTACTAAAACCACAAGATGCAATAGTCTCTAGTAGTTCCACTTTTCTAAAGTCTACTGCAACATGTGAACAGTAATCGTACTGTGGGCTTAACAGCAACACTTGTTCACTCCTTCATGTCATGTCTCTTCCTACTGTGGATTTAGCAACATCGTAATACACCGGAGGCCTTGTCATGACTGTAGAGTGTGGAGCTGTGGAATAGGCCATCGGGCTCAGGGCCCTGCCGGCCCCAGCAGCACGGAAGCAGCAGTCATTTCCCAGCCCAGCAGCACTCACTGACCTGACCTGACCTAACACACACACACACACACACACACACACACACACACACACACACACACACACACACACACACACACACACACACACACACACACACACACACACACACACACACACACACACACACACACACACA
This sequence comes from Oncorhynchus nerka, assembly GCF_034236695.1. Lineage (NCBI taxonomy): Eukaryota > Metazoa > Chordata > Actinopteri > Salmoniformes > Salmonidae > Oncorhynchus > Oncorhynchus nerka. The sequence continues at coordinate 69,079,708 of NC_088423.1, forward strand.
CACACACACACACTCCCTGACCCGTGCGTAGGGTGACCTCCCCCTCCCTAGCTCTGCTCCAGCAGGTCCCGGTCACCTCTTCTTATTTATAAGCCATTTCACACAGCCCTGCTCCCATTAGAGAGCCAGTCTTGGCCAGTCTTGGCCCGTCAGACACACTAAACACTCCACACGCTAAACATCACATAAACCAGTAAGGCAGCCAGGGGCTGGGGATGGAACAGAGAAGACCCCAGGGCCACCACACAAGGCCACCACCCACAAAGCCCAGGAAGAGATTACACCACTCATCTGAAAAGAGCAATGTAAATATATTGACCCACTTCCTGGTTGGCAGACATTGTCTGTAGCTTCAGCTGAGAGACAGGCTAGAGCTGGGAGTCTGCTCTGTCGGCTGTACAGCTGCTGCACCACCATTACTTCCATTTAGCTCTAATATTATTGTATATCCTTTATCACCTTCTAGCATCACCAAATGTCAGATGAGTAGTTATTTTAGTTTCATAGGAGTCATCTGGGAAATAATTACCCACTGATGTGATTTAAAGATGTGTGGAAACTGATGGTTAGGCTTATTGGAGCATAATTGAACATTTCATTATTTTCCCTTCAGTTCTGTGGAGCTCTGAACAGCTAGCTGAATATTCAAGGCATAACATTTGACTAGCAGATTGATTTACAAATGCATACAAGACTTTAATAGGCAGCCGTGCTCCTGTGTGACTGAAAACAAGATTATCCTGAACTGGCAACATTAAAACACTGTGGGAAGTCTCTGAATGTTAGCTGGTTTACTTTCCAGAGGCTAGGGCCTTTGTCAGGGAAGACACACAGCAATGGGGAACACAGACACACAGATTCACATAGACACACACATAGACACACACACCTGTGATGGTGACGGAGGCGTGGCCGTCCTCACCCAATAATGGGTTGGTCAGTCTGCAGCTGTAAGTGCTATTGGGCTCCAGGGTGACAGTCAGGACACTGCGCATGCTGAACAGCCCCTCCTCATTGGCCACCAGGGAGGTGGTGACGTTGTCTGTCAGGTTGTGCCCGCCCCCATCCTGCCACAGTACGTCAGCCTCAGGGTAGCCACCGTACGCCACGCAGGTCAGCGCCACCTCGTCACCCGGCCGCAGGTTGGAGTCCGGCTCCAGGGTCACCAGAGGCTTGGAATAGGGGGCTGAGGGGGAGAGAGGGGGAGAGAGGAGGGGAGAAGAACAGACACACACAGAATTTTTGCCAAGTCACCAGAAGCTTGGAGTAGGGGGCTGGAGGGGGGGGGGGAGCAGAGACATACAGAGTTTTAGTCAGATTATCAGCAGTGAGGGACACCTAGGGAACTGTTTGACATGATTCCCATTAAATTGTTAATTACATTTAGGGAGCTTAGCATAACATCGAGCTTAAGATCCCAGAGACATCATCTTGCAGCATATCCTGGTGCTCCCTTCTGTCCTCCTCCATCTCCTCCCTGGAGAGAGCCACGGCTCTGAGCCAAGCCGCCTCACAATACAACGCAACCACCACAGGATGGCGGGCCTGGGGGAAATAGGCACGGCTCTGAGAATTTGGGACTGCTGTGCTCTGTTCAGGGGCTTGGCAGGAGGGGGCGGGCGGTGAGGAGGTGAGGGGGGTGAATCCTCAGCCTGGAATGAATTCCCTGCTCTCCAATCCCCTGAGCTAAAACACAACCAGAGAGGCGGCGGGCAGAGAGAGGAGGCTGTATTCCCTGAGCCAATCATAACACAGCAAACAATGGGGAGGACAGGGAGGGAGAAGAAGGAGATTAAATAACTTCATGCGGGTTGCCTTTTGAAAAGTGGGCTCTCTCGCTCTCTCTCTCTCAGCACTAAGACGGAATGTCAGCCTGCCACTAACCTCCCTGGCTATCCATTTGACTGACAGGCAGATTTCCACAGAGACCCGTCATTTTCTCAGAGCACTGTGGGAAGGGAGCTCTATGATGTTAACTGTAAATGCCAGCTAAAAATAATACATCTATGAATCGAATGCATGAAAAGGGGCCAATTTGTCACTGTTTGAGCGACTGTGTCAGTTTTCCCCTTTCTCTACCCAGACTAGCCAGCCAAGAGGAAACCTGTTGAAGGTTAACACTGCTTAATGCACATACATCCTTAGACAGGAAAGGCCCAATTTAACAACAAAACATGGAAATTAGTGGCGAGGGAGGGAGGGAGGGAGGAGTTCACCAACACTGTGTGTGAAGTCATAAAGAATCATTCTAAATAAAAGTGCACTCAGTTGTGATGATGGTCCTGTGATGGAACAACCACCTTCATCACCGAGCTGCTAGTAACAATCAATCTTGTCAGGAACTAATACTCAAAGCCAGTGATTGACCACAACCAGAGGACCACAATCAGAAAGTATCGACCAAACACATTATTGTGCATCCCTGACGGAACTAAGTGTTTTATGACCAATTTCTGTGTTGTGTTAGGCATCGATCCTAAAGGTCTCGCATGATTATCAAAGAAGGGCCTGTGATATGTGACCAAATTGCCCTCTAGTGGCCTCATGGGTGGAATTATTTCATAATTGATAAACATGAATTTTAAAAAATTCAAAAGGAAAATCCGGTGTTTCTATGTTAAACGGTTTTGTTATAATTCAGTCTTCTGTGATGGACAGTCGTGGCCAAAAGTTTTGAGAATGACACAAATAAGAATTTCCACAAAGTCTGCTGCTTCAGTGTCTTTAGATATTTTTGTCAGATGTTACTATGGAATACTGAAGTATAATTACAAGCATTTCATAAGTGTCAAAGGCTTTTATTGACAATTACATGAAGTTGATGCAAAGAGTCAATATTTGCAGTGTTGACCCTTCTTTTTCAAGACCTCTGCAAACCACCCTGGCATTCTGTCAATTAACTTCTGGGCCACATCCTGACTGATGGTAGCCCATTCTGGCATAATCAATGCTTGGAGTTTGTCAGATTATGTGGGGTTTTGTTTGTTTGTCCACCCGCCTCTTGAGGATTGACCATAAATTCTCAATGGGATTAAGGTCTGGGAGTTTCCTGGCCATGGACCCAAAATATTGATGTTTTGTTCCCCGGGCCACTTAGTTTTCACTTTTGCCTTATTGCAAGGTGCTCCATCATGCTGGAAAAGGCATTGTTCGTCACCAAACTGTTTCTGGATGGTTGGGAGAAGTTGCTCTCGGAGGATGTATTGGTACCATTCTTTATTCATGGCTGTGTTCTTGTCCAAAATTATGAGTGAGCCCACTCCCTTGGCTGAGAAGCAACCCCACACATGAATGGTCTCAGGATGCTGTACTGTTCACATGACACAGGACTGATGGTAGAGCTCACCTTGTCTTCTCCGGACAAGCTTTTTTCCGGATGCCCCAAACAATCGGAAAGGGGATTCATCAGAGAAAATGACTTTACCCCAGTCCTCAGCAGTCCAATCCCTGTACCTTTTGCAGAATATCAGTCTGTCCCTGGTGTTTTTCCTGGAGAGAAGTGGCTTCTTTGCTGCCCTTGTTGACATCAGGCCATCCACCAAAAGTATTCGCCTCACTGTGCGTGCAGATGCACTCACACCTGCCTGCTGCCATTCCTGAGCAGGCTCTGTACTGGTGGTGCCCCAATCCCGCAGCTTTAGGAGACGGTCCTGGCGCTTGCTGGACTTTCTTGGGCACCCTGAAGCAACAACAATTGAACCGCTCTCCTTGAAGTTCTTGATGATCCGATAAATGGTTGATTTAGGTGCAATCTTACTGGCAGCAATATCCTTGCCTGTGAAGCCCTTTTTGTGCAAAGCAATGATGACGGCTCGTGTTTCCTTACAGGTAACCATGGTTGCAGAGGAAGAACAATGATTCCAAGCATCACCCTCATTTTGAACACAATCAGCATGACAGAGTGATCTCCAGCCTTGTCCTCGACAACACTCACACCTGTGTTAACAAGAGAATCACTGACATGGTGTCAGATGGTCCTTTTATGGCAGGGCTGAAATGCAGTGGAAATGCTTTTGGGGGATTCAGTTCATTTGCATGGCAAAGAGGGACTATGCAATTAATTGCAATTCATCTGACCACTCTTCATAACATTCTGGAGTATATGCAAATTGCCATCATACAAACTGAGGCAGCAGTCTTTGTGAAAATTAATATTTGAGTCATTCTCAAAACATTTGGCCACGACTGTATATAAAGTGTAATATTGGGATGCAAACTCAAAATGTAATACATTTCAACTCTATATCTGACATGGAACAGGTGTCTTCTTTTTTAAAGCCCATAACCATGAGTGAGAGGTGTATACTTTTGTTTCAAAATAGATTTGCTTAAGACTCCCAAGAAACACTCTGTGTGACCCTCATTTAGCCCACTGCAGTAAAAGGTTAAAGAGGGGACTCTACTTCCTGCATGTGAAGCCCTTCAGGTGTCTCCTTCTCCTCACCTCCTTTTCAACCGTATTGGAGGAAACAAACCAAGATCCTCATCCTCCGACCCTCTTCTCCAATGTGTTTTAAGACAGGATTCGAGGAAAGATGTATCGAGAGAGATGTGGTAGCTGCAGGCCAAGCATATACTCATATCTCCCTATCTAACTTTGAGCACCAGTTGTCAGAGCAGGTCACAGATCACTGCAGCTGTACATAGCCCATCTGTAAATAGCCCATGCAACTACCTCATCCCCATACTGTTTTTTTTTTTGCTCCTTTGCACCCCAATATCTCTACTTGTACATTCATCTTCTGAACATCTATCACTCCAGTGTTTAATTGCTAAATTGTAATTATTTCACCACTATAGCCTATTTATTGCCTTACCTCCCTCATCTTACCTCATTTGCACACACTGTATATAGACTTTTATATTGTGTTATTGACTGTATGTTTGTTTATTCCATGTGTAACTCTGTGTTGTTGTTTGTGTTGCACTGCTTTGCTTTATCTTGGCCAGGTCGCAGTTGTAAATGAGAACTTGTTCTCAACTGGCCTACCTGGTTAAATAAAGGTGAAACACATTTTTAAAATGGTTCAGCTTTCCCAGTCTGAAGTCGTTATTGTAAAACTTAAAAGAGAATGTGTTCTCAACGACTTACCCGGTAAATAAAGTTAAAAAATTAACAGACTCACCTGCTACCTGGAGCAGTAGGGCTGCACTACCGTAGGCCTCCACCCTGACGAAGCAGGTGTAGCTACCCTCGTCGGCCACCCGGACCCCCCTCAAGAGGAGCGAGGTGTTGCCCGTGCCCAGCTGGGAGGGGTACAGGCTGGTGCGGTTGGCATAGCGCTCTCCCTGGTCTGCCAGCTGGTCCTGGCTAGCCCAGTAGCTGTGCACACTGCGCTTGGTGTCCGTCAGCTGCCAGAAGACACTGAGGTCAGACAGGTTGAAGGGAGAGGCGTGGCTGAAGGAACAGTTGAGGGTGGTGTCCATGCCATACAGCGCCACCACTGGCAGCTCTGGGACTTGCACTTCTAGGACAGCTAGATAGGAGAGAGAGGAGAGAGAGTGAGTATGTCAATAACAGCAAACATAGACCTGTGTGTTTAGCCATGTAGTGGAGAGAGATGTCTAAATAAGCTTTAGGGAGATGAATGAACTGCAATAAAAAGGTAGCTCCTAAATATCCACTTGTAGCCAGTGGTGAGTTAATAATCTAGACAGTGGTCTGTCTGGTGAGAAAGAACACTCTCCATCTCTCTCCAGAGTGTACTGTCTCCCTCAACACAACACGGGGCTAAGCTGCTCAATGGTGAGTGTGATTTGTTTTGTTTTAATGCGGAAACCCTCCTTAAGGCATCTGATCTCCACATTGCTTGTCTAGACTGGACGCTCCTCTCCTCTCCTCTCCTCTCCTCTCCTCTCTGCAGCCAAAAGCAGGCTTTGCATAATCATTCTGGCTTAGTAGCCATCTCAGACACCACAGAGAGAGGAGGCTACAGCTAAACCATTCACAATGTATTCCTGTCTCCACTTCTACAGGTCTGGTTGTGTGATGAACATCAGGACAGAAAAAGCCATTCCAACACCTGGAATCCCCCTGAATCTAGTCTAGTGTGATGCATCCTATACTAGACTGCTGCTATTCTCTATGACAACCTCTTCTGTATTCGTGCCTATCAGATTTAATAACAATCACACACTTCTGAATGAAATAATTGTGATTGAGGTGTAACAATTGATTTCCCAATTATCAACAAACAACACTTTCATCCAAGTGCAATCCGTGGATGAGGACGCTCAGTCAAGGCAAAGATATTTTGGTAGACACATAGCCAAACCTCACAGGAGAGACCCCACATTCACCAATATGCCCCTGCTCATCTATAGGCACACTGCCACCTGCTGGATCTTCATGTAACTACAGGCCAGAGGACAACAGGGCAAAATAGACAAATTTGCCAACACCTTAACATCCAAAAATATACCATCCACCCCATCCATAAAACCATGGAAACAGAAGAACAACAAGCCCCAGTAACTAACAAACACAAGAATGTCAGTCTAGGTGATGCACTACAGTTCCTCCCAACCCCTGTGAAAATCACAAAGCCGATTTTTAATTTACTGACATTAACACAGTGGTGTGATGTTTGTCTATAGCCCCATAATGTGACTACACTTCCTCTGCTGTGCCACAGCACAGTCGACAATCCAATCCAGTAATCATGGCATACCATTACAGTAGCAGGGTTTATTGTAGGGCGGTATGTCTGTCTACCAGACTAACGTTCTAGTAGTTTGTGCATGTGTGTTTTTGTATTGCTTTCTGGGTAATGAATAGGCAACAGGCAGGACTGCAGCGGAAATGACGGCCCCCACAGAGGCATGCACACAGAGGAGGGAGGAGACACAGCAATTAGATCACTCCCAGAGCAGACCGGAATGACTCACTCCAATGGGTTCACAGAGGAGGAGAGAGAGGAGGGAGAGAGAGGTAAGAGGGAGGTAGGGGGAGAGAATGGGAGAGGGGCAGAGAGAGGGCAGCTGAGAGAGGGCAGAGAGGGGGAAAATGATGGACAAGAGGGGAGAGGAAGGAGAGTGAGAGGGCAACTTTGAGCGTGCACTTAAAGATAATATCAGGAAACAAGCCAGGAGGGGAGAGCACTGCAGCCCATCGCTAATCCCCTAACTCAGGACAGGGCCCAAGTCAGGCAAGAGATAAGTACTCATCCCTCTCTCCTTCGATCTCTTTCTCCCACCTTCTCTAACCAGTGACCCTCTTCTTGGTGCCAGTCTGGTGAGGGTGCAGCAGGACATTGGGGCAGCATGTTAACACACTGACAGACCGAGAGCAGCAGGAGAGCACAGCGTTTCACATCCACTTCACTGCACCCAGAGGGGAGAGGCTGTTAGCTCTGACGTCATGGAAACTGTGAGTAAGCATCTGATGTCCTATTCCTTCAGAGGTGAAACACGGAGGAGGAAAACTGGTATTGTTTCTGCTTTTAACCTCTAGATATCTCCAACAAACACAACAACATACTGTAGTATTTGTGATAACTCCTTTGGTCTAGGGGGTTGTGGTTGAAAAAGTGTATTGTGAGAGGTGGTGTCTCCCTGTTTGAGGGAGGAGGGCTAAGGGCTCTCCCCGGCCCCCTGAGAGGCGATAAAGAGATGCTCAGAGCAGAGAGTGGTGGAGGGAGGGGATGGCAGGGCAGATTTACACCCTGCACTTTGTGTTTATGGGCCCAGCTCTGTTTGAGTGCCTGTGAGAGAGACAGAGCCGTGCACTTTCACAGCCGACATGAAATAAACTCATTAAAGCCCTGTGAGCGCTGGCTGGCACTCTTCCCTCAGAGTGGAGCGCCACGCAAGCAGACACGCAGGCAGGGAGGCAGAAAGACACGCAGAGAGACAGACAGACAGACGGACAGGCAGACACGCAGGCAGGGAGGCAGAAAGACACGCAGAGAGACAGACAGACAGGCAGGCAGGCAGGCAGAAAGACACGCAGAGAGACAGACAGACAGACAGACAGACAGACAGACAGACAGGTAGGCAGGCAGAAAGAGGCAGGGAGGGAGGGAGGGAGGGAGGGCGGCAGGCAGGCAGGCAGGCATCAGGGAGGGAGGCAGGGGGAAGGGAGGGAGGCAGGCAGGGAGGCAGGCAGCAGGGAGGGAGGCAGGGGGAAGGGAGGGAGGCAGGCAGGCAGCAGGGAGGGAGAGGCAGGCTGCAGGGAGGGAGGGAGGGAGGGGGGCAGTCAGGTAGGCAGGGCAATCTAGCATTGGCCCTGTGGAATATTTACATCACTCACTCCCCTCAACCCCTCCACTCCCCTCAACCCCTCCGCTCCCCTAATCCCTGGGCTGTCTCTCTTCAACCCCTCCGCTCCCTAATCCCTGGGCTGTCTCTTCAAACCCTCCGCTCCCCTCATCCCTGGGCTGTCTCTTCAACCCCTCCGCTCCCCTCATCCCTGGGCTGTCTCTTCAACCCCTCCGCTCCCCTAATCCCTGGGCTGTCTCTTCAACCCCTCCGCTCCCTAATCCCTGGGCTGTCTCTTCAACCCCTCCGCTCCCCTAATCCCTGGGCTGTCTCTTCAACCCCTTCGCTCCCTAATCCCTGGGCTGTCTCTTCAACCCCTCCGCTCCCCTCATCCCTGGGCTGTCTCTTCAACCCCTCCTCCCTAATCCCTGGGCTGTCTCTTCAACCCCTCCGCTCCCCTCATCCCTGGGCTGTCTCTTCAACCCCTCCGCTCCCCTAATCCCTGGGCTGTCTCTTCAACCCCTCCGCTCCCCTAATCCCTGGGCTGTCTCTTCAACCCCTCCGCTCCCCTCATCCCTGGGCTATCTCTTCAACCCCTCCGCTCCCCTAATCCCTGGGCTGTCTCTTCAACCCCTCCGCTCCCCTAATCCCTGGGCTGTCTCTTCAAGACCTACCTCAACTCAACATAACAGTGATGCTGTTACTGGACCCTGGCTAGCCTAGTGCTAAACTCACCAGTACAGATGCAGCCTCAAGAGTAGTGATGGGGGTGGGAGGAATCTATATAGATTCATATCAGGATAGTAGTGTTTTCAGCACTTTTATTTCAAACCTATTTTTCACATGGCTCTCTCTCATTCCTCTGCAGCAGACATATGGTGAGCAATATGTTTGGACCATGGAATCATAATAAAATCACAGTATTGAATCGCAATACATATAGAATTGTGAGAATAGCAATACATATTGTATCAGCAGCTAAGTATCGAGATAATATCGTATCATGAGGTCCCCGGCAATTCCCAGCCCTACTCGAGAGCCACCCTGAACTTGTGAGCTTAGATGAATGGTTCGCTGCACGGATATCCCTGCTAGTACAGATTAGCCCCGGCTAGTGCTAAGCTAATATATACAGATGAGTGGGGCAGAGGGGCTGAGGGGCCTGCTGAGTGTGAAGCAGCATGGCAGGCAGGGCAGGCAGCAGGCTGACAGGGGCTGGGAGGAGAACCACAGGCTTCATACATAGGCAGCTGACAAGGTGACACAACATGGCTCTTGGTAAACAAATTCCTTAGCCACAGCGGCAGTGACATCTCACCTCAGTCCTCCAGACGCACCCATGCACACACACACACACGCACACACATACACGACAGAGGGCATTGTTATTCAGCTCAGTCCTGGCTCCTGACAGCTCCACAGCACTGTGAGAGCCAGTCTGAGACACAGGGCATTCTGACACTACAATATCCACTGTCATAGTATTGCTACACAACAGACAGGTCCCAATCACCGTGTTCAGTGACACCCACACAAACACCTACACATTAACATCTCACTCTGCTTGCGATGACTAAAGTTGAATTCACTCGGTTCAATAGAATGTACCCCCGTATCTAGTAGAATGCAACACATAGCCTACACATTCCGTGTTGATGTTCCATTGTCATTCAGCTGACCCTGGTCAATGGAACACAACCCTAAACAGAAATACCTAAACCTGTAATAACCGGATCCCTTTAATAACCTGGGCTGTTAAACACAAGGGCTTCAATAAGACCACAGCTTCCATCTCCCTCCAGCTCCTGATACAATAACCCACACTGTTCAATAGCCCTGGTTCATAACTGCTTCTCCAATAACAAACACAGAATAGAACTCGGCTTCAAATGAACTGTGCTTAATAACAGTGAACATCACCCACTAGGCCAATAGGCACCTTACACACAGGTTAAAGGACCCCTGCTCGATAACAGACGGCAGAGCTGCCAGTCGTACTGTTCATTAGAAGACGTTAGGTACACGTGTTCAGAGATATGGTAAAGCCCCTTTGTCGAACACGGCATAAAGGAACAGCCATGATAAGAGTGCACAGACATACATACACTGGCATATTGCGGCGGTAATATTGACTTAACTGAGTAAGCACACACAGGCAGTGTAGTTAGTGTTCTTTCTGGCTAAGTAGTGAGCTGCTTAAAAAGATGTGGCAATAATGCCCCCATCAGGTGGTCAAAAGTACTGCAGCTTCAGACATGTTGATCTTTGCACGAATGACCCACCTGAATAGCTAACGAACAGGAAGTTCACAGATGCTTAGTGCCCTATCACAGCAGCTCTTCTTTCAGTAAATGTCGTTGTTCAAACACGCCAACTAAAGCCAAGCCCAGAACCTTTTGAATATGTCCAGGGGAAGACAAATAAAAAGCAACATCTGGAATACATTGAGAGATGTAGTGGTAGTTTAGACACGGTCAGATTAACACTGCTCGGAATTATCACTCACGACACATAGAGAATCTATTCTAAAGCTGAGCCTTTCCTCCCGTCCTGCTCCTGAAAGAGAGACACAAAATGGAGGGGATTATGTAGGTCTCTGAGCCTTGAATAATGGGGTCACTCATGACATTTACCAATTTAACACTGTCTCTCCATATCTGGGCTACAGTCATCATAGTGTGAAAGCCATCTCTGACTGTGAGAGATATATGAGGTGCAGATAGCTAGTGGAGCAGACAGGAGCTCAGGTTGCTTATTTTCAGCAACGTAATAAATCAAGATGCACTACACTTCCTTTCTCCTGACTCTGTCGGTCTATCTCTCTTTCTCCCTCTCTCTCCCGCTCTCATTTGTTGTTTATGCTCTCTCCATCGTCTTCTCTCCACAGACATGGCGGGCGGGTGCTTTATCAGGGGTAGCTGGTCTCATATCCCGTCAATAAGCTGTTAATGGGCTCTGACAGGCAGATAATGGGGGGCCAGTTGCACAGGAGCTGCCTGGGAGATAAGGACAAGCCTAACCTTCCTCCACCACCTGCCTGAGAGAGAAGAGAGAGCACACAACCTGGGATGAGTATGAGGAGCGAGCCATAGGAGCAAATTCATCCCAGCAGGAGAGGGGGTGGGGTGGATTTGAGTTTGTGCAGCTTAATCCAAATGACTGGGGTTAAGGTGAGCCTATACGCTATGCATACGATTACAGAAGAGCCCAGCTAAGTTGATCAAACTGTATTATTGTAGAGGTGGCAAAGGTTTGGGTTCTAATCCCTCAGATAGACAAGTGTTTGACACCTACTGGCCCTGGTAATAACCAAAGCCATGTCTGGGAGGGTAGAGCCCTTGCTCAAATTTCAGGCTGCAATTCTGTTCTGCCTTATGAAGGGGTCAGGGAGCAGTGGATGTAAGCATTAATGCTGGTGGTTAAGGGGTGAAAGGGTCAGGGGCTGGGGCTATGTGTCTAGATGGTACCTTGAGCCCGTCTCCTCCTGAGACACAGCGACCTCACTCAGGACCCTGTAACCATGGCAACATATGGCCCCGCCTCTCCGGAGACACAGTGACCTCAGTCAGGGCTCCGTAACCGTGGCAACACCCGACCCTGCTTCTCCTGAGACACAGTGACCTCACTCAGGGCCCTGTAACTGTGGAAGCACCCGGTAACCGTGGAAACAACCTGTAGGTAAGTGTCTCCTCTCTCTGTATGTCAGGCAGGGAAGCTTCTTCCTCAGCACCAAGCAATGATGCTGCTTTCCAGGCACAGATCAGAGCGGTAGTGGTGGGTCATTCATCCTGTTCATCACAGCCCACTAAACACAAAGATAACCTGCATATGGCTCCAGGCCCCAGCAGGCCACGCTCAGCACTCCCTACGCAGAACTGCAATCTCTGCACGTTACCCGCATCAATGTTTAAACGATCCCACAAGACAGCTTTTTTAGGGCTTGTTCAAATAATCATGAGGTGCTTGATGGGTAATGCACTCTGTTTAAATGGCTAGGCTACAGTGCAGAGTGAGCGGGGAGAGAGAAGGAGGGGCGAGCAGCTCAGTGCAGTAGCCAACCTGTTAGTAGACTGACTGGGCATTATGTATGCATCGCAGAGAAAGCAATCTTTGTCGAGCCTGTCCTCGATTGTTTTTAAAAGGATACTTCACTGGCCACAATCAAATTAGTAAGAACATCACTGATAAGGGGTAATAACCCGAAATAGAATTTCTGTGCGGGCAAAAACGTCCCCTCTCTACAGAATCAATTGCTGTGAAGAGAAAAGGAGGACAGGGAGGGGGCATTCCTAGTTAGCAGACCTCAAAGGGTACGCCAGAGATGCGGGCGTGAGCAGGCTATTTACACGCTTCAGGGCCTTGCCATAATGTCTGCCGCTCTCTGACTGCCATACTAGATGTGATCTATTCAATTATGCTAATGAATTAGAATTACCTCCCAGCTCTCGTCATTAAAACTGAATCCAGGTCAGCTTGCCATTTTTGCATTTGCATGAATAAAATTTCCCTTTTAACGTGGAGATGCTAAGAGCGGGCAGGTGGGCGCAAGCAGCAGCAAATGGCAGAGGCCTGGCAGGCTGGTGGAACTGCTGACGGAACAGAGAGCATGACAACAAGCAATTAGCCAGACAGCATCCTGTTAATGATTCTGCTTTACACTACTGGCTCTACTGCCTCTCAGCTGCTAATGCTGCTTATGGAGCCTGGATGCTAGGCCTACTTACTGTGCTGTTGCTTGCCTGTTAACTTAGAGCAACCCCACTGAGAGTACTGCTACTAGTCTAGTGCATTAAAAGTACATGGAGTATACCAAACATTAGGGACACCTTGCTTCCCAATTCGTAATGGCATGGACTCTACAAGGTGTTGAAAGTGTTCCACAGGGATGCTGGCCCATGTTGACCAATGCTTCCCACAGTTGTATCAAGTTGTCTGGATGTTCTTTGAGTGGTGGACTATTATTGATACACACGGGAAACTGTTGAGCGTGAAAAACCCAGCAGCGGCGCAGTTCTTGATTACAACCCGGTGCGCCTGGTACCTCCTACCATACTCCGTTCAAATGCACTTCAATTTTGTGTCTTGCCCATTCACCCTCTGAATGACACACATACACAATTCATGTCTCGATTGTCTCAAGATTTAAAAATCCTTCTTTAACCGGTCTCCTCCCCTTCATCTACACTGATTGAACTGGATTAAACAAGTGACATCAATAAGGGATCATAGCTTTCACCTGGATTCACCTGGTCAGTTTATGTCATGTGCAGTTGAAGTTGGAAGTTTACATACACCTTAGCCAAATACATTTAAACTCAGGTTTTCACAATTCCTGACATTTAATCCCAGTAGAAATTCCCCGTCTTAGGTAAGTTAGGATCACTGCTTTATTTTAAGAATGAAAATGTCAGAATAATAGTAGAAAGAATTATTTATTTCAGCTTTTATTTCTTTCATCACATTCCCAGTGGGTCAGAAGTTTACATACACTCAATTAGTATTTGGTAGCATTGCCTTTACATTGTTTAATTTGGGTCAAACGATTCGAGTAGCCTTCCACAAGCTTCCCACAATAAGTTGGGTGAATTTTGGCTCATTCCTCCTGACAGAGCTGATGTAAGTCAGGTTTGTATGCTTCCTTGCTCGCACAAGCTTTTTCAGTTCTGCCCACAACTTTTCTATAGGATTGAGGTCATGGCTTTGTGATGGCCACTCCAATACCTTGACTTTGTTATCCTTAAGCCATTTTGCCACAAATTTGGAAGTATGCTTGGGGTCATTGTCCATTTGGAAAACCCGTTTGCGACCAAGCTTTAACTTCCTGACTGATGTCTTGAGATGTTGCATCAATATATCCACATAAATTTTCCTTCCTTTCCATCCTCTTGAAGCCATCTAATTTGTGAAGTTCACCAGTCCCTCCTGCAGCAAAGCACCCCCACAACATGATGCTGCCACCCCCGTGCTTCACGGTTGGGATGGTGTTCTTCGGCTTGCAAGCCTCCCCCTTTCTCCTCCAAATATAACGATGGTCACTTTGGCCGAACAGTTCTATTATTGTTTCATCAGACCGGAGGACTAAAAAGTATGATCTTAGTCCCCATGTGCAGTTGCAAACCGTTGTCTGGCTTTTTTATGGGGGTTTTGGAGCAGTGGCTTCTTCCTTGCTGAGCGGCCATTCAGGTTATGTCGATATAGGACTCGTTTTGCTGTGGATATAGAGACTTTTGTACCTGTTTCCTCCAGCATCTTCACAAGGTCCTTTGCTGTTGTTCTGGGATTGATTCCCACTTTTTGCACCAAAGTACGTTCATCTCTAGAAGACAGAACGCGTCTCCATCCTGACCGGTATGACGGCTTCGTGGTCCCATGGTGTTTATACTTGCGTACTATTGTTTGTACAGATGAACGTGGTACCTTCATGTGTTTGGAAGTTGCTCTCAAAGATGAACCAGACTTGTGGAGGTCTACAATTGTTTTTCTGAGGTGTTGGCTGATTTCTTTTGATTTTCCCAAGATGTCAAGCAGAGGCACTGGGTTTGAAGGTAGGCCTTGAAATCCATCCACAGATACACCTCCAATTGACTCAAATTATGTTAATTAGCCTATCAGAAACTTCTGAAGCCTTGACATCATTTTCTGGAATTTGCCAAGCTGTTTAAAGGCACAGCCAACTTAGTGTATGTAAACTTCTGACCCACTGGAATTGTGATACAGTGAATTATAAGTGAAATAATCTGTTGGAAAAATGACTTGTGTCATGCACAAAATAGATGTCCTAACCGACTTGCCAAAACTATAGTTTGTTAATTAACAAGAAATTTGTGAAGTGGTTGAAAAACGAGTTTTAATGACTCTAACCTAAGTGTATGTAAACTTCTGACTTCAACTGTACACTCAGTGTCTATGGATACTGAAACAAAGAAACGTGTCACCACCACAGAGTCTGCAGAAGACCTGTCAACAGCTGTGCTAAGCAACGTTTTCTTCTTTTACAATGTTACCAACAGTTTAGACGGGGACTCTACCTCTGTACTCTACTAGAGGTTGTCTTGGGAGAGTGCAGTGGCAATGTGGCAGCCTCAGAGTGTAATCCTGTGTGGAGATAGGGGTATTTAATGGTGCAGCACAGGATTGACACTGATACGGTTATTTAATGGCGGAGTAGAGGAGAGACACTGTAGAAGACAAGTGGGATTAGCAAGGGCCTATAATCCTAATCAGAGGCCTACTGGAGACAACAGGCCCAGAGGACCCCAGGTCTCACACACACACACACATACAGACACACACACACCAGCACATACACACGTGCACACCCACTCACTATTTCCACATGACAGTTTGTCTCTATCGACAGACTTCAAAGCACATGATTTAGAGTATTAATTAAAACATGCTGTACAGTGTTACCTAATACTGTAAATCCCTAATTCAACAGTAAACTTCACTAAGTAAATAAAGGATAATCATATATTGTGTGAGGTAAAAACATTATTAACTACAACTTAAAGAGCTACACAGAATCCGTCTGAGATACCTCCCTCCCTCCGTCCCAGCAGCCGCCAAAGCCAGTAATTAGCAGACCAGAGACCCATGAAGGCTGGAACGGTACTAGGCCCTAATGAAGCCCTGCTCCTAGCTCTCTCCCTCTTAGAGTCTCTGTCTGACTGCTGACTCCAGCACACTGCCCTGAGCACTACAACAACCCTGCTGCCTAGTGCCCAGGCTACACCAACCACAACTCCCCCTTCTTACTGGAACATGAGAGGCTGACTCGCCCACCACACTCTCTGACTCACTGGAGAAAAACGACACTCTCTGCAAGTCTCTTGTCAGGCAGGACCTCACCCTACTAACTACCCCAGGGCCCCATTTTAGCTCTGGCTAGAGAAGGACAAACCCAACCAATTTTCCTGTCCAAATCTAACTTTCTCCTCAGTCATAACGTTCTAAATGTTCCCATTCTGTCAAGTTTTCATTGTCTTTACTTTTTGCACTGTTAAGAATATTAGTTTGGAGAGTAAAGCCTCATTTCAGCTGTTGTTTTGTCTTTCTTGTCATTTCTTTGAAGGGAATGACTAAAACCCCTGCTAAAGCATATGGTTTAGATGGCGATGGAATTACACTTGGTGGTAGCTTTGATCTCTGGGTAATGGCAGGCCGTGGAGGGGGATAGGTGGACACCACCCACCGAGAGCTTGCACAGCAAGCAGCGTGGGCAGCAGGAGGGACAGCATGGTCTTCCTGGGGGTCTCGGTAGCGCGGGTCAGCCTCGTCAGACACAGCACTGTGGAAACAAACACAGAGACATGATCCGATTCGCTCTGGCCCAATTCATTTAAATACAACATTTCAGACAAGAAATCATCCAAAGAAAGACAGGGGAGTGAAAACAGCTACTGCTCATGTGAACTAAATCTAATGTCAACATTAAACCATGTTTATTTCACTTTTGTTTATTATCTACTTCGCTTGCTTTGGCAATGTTAACACGTTTCCCATGCCAAAAAAGCCCTTAAATTGAAATTAAATTGCTAGAGAAGGAGTGATAGGCAGAGAGATAGAGTGAGGGAAGAGTGAGAGAGAGAGAGGTAGAGAGGGAGAGAGAGAGAGAGAGAGAGGGAAAGAGAGAGGGGAGAGAGGAGGGGGAAGAGAGCTAGAGAGCTGTACACAGTACAAGGCATTTCTTTCAGGCCATTAGAGCTGAGTGAAGGGAACTTCCATTCTGACAGGAAACAGCCCAGTCATTTGCCTAGTGGCCTCAGGATGCCCACCCGTGGGAAAACATTAGATGTAGTGAACTCTTTTGACTCCTACCACACAAAACTGTCTCCTGTCTGCCACCACTCTCTCGGTGGGAGACTGCAGAGACGCTGTGTGTGTGTGTCAGGGTTTCCGTTAGCCGGCTAATATCCGGCTTTTGGCCTATTATTATTTATTTTTTAATTGAAAGGGCCGAAAAATGAAATTGGCACCTGAAAACTCTCCCGGAGAAGACAAAAAATCAAATTGCGAAATAATGCTTTTTAGCCTATTCATTGATGTAAATACCAGTTGATGTAAATACATTTGACCGGTCATGCTTCTATGGGTTCATTTGCATACTTTTGTGGAATTAAATCATTATGTATCTTATTTATCACAAGCACACAGCATACATATACAGAGCCTGTCAGACAGCGCTTTCATAAGCACAATCATTGCGCAACAATTCTAAATGCAATCCTGTGTTAAAAAATATATAATTGGCCACGATTAAAAAGAGCTAGTATTTGTATTTCTCAACTGGTAACTGAAGCGCGCTTCCCAATCGCCATTCAAATGCATAGCCAACGGAAGGCAGGCTTCGTCCGCGCGTCACACACCACTTTTGAAAACGTATAGTTACTTAATTGTTTGAAACTTTAACGTTTTACCTTGCTTCAAAGTAGCCTAGTCAATTATTGTATAAAGACTTCCATAATGCCATTGAAAACAGTAGCCTATTTCTCTCATGCTCTATTGATTATCAACTTTCTCTCATCGTCCGGTAGCCAAGAACACATTCGCGTGTAGACTACTGCCTTGTGCGTATTGCTGAGTTAATAATGCTAAGAAATAATAGTTTATCAACATTTTAATCTAAGCATTCTCAACTGCTGCATCAGATTCATTGCTTTTTAAAGTTGTATTATGTAGCCTAGGCATAGCCTACTGGTTGTATGAATTTTTGATCTATCGTTCCACAAACTGTCCCAGAGTCTGTTTGGGCTATTTCTTTATGGACAAACAACTGACCAATAGAATAGGTCAACTTTTCTACTATGAGGAAAGTAGGTTGACATATGCTCATAGGTAAGCGCATCCATAAGGCTGGTGTAACGGTTCTCTTGTGGTGAAGGAGAGTCAGCGTGTAGATTGCGATCCATGTTTATTTAACTGAAGTAAGACGAATCTAAATACAAACACTACAAAACAATAAATGTAACGAAAACCGAAACAGCCTAATACTGGTGCACATACACACAGACTAAGGACAATCACCCACAAAACCCAACACAAAACAGACTACCTAAATATGGTTCCCAATCAGAGACAATGACTAACACCTGCCTCTGATTGAGAACCATATCAGGCCAAACATAGAAATAGACAAACCAGACACACAACATAGAATGCCCACCCAGCTCACGTCCTGACCAACACTAAAACAAGGAAAACACATACGAACGATGGTCAGACCGTGACAGCTGGGGGAAGCTTTCCCTAAGTAAATTGAATAAAATTGCCAAAATTATATAGGCTAATTAGCCTACTCCTGTCTATACATAAATAAATAAAGTCATTCAAAATTGGTAACTAAAGCATGATTTCGCCACAGAAGATCATTAGCTTCCCCTAGCCGTAAATAAGTTGTAGATTACTTTTAAATCGCATTGCCTACAGTCAGAAGGAAAGGCAGCACAGTTTGGAATGCAAATGGCTATTGCTGTAAAGAGAACACAATGAAAATACTCTAATTTGTCTTTTCATAATTTGTATTTTCACTACTTAATAAACTCTTAAGGATCGGACCATTTAAAAAAAAAAAATCCCCTAAAGTGACACACCCAAATCGAACTGCCTGTAGCTCCGGACCTGAAGCAAAGATATGCATATTCTTGATACCATTTGAAAGGAAACACTTTGAAGTTTGTGGAAATGTAGAATGATTGTTGGAGAATATAACACATTAGATCTGGTAAAAGATAATACAAACACAAAAACATGCGGTGTCTTTTTTCATGTATCATCTTTGAAATGCAAGAGAAAGGCCATCATACAATATTGCAGTTTAGGCGCAATTTACATTTTGGCCACTAGTTTGCAGCAGTGTGTGTGCAAAGTTTCAGATTGATCCAGTGAAGCATTGCAATAGTCTGTCCAAATGTGCCGAATTGATACATTGTCAAGTACATAACTATAGAGAACATACAATATGGTAATACAAAATGTAAGTTTACACACTCCCAGGAATGTCATACATGATGGATCATTAGCTTATACACTAACTTTCACACATCTAGATGGCCAGGCGGTCCAGAGACAGCAGGGGTTCAAACTGTAGAACCCAGTTCCTACATTTGAATATAAAACTTATAAAACATCAAATTTTTATCAAACAAAACTATGCTACATTTTATCTCTGGGACCCTCAGAATGACAAATCAGAGCAAGATTACTGCATGTAAGTACATTATTTCCCTTTGAGGTGAACCTATCAAACCATTTGCCTTGATAAAAAATGTTTGTGGTTGTGCACTCTCCTCAAACAATAGCATGGTGTTTTTTCACTGTAATAGCAACTGCAAATTGGACAGTGCAGTTACATTAACAAGAATTTGACCTCTCTGCCCATATAAGACATGCCTATGTCCTGGGAAATGTTCTTGTTACATACAGCATTATGCTAATCACATTAGCGTATGTCAGCTCAACTGTCCCTGTATAGGGACACCGATCCCATAGTTAACATTTTGTTTTTGGACATGAATTTCCTCCTCCAGTTTAGATGGACATCATATTCTATTTGTGTCTCATTATATGGACAACGTCGCATTTATTGATGTTTGTCAGCAAAGTAGGCTACCCTGTCATTTGTCTTATTAAAGACGATTCTGCTAATGTCTCCAGTCATATACTTTAAAGTGTAGAAGAAATGCATAAAATGTGTGTTTGCAAAGAAAGAAGAAACGTATCTGATATAGCCTATAGCCCACGCCTCTACCCTATACGAGCTCAGCCATGATTGACTGGCCTTCTTTGCAAACAGTAATTGAGTAATATTATTAGCCTAAATTATGACTATCCAATCTACTCATCACATTTCGAACATAAGTTCGCATGGAATGAATGGAATGCGTTATTATAAAGGTGCATTTTTACGGTGAAAATTGGTTTCCCCAAACTTGAAACTCATGCGTCGTCTATGCATAGGCTTGTGATTTGGCGGTTCGTTACTCGTGTTGTTGGCTGAGAAAAAGTACACGTGGACAGTTATTCTAACATCTTCAAAGTGTGCGGTAAGAAGGACACACGTCATTGCATCCTCGACTTGCATGTTCTGTTAAGATTAAATTCCGTAATCTAAATGTGATTTCTGTCATTCTGAGCACCGTGGGTGGATGCCCTAATCAGGTTACGCACCCAATGCATATGGGTCAGGTAAATGTCTCAAATGTCCGGTAAATTCAAATGCTGCAGGTCAAATGTCCAGTGCCACATTTTCATAACGGAAACCCTGGATTGTGTGTGTGTGTACACTACCTATGACCCACATACAAATGGGTAAGGAAAATGAGAATAAACACTATAAAATGACAGCAGGGGCACAACAATCATGCAAATATAAACATTTTTAGTGTAGTGTCAACAACGCAGACACTGCCAACTAGCCTACATAGTCAACAACGCAGCCTCTGCCAGCTAGCCTACTTCAGCAGTACTGTATCATTTTAATCATTTTAGTCAATAAGATTCTTGCTACGTAAGCTTAACTTTCTGAACACTCGAGACGTGTAGTCCACTTGTCATTCCAATCTCCTTTGCATTAGCGTAGCCTCTTGTGTAGCCTGTCAACTATGTGTCTGTCTATCCCTGTTCTCTCCTCTCTGCACAGACCATACAAACGCTCCACACCGCGTGGCCGCGGCCACCCTAATCTGGTGGTCCCAGCGCGCACGACCCACGTGGAGTTCCAGGTCTCCGGTAGCCTCTGGAACTGCCGATCTGCGGCCAACAAGGCAGAGTTCATCTCAGCCTATGCCTCCCTCCAGTCCCTCGACTTCTTGGCACTGACGGAAACATGGATCACCACAGACAACACTGCTACTCCTACTGCTCTCTCTTCGTCTGCCCACGTGTTCTCGCACACCCCGAGAGCTTCTGGTCAGCGGGGTGGTGGCACCGGGATCCTCATCTCTCCCAAGTGGTCATTCTCTCTTTCTCCCCTTACCCATCTGTCTATCGCCTCCTTTGAATTCCATGCTGTCACAGTTACCAGCCCTTTCAAGCTTAACATCCTTATCATTTATCGCCCCCCAGGTTCCCTCGGAGAGTTCATCAATGAGCTTGATGCCTTGATAAGCTCCTTTCCTGAGGACGGCTCACCTCTCACAGTTCTGGGCGTCTTTAACCTCCCCACGTCTACCTTTGACTCATTCCTCTCTGCCTCCTTCTTTCCACTCCTCTCCTCTTTTGACCTCACCCTCTCACCTTCCCCCCTACTCACAAGGCAGGAAATACGCTCGACCTCATCTTTACTAGATGCTGTTCTTCCACTAACATCATTGCAACTCCCCTCCAAGTCTCCGACCACTACCTTGTATCCTTTTCCCTCTCGCTCTCATCCAACACTTCCCACACTGCCCCTACTCGGATGGTATCGCGCCGTCCCAACCTTCGCTCTCTCTCCCCCGCTACTCTCTCCTCTTCCATCCTATCATCTCTTCCCTCTGCTCAAACCTTCTCCAACCTATCTCCTGATTCTGCCTCCTCAACCCTCCTCTCCTCCCTTTCTGCATCCTTTGACTCTCTATGTCCCCTATCCTCCAGGCCGGCTCGGTCCTCCCCTCCCGCTCCGTGGCTCGACGACTCATTGCGAGCTCACAGAACAGGACTCCGGGCAGCCGAGCGGAAATGGAGGAAAACTCGCCTCCCTGCGGACCTGACATCCTTTCACTCCTCCTCTCTACATTTTCCTCTTCTCTCTCTGCTGCTAAAGCCACTTTCTACCACTCTAAATTCCAAGCATCTGCCTCTAACCCTAGGAAGCTCTTTGCAACCTTCTCCTCCCTCCTGAATCCTCCTCCCCTCCCCCTCTCTGCAGATGACTTCGTCAACCATTTTGAAAAGAAGGTCGACGACATCCGATCCTCGTTTGCTAAGTCAAACGACACCGCTGGTTCTGCTCACACTGCCCTACCCTGTGCTCTGACCTCTTTCTCCCCTCTCTCTCCAGATGAAATCTCGCGTCTTGTGACGGCCGGCCGCCCAACAACCTGCCCGCTTGACCCTATCCCCTCCTCTCTTCTCCAGACCATTTCCGGAGACCTTCTCCCTTACCTCACCTCGCTCATCAACTCATCCCTGACCGCTGGCTCGTCCCTTCCGTCTTCAAGAGAGCGAGAGTTGCACCCCCTTCTGAAAAAACCTACACTCGATCCCTCCGATGTCAACAACTACAGACCAGTATCCCTTCTTTCTTTTCTCTCCAAAACTCTTGAACGTGCCATCCTTGGCCAGCTCTCCCGCTATCTCTCTCAGAATGACCTTCTTGATCCAAATCAGTCAGGTTTCAAGACTAGTCATTCAACTGAGACTGCTCTTCTCTGTATCACGGAGGCGCTCCGCACTGCTAAAGCTAACTCTCTCTCCTCTGCTCTCATCCTTCTAGACCTATCGGCTGCCTTCGATACTGTGAACCATCAGATCCTCCTCTCCACCCTCTCCGAGTTGGGCATCTCCGGCGCGGCCCACGCTTGATTGCGTCCTACCTGACAGGTCGCTCCTACCAGGTGGCGTGGCGAGAATCCGTCTCCACACCACGTGCTCTCACCACTGGTGTCCCCCAGGGCTCTGTTCTAGGCCCTCTCCTATTCTCGCTATACACCAAGTCACTTGGCTCTGTCATAACCTCACATGGTCTCTCCTATCATTGCTATGCAGACGACACACAATTCATCTTCTCCTTTCCCCCTTCTGATGACCAGGTGGCGAATCGCATCTCTGCATGTCTGGCAGACATATCAGTGTGGATGACGGATCACCACCTCAAGCTGAACCTCGGCAAGACGGAGCTGCTCTTCCTCCCGGGAAGGACTGCCCGTTCCATGATCTCGCCATCACGGTTGACAACTCCATTGTGTCCTCCTCACAGAGCGCTAAGAACCTTGGCGTGATCCTGGACAACACCCTGTCGTTCTCAACTAACATCAAGGCGGTGGCCCGTTCCTGTAGGTTCATGCTCTACAACATCCGCAGAGTACGACCCTGCCTCACACAGGAAGCGGCGCAGGTCCTAATCCAGGCACTCGTCATCTCCCATCTGGATTACTGCAACTCGCTGTTGGCTGGGCTCCCTGCCTGTGCCATTAAACCCCTACAACTCATCCAGAACGCCGCAGCCCGTCTGGTGTTCAACCTTCCCAAGTTCTCTCACGTCACCCCGCTCCTCCGCTCTCTCCACTGGCTTCCAGTTGAAGCTCGCATCCGCTACAAGACCATGGTGCTTGCCTACGGAGCTGTGAGGGGAACGGCACCTCAGTACCTCCAGGCTCTGATCAGGCCCTACACCCAAACAAGGGCACTGCGTTCATCCACCTCTGGCCTGCTCGCCTCCCTACCACTGAGGAAGTACAGTTCCCGCTCAGCCCAGTCAAAACTGTTCGCTGCTCTGGCCCCCCAATGGTGGAACAAACTCCCTCACGATGCCAGGACAGCGGAGTCAATCACCACCTTCCGGAGACACCTGAAACCCCACCTCTTTAAGGAATACCTAGGATAGGATAAAGTAATCCCTCTCACCCCCCTTAAAAGATTTAGATGCACTACTGTTCCACTGGATGTCATAAGGTGAATGCACCAATTTGTAAGTCGCTCTGGATAAGAGCGTCTGCTAAATGACTTAAATGTAAATGTAAATTTTGGGGATACTGTACATAGAGGGGAGGGGTAGAGAGACTAGTCAAGGACCATATCACCTCCACCCTACCTGACACCCTAGACCCACTCCAATTTGCTTTCCGCCCAAATCGGTCCCCAGACGATGCAATCTCAACCACACTGCATACTGCCCTAACCCATCTGGACAAGAGGAATACATATGTGAGAATGCTGTTCATCGACTACAGCTCGGCATTTAACACCATAGTGCCCTCCAAGCTCGTCATCAAGCTCGAGACCCTGGGTCTCGACCCCGCCCTGTGCAACTGGGTACTGGACTTCCTGACGGGCCGCCCCCAGGTGGTGAGGGTAGGCAACAACATCTCCACCCCGCTGATCCTCAACACTGGGGCCCCACAAGGGTGCGTTCTGAGCCCTCTCCTGTACTCCCTGTTCACCCACGACTGTGTGGCCACGCACGCCTCCAACTCAATCATCAAGTTTGCGGACGACACAACAGTGGTAGGCTTCATTACCAACAACGACAAGACGGCCTACAGGGAGGAGGTGAGGGCCTTCGGAGTGTGGTGTCAGGAAAATAACCTCACACTCAATGTCAACAAAACTAAGGAGATGATTGTGGACTTCAGGAAACAGCAGAGGGAACACCCCCCTATCCACATCGATGGAACAGTAGTGGAGAGGGTAGTAAGTTTTAAGTTCCTCGGCATACACATCACAGACAAACTGAATTGGTCCACCCACACAGACAGCATCGTGAAGAAGGCGCAGCAGCGCCTCTTCAACCTCAGGAGGCTGAAGAAATTCGGGTTGTCACCAAAAGCACTCACAAACTTCTACAGATGCACAATCGAGAGCATCCTGTCGGACTGTATCACCGCCTGGTACGGCAACTGCTCCGCCCACAACCGTAAGGCTCTCCAGAGGGTAGTGAGGTCTGCACAACGCATCACCGGGGGCAAACTACCTGCCCTCCAGGACACCTACACCACCCGATGTCACAGGAAGGCCATAAAGATCATCAAGGACAACAACCACCCGAGCCACTGCCTGTTCACCCCGCTATCATCCAGAAGGCGAGGTCAGTACAGGTGCATCAAAGCTGGGACCGAGAGACTGAAAAACAGCTTCTATCTCAAGGCCATCAGACTGTTAAACAGCCACCACTAACATTGAGTGGCTGCTGCCAACACACTGACTCAACTCCAGCCACTTTAATAATGGGAATTGATGGGAAATGATGTAAAATATATCACTAGCCACTTTAAACAATGCTACCTAATATAATGTAATGTAATATAATGTAATATAATGTTTACATACCCTACATTATTCATCTCATATGTATACGTATATACTGTACTCTATATCATCTACTGCATCCTTATGTAATACATGTATCACTAGCCACTTTAATTAACTATGCCACTTTGTTTACATACTCATCTCATATGTATATACTGCACTCAATACCATCTACTGTATCTTGCCTATGCCGCTCTGTACCATCACTCATTCATATATCTTTATGTACATATTCTTTATCCCCTTACACTTGTGTCTATAAGGTAGTAGTTTTGGAATTGTTAGCTAGATTACTTGTTGGTTATTACTGCATTGTCGGAACTAGAAGCACAAGCATTTCGCTACACTCGCATTAACATCTGCTAACCGTGTGTATGTGACAAATAAAATTTGATTTGATTTGATTTAGATACTGACCAACTAGTGAAATGCTCCTATATAACCCCTGAAAGTACATGCAATATTACAATAAAATACTAAAACTATCCAGTATACTATAATAGCACAGACCTCACAGACTGGATGATACTGATTATGATTAAAATAATACTGTCTACAAGAATACTGTCTACAATTTAATTATGTGTATAGTTATTCTATTGCATATTGTGCCAGGAAAACAGAGATCTTGTCACGGTTGTGTATAGATATGGACCAAGGCGCAAAGTACGTTGAGTTCTATATATTTATTATAAAGTGAAACTTACAAAAAACAAAAGGAAACCAATTACGAACTGTAACATAAGAGGTGTACAGACGCTAACTCCAAACACGAAATTCAATATCCCACAAACACAAGTGGGAACAAACACTACTTAAATATGATCCCCAATTAGAGACAACAATTACCAGCTGCCTCTAAATGGGAATCATACAAATCACCAACATAGAAAATTAAACCTAGAACCCCACATAGAAATAATAAACTAGAACACCCCCCAGTCACACCTTGACCTACTCCATCATAGAAAATAAAGGCTTTCTATGGTCAGGATGTAACAGATCTGTTTCTGCTCTGTTACTGTACTCCTCATTTCCCTTTGGCATACAGTATATCCTGTACTGTATTCTCCCTCAACACTCATGTCCTCTCCTGTCCACTATTCTCTCTCCTTCCCTTCCTGAATCCTAACACAGCTAGCATACCCTGCTGACGACCCCCAGAGAGAGAGAGGCTGTGAGGGGAGGATAAGGACTATAATGGGTAATGCCAACTGGGGTCAACATGACGGCATGGTATCAGGTGGCTTGTGGGTAGGCTAGGCAGGCTACAACATAAGCAGATAGCACAAAAGGGAGTGGTACACTAAGAGGTATGGTTAACACAGTCTTCAGCTATGGTGACCAGATTGGTCTGTTCACAGAAATGAAAAGTAGAAGCCTCTGACACTCACTTCGGTTTGTATTGCTATTAACAACATTACTGAGATAGAACAAAACAAATCCCCACCAAATACTCAATCATAACCAACGTAAACATAGCCTACTTCTTACAGTTAGAGAGCTAAATGTGTTTGTAATAAATGAATTACAAAGTTTCCAACTATCCAGGTTTGTACATTGCCAAATGTTCTGAGTCACATCAACACGGCTATCTATGGTCATCAGCTTCCTTCCTTGGCTTAGATGAAAACCTATGATGAAAGACTTTCCATGAAGTCCCCAGATGAGCTCAGCAAAAAGAAAGGGTGTGGGAAGAAAGGTAACTTCCACACAAAGCTACTTCCATAATAGGACTGTTCCCTGGAACCTGGCTGTCTGTCAGTCTATCTGTCTGTCTCCCTCTGGTCTGGACAGCTATCCAGCAGGCAGCAGCAGCCAGCCTGCCCATAATTCATTTAGCATGCCAGGACTAGGGACTAGGGAGCTTGCGATCTAGAAATATTTGTCCTGCTCACTGGCTTCAAGTTATTCATGGCAAGGCTGATGCATTGTTTGTGTCATAACATACCCGCATGGCATGCATAGAAAACATTACAACATAGACAGATGACATACCTAAGAGTTCTTCATAATCACAAGTCAGATTTCCTGACACATTGTTCAGTTCCTGTTTAATTCAGTTTCACATTGCTCAGCCAATTTGAACTCAAATATGATTGAGTATGACTGGTACGCAGTGCGAAAGCCACTGTCTGTCGAGGCTGTCTGTGTCCCTTGTGGACAGACAGGACAGCAGGAAGCATTCCCATTTTTTTGTATTGAATTACTCAATGTTATCCCTTCCCCCTGTCTACCTTCTCCACCAGGACTGGTAAATCCCCCTTTTCCTCTCTCCCTGCACTACCCAGATTATTTTGGTCAGCTTAATGTCAGAGGTCAGATCAAACTCATTTGACCACACCTGCAGCCTTAGACAGGCATAAGGCAGGAATTATTTCAGCACACTAACGAGTACAAAAAAGCAGATCCATTTACATTTGTTGTGGATTTATAGGTTGTGGTATCACGTACACAAATGGTATTACCTAAACGTAAGGTGTTTGCTGGAAAAGTCTGATATTGCTAATGCTTTTCCCTCCATTTTAAGTATGAAGTATTTCTCTTGTCTTTCCCCAACGTTGGTTATAATTTCCTCTCTAGCCAGTTTAGTATCAAAGACTATTGTATCCCTCCAGGATGTTGTACCTGCCAAGAAAGCCCAGCTGCTCTGCTCTGACAATCATATGAAAGTCATCATCAGACCAGTGGTTCTGAAGCCCAGTACTCCAATGCAGTATGGAGCTCAGAATAATAACATAACATAAACAGCAGCTGACACCATGAAACTAACTCTACCCTCAAGGAGAAATAAAAAGCAATGCCTTATATAGAAGTTGAGACATTGAGATATGGGTAAAGATGTTATAATTGCATTGTAACCCTCTGTAAAACAACAATGACAGTACATCGGCTTGTTGAATTCACTTTTATTTGATAAAACCGAGTCTAAAGTTATAAATAGCTCTCTAAGGTCTGCAATGACTGACATGATAAGAGGAAAACTGCTGACTGAGGAGTAAGTTGAAAACCGGACTAAGTTCGTTAAAAAGGCGCGCCCCACAGTTTAAGAACCTCTGTTCTAGAAGACCTCCACATATTTTATAATCCCCCAGGTTGTTTACCCTATGTTGCCCTGGGCCTGAACATTTCCCCCCTCCCATCTCTGTGATGGGGTAATACTCCTGTGTGTTCCAAGTTCCAATCACAGCGGTCCCAACAAATAGGAGACCACCCACTGTGCACAGATGTCAATTCAATGTCTATTCGTCTATTCCACATTGGTTCAACACATTTTCATTGAAATGACGTGGAAACAAAGTTGATTCAACCTGTGTCTGCCCAGTTTACAGTCTTTTGTCTAAAAACAAGACAATCATGTTATTATCAAGCTTTACAGACTATAATTAAGATTTGAGCAGTGGATGCTCCTCAGAGGAGGAGGGGAGGTCCATCCTATTCAGTGAATGTCAGATAAATAAAAATAGTGAAACATTTAAAAAATATATATGTTTTAGATAAAACTATACTAAATATATTCAAGTTACCAAATAACTGATTAGAACACACTGTTTTGCAATGAAGGTCTACAATAGCCTCAACAGCAGCACTCTCAGGGGTAGCGCCATGGTGTAGCAGGAGGACAGCTATTTTCGTCCTACTCTAGGTACATTGACTTCATTACAAAACCTAGGAGGCTTAAGGTTCTCAACACCTTCCATAGATTTACACAGTAATTATGGCAACTTGTGGAGGATGTCCTACAACCTATCAGAGCTCTTGCAGCATAAACTGACATGTTGTCTACTCAATCAAAGGATCAGAGAATAAATCTATTACTGAAAGCATAAGCTACCGCTAGCTAGCACTGCAGTGCAAAAAAAATGTGGTGAGTAGTTGACTCAAAGAGAGAGATAAAGACAGTGGAACAGTTTTGAACAAATACATTTCTTCAAAAATGAAGGAGACGCATCAGAGAGAAAGTGAGAGACGGAAGCAAACAGAACGAAATGGGGATAAACCTACCTGGATTTGTCCAATAAAAACTGTTGTTTGCAACTGTTTGGACTAATAGTTACACCCTAGATCAGCTAGATGCAGGCAAGAGTGTGGAAGGCGGTATTGAATGTGTCACTGGCACCTTGATTACTGTAATTTGTCTCTCGACCTGTGCACCTACGTTATAAACTTTCATTCATAGGCTAGGTTGTAGCAACCTCACAATGGGTATAGGGAAAATTTGAGTATGACCTCTCTTTGGTAGGGGGCAGTATTTTGACAACCGGATGAAAAGCGTGCCCAAAGTAAACTGCCTGTTACTCAGGCCCAGAAGCTAGCATATGCATATAGATTTGGATAGAAAACAGTCTAAAGTTTCTAAAACTGCTGAAATAATGTCTATGAGTATAACAGAACTGATTTGGCAGGCGAATCAATGAGGACAAATCATCCAGGGGAAAAAAATTGAGGTCATAGGATTTTCCAATGGTTTTCTATGGGATACCCATATTATTAGGAACCTGGTTGCAGTTCCTATGGCTTCCACTAGATGTCAACAGTCTTTAGAAATTGGTTGATGTTTTTCTTTTGAGAAATGAAGAAGTAGTCCTATTCATTGTAAGTGTCACTCCAGGTAGACTCTACTGTTTTGGTGCGCGTGAACAGGAGCGTTCTCCACGTTGTTTTTATCCGGTATTAGAAATAGTTTATTCCGTCTTAAATTGTATCGATTATTTTAGGGTACCTGAGGTTTTAGGGTACCTGCGGTTGGATTAGGAACGTTGTTTGAAATGTTTGGACCAAGTTTACAGGTAAGATACTTTTAGATACTTTGTAGGCATGTTGGGTGAGTTGAAACCGGTGTATTTCTGAATCAAACGCGCCAAATAAATTGACATTTTTGGGGGGACATAAAGAAGAACATTATCGAACAACAGGCCCATTTGTGATGTTTCTGGGACATCTAGGAGTGCCAACAGAAGATCTTCAAAGGTAAGGCATTAATTATATCGCTATTTCTGACTTTTGTGTCGCACCTGCCTGGTTGAAAAATGTATTTTCATGTGTTTGTATGTGGGACGCTATCCTCAGATAATCGCATGGTGTGCTTTCGCCGTAAAGCCTTTTTGAAATCTGACACAGCCGCTGGATTAACAAGAAGTTAAGCTTTATTTTGATGTATAACACATATATTTTCAAGAATGTTAAATATTTGAATTGAGTATTTTTGAATTTCGCGCTCTGCAATTTCACAGGATGTTGGCCAGGTAGGAAGCTAACATCCTATAGCTAAACTATAAATGGACTGAATGGTTGTTCCAATTTATTGTCTGGTGGGGCGGGGGCTAGATAGGTGCTTTGGTAAAATGTGATAAACAAAAACCGCCATTGGGACATTAACTTATTGAGAATTACATCGAAGTTACTTAACAGTGTATTTATTGTTAATGAGTTTCTTAAACGAGTCTATTGTCTTTTGTTCGAATAAGATGCAGTAGTAGCCGTATATCCAATCATGCGGCGTTTCTGCTTCATTTACTCCAGCTGTTGCTTACATCTGCAAGCACAACGAAATGTTCGTGGCTCATTCTCAAAAAATCGAAACGACGCGTTATTACATGGTTACTACACCACGTTTCATATAATTTTCTTTGACGAATGTAAATAAAAAATGATGTAAAAACTTACCATGTTTGGGGAACGCAACTTACGAATCACCAACCATCCAGCGTCAGTGATTTGTTACACAAAATCGCATATGATGTTATTCGGTTGAGTTTTGTATACCCTCTTTGGGATTTCCTGACAAAATAAGCGCTAATAGTGTTCCCTTGAACCCTTTTGACTTGACAAAGTAATAGTTCGGCTACAGGAATTGAAAAACCTTACATTCAGCAGGATTCATTCGATTCTAAGAAACCACTCCCATACAGTGCTTTGTCCAGTATGATGTCACGCGTACGAGAAAAGTGTTTGCCCCCCGACCCCCGCCGCCGTGTAATGTTAACCCTTTATTTTGTGATTTAATCTTTATTTAACCCTTTATGTTGAAGGCAAGCATACAGTATATTAAACACATGTGGTGCTTATAAATGTACTTATTCTATCATGTTTTGTACATCTCAAATTCGTCATACACAACTTTATAATTTGGAATATACTAAGGCTAATAATAATACGTGTAATACCTTGATTACACATTTCTGTCTGATGAAGGGTCATATGCTTTGATGAAAATAACAAACTGGATAGGCAATGGTGTTGTATGTCATTAAATGTCATTAAAACAAAGAGAGTTGGTTTTACACTTACACTGCTATGTGACCAATGCAATTTGATATGATTTTGATTTGATGGGCTCTGCTGAACTCAGCTGTGTGAGAAATAATCCTGTATCCAAATAATGAACCCTTCTGCACCTAAATCCTGTCTGACTCCTGATGCCACGCACCCCCCTGACAAGACATTGGAGTCCAATACCTTACAAATGGTTATTTTCGTTTTCAATATCACATGTAATTGTTCGTTCCTAACAACAAGGAACATTTTTATTTCAAATTATGTTTTGATAAAAGTCGTTGTTTTTTATACGTTCAGTTTTTTTGTTTCATCTTATGGGCAAAATGACTCCAGCTGGTAATAATAATGTAAAATATGTTGGTAGTTTGAGGGTTAAAATAATTTGATGATGACACAGAAAAGTTGGAAAGTAGTCTCTGCGGCCCAATAACTGACCAAATATGCAACAAGGGGTGACGAGTATCTTGAAATTGCTGTAGAAAATGTAATTTGGTTAGAATTGCTACATCTACGTTGCAGTTGTTACATTTTGCTTCAGCAAGGACTGTGATAGCAAATAATTGATACATTATTACCATAATGTATATTCCATTACTTCCGCCGTGGTCAGCGTGATTGTGGACCACGTGACTAAACAAGGACTAAACATCGTTTCAACAAAGCAAATCGTGAGTCTGCAGTACAATTTTTCATTGAGTTTCATGTGTCATTTGTGGATTTAATGCGTTTTAGTTGCTGCCATACAAACGGTATTTTTGAAAACGTCATCTTAACGGTCTTTACTTGCTAAAAATGTTAATGCCTAATGTTAGTGGCATTATAGCTAGCCTGCTAGCTTAGTGGCTAATAGCTAATGGTAACGTTAGCTGTGCATATCAGAAGATTAAACATCTAACGTTACTTTTCCAAACTTTAGCTAGTTTTAGATTCGTGAATGTGGTGCTGTTGCCAATGTAGATTGTCGTAACTTGTTCCTGTCTAGCAACAGCTGATGATGTCGGGGTGGCACCTGTCATTGAAGCTGATGGATCAACCCAAATCCACCTTCCACTTCCCTGAGACTATGCCTGGAGACGTGTCTCCCGGCGGGTACCGAGTCTCTACTCTGAAACAACTCGTTTCGGCACAGCTCCCGGATTCCCTGCCGGACCCCGAACTCATAGGTTTGCATTACATAAGCAAACAACTCCCATGTTAGCTAACTTATTTACGATTTGTGTCTGATGTTTTTTTATTTATGTAATATGTCAGAGCTGGTACACTGTGGTCACAAGTTGAAGGATGACCTGACTTTAGACTCCTGTGGGATCCAGCCTGGATCCACCCTGCACATCCTCAAAAGGACCTGGCCTGAACCAGACATCAATCCAGGTGGGTTTTGACAGACCAACTCTAACCCTCTTAGAAGCGCCATGTCACTAGACATTTCCATTTATAAGGTTACTTCTACAAAGAACCATAGTAATGTATCTCTCCTGTCTTTCTCCCTTTGTCTGTAGAGCCAGTGAACAGGACGACTGCAGCCAGGGAGTTCCGTGTGCTGCAGGCAGCCCTCCACTCCAACTCCACCTACAGAGACTCGGTAATAACATTGTTATGGTGTTGAGAATGAACATGTAAAAGGATGTCTTTATCAGAAATCCTATTAAATCAGTTACAGTGGGGTCCAAAATGATTGACAACCTTGATAAAGATTAGCAATAAGGAATGTATAAAATACACTGAACAAAAATATGAACACAACATGTAAAGTGTTGGTCCCGTGTTTCATGAGCTGAAATAAAAGAGCCCAGAAATGTTCCATATGCACAAAAAGCTTATTCCTCTCAAATTTTGTGCACACATTTGTTTACATCCCTGTTAGTGAGCATTTCTCCTTTGCCAAGATAATCTGTCCTCCTGACAGGGGTGGCATATTAAGAAGCTGATTAAACAGCATGATCATAACACAGGTGCACCTTGTGCGGTGGACAGTAAAAGCCCACTCTAAAATGTGCAGTTTTGTCACACAACACAATCCCACAGATGTCTCAAGTTTTGAGGGAGCATGCAATTGGCATACTGACTGCAGGTATGTCCACCATAACTGTTGCTATAGAATTTAATGTTGATTTCTCTACCATCAACCTCCTCAATGTCTTTTTAGAGAATTTGGCAGTATGTCCAACTGGCCTCACAACCGCAGACCATGTGTATATGGCGTAGTGTGGGCAGGCAGTTTGTCAACATTGTGAACAGAGGGCCCCATGGTGGCGTTGGGTTATGCTATGGGCAGGCATTCGCTACGGACAACAAACACAATTGCATTTTATCGATGGCAATTTGAATGCACAGAGATACCGTGATGATATCCTGAGGCCCATTGTCGTGCCAATTATGGTGGTCACACCAGATACTGACTGGTTTTCTGAGCCAAGCCCCAACCTTTTTTTAAGGTATCTGAGTCTGACATAAACATATCTTTATTCCCACTCATATGAACTCCATAGATTAGAGCCCAATGAGTTTATTTCAATTGACTGATTTCCTTATGTGAACTGTAACTCAGTAAAATCTTTGAAATTGTTGGGTTTATATTTTTGTTCAGTAGAAATAATTCAAATACTGAGCTATATTTTATGCTCAAAAGAATAGGAAAGTTATATTATTTTATACTAATACAATTGGTCAAAGAAAGATACTTTGTTTAATTAGTAGTACTACTCAAAAAGGTAGTGGTGAAAAATTGACACCCCTAAAAATGATTATAAATGAAGTAGTCAAAGGTGTAGTATTTGGTTCCATATTCCTAGCTCACAATGACTACATCAAGCTTGTAACTATACAAACGTGTTGGATGCATTTGCAGTTTGTTTTGGTTGTGTTTCAGATTATTTTGTGCCCAATTGAAATGAATGGTAACTAATGTATTGTCATTGTGGAGTCACTTTTTAGTTGTAAATATGAATATAATATGTTTCTAAACACTTGTATATTAATGTGAATTATACCAGGATTACGGATAATCCTGAATGAATGGTGAATAATTAGGAGTGACAAAGTTGCATAGTGTCAAAGATCCTACCTCCAAAACATGCTAACCTCTCACCATTACCAATAACAGGGGAGGTTAGCATGTCTTGGGGGTAAGATCTTTGACTCTGTAAATCTGTCATCATTATTCATGACTGTTACTTGTTAAATAAAAATATATTTATCTGGGCAATTGTTTTAGTATAAAACAATTATAATTTCCCAATTTTTATTTAGCATACACTAGCTCAGTATTTTAATGATTTATCTTATACAGTCATTATTGCTCTTCTTTGTCAAGGGTGTCAATCATTTCAAACCCCACTGTATATAACTTAATTTGCTTCCCCAGGTGTTTAAGATGCTGACTAATAAGGAGTCTCTAGATCAGATCATTGTGGCCACGCCAGGGCTTAGATCTGACCCGGTAGCGCTAGGCAAGTACTGATTAGCCCTGCCCGTTATGACATAACATCATCCTAACCATGTCACCAAGGAGGTTATCTCTTACAATGCTATGCTTCTGAATCTTGCAGGAGTGCTCCAAGACAAAGATCTATTTGTGCAATTCACAGACCCCAACATGCTGGATGTGTAAGTGTTTTTGTTCCATATACTGTAGAATGACTTTGTCATGCCATGTTGTGAATGAGTAACTTAGACTGTGGATTTGTGACATTAGGGATAATACAAAAGTATTAAACGTTTTGCCTTGTAGGTTGATCAGTTCTCACCCAGCCTTGGTCAATGCCATCATCCTGGTCCTCCACTCAGTGGCTGGCAGCATGCCTGCTCAGTCCAGCGCCGGCTCCTCCCGCAACGTCTCCTCCAGCTCCTACAGTGACATGCCAGGTGAGCATCACACTGGTGGAAACTACAGGGTAGTGTTCAATAGGTTAGACAGTAGAAAAATGGTTTGCAACGGAAAACAAACATCTGTTCTTATTGGACAAGGTTCAGGTAGCACCTCTCTGTTTCATTCTTTTTCAAACCGTTTAGTCCCTACTGAACACAACCCAGTGATGGCCACATCGGTCTGTCACTCATGATCACTAAGACTGGAACATGTATGACGTTTGTGTTGTCTTGTCTGCAGGAGGGTTTATGTTTGAGGGCATGTCTGATGACGATGAAGATTTCCAATCGGTGAGTCAATCTAGCTGGATTGAGATTTAAAATGTAAATATAGATGGAGTAGAGCTAACATCATTGCTATGTGTGTAACTAGGGCAATCAGGCAGGACCATCCAACCAAACCGGGGGCCCAGCAGGAATGCGGCCAGTGTCCCTTGGCCATAGTGGAGCTACAGGCCCTCGACCCATAACACAGAGTGAGCTGGCCACTGCCCTGGCCCTGGCCAGTACTCCTGAGAGCAGTGCTGTTACTCCCACTGCAGGGGCTCAGGTAAAGAATGTCCCATCATCCTCCCTCAACACACAAACGCACTCCTCTACCAGTGACACAGAGCAAACACTTGCCCTTCTAACTGCGTGCCCCTTGTTCTGTGTTGCAGCAGGACACCTCATCTGGAGTGCCTCCCACGCCAGCAGGGACTCCTGTCAGCAATGACCTTTTCAGCCAGGCACTGCAGCAGGCTCTGCAGGCCTCCAGCATGTCCTCTCTGCAGGTCAGTCTCTTCTCCTTTCCTCTTCTCCTCTCTACTCTCTCATTATCTCCTTTCCCTCTCCTCCTTTCCTCTCACTCTCTCCTCTCACTGTGCTACATGAGCCACGAGGACAGACCAGATCCACATGTCTCGACCTTTTAAAGGACAACACTGTGGATAGAAGCTGTGCTCTTAATCATACTGCCTGGAGCAATGGCACTCGCTGCGTTTCTATTTGGTCTCTCTCTAGCTGGAGTAATGACAGCCTAAGCTTCAATGCCTCTGTGTGTTTTGGTCTGTTTGCCAGTAGTTTTAAGGGTAGCTTTGTTCTACTGTCTTATAGGGGCGTTGGCAGTCCCAGCTGCAGCAGCTGAGAGACATGGGGATCCAGGATGAGGAGCTGATGTTACGGGCGCTCCAGGCTACAGAGGGGGACATCCAGTCAGCTCTGGAGCTCATCTTTGCTGGAGGGCCAGGACTCTGAGCCAAGCCAGGGCCCTGAGAGAGGAGAGTGCACAGACCCAAGCTGATGGCTCTGGTCATTCTGCCATTGGGCTGTGATATGGACACTTATATGGACACAATGTTTCAGACATGAAGACCTCATTACTACTCCTCTACCCTTTCATACACAGCCTAAATGGAACAACTTTTAAATGAGTCAGTCAGATTCAGGGGTAGATAAGGTGTTTATCTTTATTACAAGTCAAAAACAAAAATAATAAATGTTTTGCCAGCCATTTAAAGGAGGTTTGTTGCTAGCCCCTGAAGGCTTTAAACTCATCACTGTATGAATATATACATAATGAAAGAGGGCTGTGTTCTACCAGAAATCTTCATTTTGTTTCAGACACTAGCATTGACTCAGATCTGCTATAAAATATGCCTCGGAAGAACGCAGTGTTGAGATTACCCCTAGAGTCTAATTGTGATTCATACAGTTGTACACTAGGTGGCAATGTCTAACCTCTTACCATAGTTCCTTTGCGATTCCATTCAATAGAGAAATCGGGAGTAGAAATTTGACAAATATGGCTAGCTGATGTTTGAACTGATTCTGAAACTGGTTCAGTTGGGCTGCCAGATCAATAAACACATACATAATGTAATAGTTGTTTGAGAGTAAATGTAAATACCAGTATTAGACTATTTTTGTGGTTTGATAAAAATATAGACTCATCCAACATTTATGAGATTTATTACATTTTTACTCTTTTAACAGCTGACATTATGCAAACATTGTACTGCAGAAGGATAACCTTGTATCCATTCTAAGTACCATCCATTCAGATGTTATTGTGTCTGAGCTGAACACGGTCGCTACGAGCAAATGGCTTTTCTCAATATTCAAATGGGCTTGCTCTTTAAACAACCAGACTCATTTTGTGTGCTGCTTTGTCTCATTGTCTCCCATTGGGGTGCTGTGGCAGAAGAGGACAAATTGTGTTCCCCCCTCACCCTACCATTCTCAATCTTCAGTAATTGCCCTGCTTAGTTTTATAAGTGCGTCTTGTTGAATGGGGCTTTTCATGAGCACAGCACCCAAACAGTGCTTTGTGTCTTTCTGTCTCCATTATCATTTTATATGCAGGCCGTGCACACCTGCAGGCAATTTCCCTGTGAATATCTCTTACAGAGTTTCTCGCTGGACTCTTCAGAACTTATTCAAATGATGTCGAGTCTTCAATTGGTTAATACAACGTTTGATTGCCTTTCAAGCTAATTTAAATAATTAATGATGCTCCATAGCAATTGACTTACTGTAGGCTTAGTAGACAATATATTGGTCTTCTTTGTTTGATAGATCACGTTAAAAGCATTGCAGCAATGGTAGAGGTATTGTGATTATTGAATAGAAAGGGTTTATTCTGCTGGTCGTTGCCATGTCAGACCTATCCTCTTAACTGCAGCATCACATCCTCAAACCTCCAACAATATACTGTCACAACATCCAGGGAAGTTGCCATGGAGACTCATTTATCTGATTCAGATGGGGATATGTAATCACATTGCACATCTTCACATATTGCTGTCATTGCACTACGTTTAGGTTACACACATTCTTTCTCTTTATTTTCTCCACCCGGAGGACAACGCAAAGACGATGAAACGCTTTCCTCGTCTGCCCCCTGACATCAAAATGGAGGTGAAAGAAGGTGCTGTCCAGACAGATTTGTTCAGTCACACTATACACCTGTGGCTGTATAGTGACCTCTCTCTCCCTTCTGTCCATGCAGACAGGCTTGTGTGGGTCCTAGGGGGAATGAGGGTGTTATTTGTGGATGAAGGCATTGTCTTGGCTGGGTAGGAAACGGCACTTAATCGGGTGAGTCACTAATGTTTGACAAACTGTAGAGGGACAGAATAAATGCAGGGAAATAGGGGAAGACAGTCATTCCTCCCATCCTTTCTCTCCCCATTACCCCTGTCCCCCAGAGTCTTAGGTCATTATAGCTCCTCTTCTCTCATGTATTCTGCTGCTCTGAATGCCCGACTGACTATATGCAGACTGCAGACACAGCGACTCAACCCAGGTTCATAGCTGGTTCACATGGCCCCGAAGAAAATTACCTTTCATGAGTACAGCAGCTCCAAGCTCTGCACCACTCTGCTCCAGCTCTCTTTCATCTAAACCACTGTTACGACAACATAGTTGGTTGGAAGAAGCTGTAATTCAAAAAGGAGGACAATAAATGACATAGAGACTGTTGGCTGGGTGTTTCTGAGTATAGTGGCCTTGCTCTGCAGCAGACAGAACTATCCACATTGTCCAACACGACATTGACCTGTAGATTCAGGGGATGGATTAGGACAGTCCTACTTAATTATACTGTATGTCTACACAGTGCAAAACTCTTTGCATCCATAATAGACCATTTAAAGCAGAGTAAAAGCTAAGTTAATCTAACTGCCAGAGACTGCAGAATAATAACAGGTTTCACTTTGGGTCACCTCCTCACACGTGTCAGAAGGGAACTGGAGGAGAGTTTATTGTCTCCCCATTTTGTTTTTGTCTTTTTAAACGATGCAGTTCATGTGTTATTAGCATCAAGTCTGTTTACCTGAGATTGCTTTCTGCCAGGCATGCCTGGGCTGAATATGAAATGAGTTGGTGATGGACAAGGGCCATTTTCTCTATCCGTCTGTGGAACGGATGCATTCATTGCTGCTTTCAAGCCATGTCTTTCAGGCCTGTGGGTGCTCTTTTGTCCACCAAAGGACACTTTGATGCATTTCCTCTCAGGTGTTTTAACCCTTGGTGGGTGTTTTAACCCTTGGTGGGCGTTTTAACCCTTGGTGGGCGTTTTAACCCCGGGAGAGGGTGATATCGCAGCAGTGGGAGAAAGGTTAGAAATGATACATCTCTCCAGAGCAGTAGAAAGGATGGAAAGCCATGGAGATGCTGTGTGGTAGAGAACGATAAGAGTGTCTGAATAAGATTTAGACGTTCATCTAAACAAAACAGCAATACCCTGAATCACCTTGGGTGGATTCTCAGGAGAATATATTAACACACCTGTTCAGGTATCAACTAATTAGTTCATTGCAGATTTATGTCGACCTTGTGTGGGG
Source organism: Oncorhynchus nerka (assembly GCF_034236695.1). Taxonomy (NCBI): domain Eukaryota; kingdom Metazoa; phylum Chordata; class Actinopteri; order Salmoniformes; family Salmonidae; genus Oncorhynchus; species Oncorhynchus nerka. The sequence goes on from NC_088423.1 coordinate 69,119,328, forward strand.
AAAATATTTCTCCACATTTTCACAAAAGACGTGGAAGTGGATCACACATTCCCTGCCTTATATCCTTATTGCTTTTGGTTGTCGGTGGTAACATCCATCTGTCTGCCCTTTGTCTCTTCATACAAGCTGTATGTAATAGAAAACACTGTAGACTTTATAGGCCAGCTTGGCTCCATTGTGAGGCTCTGAAAGGATGTTTACACATTGATCTAGCCCAGGGGTGGGCAAACTTTTTGACTCGCGGGCCACAATGGGTTCTAAAATTTGACAGAGGGGCCGGGCCAGGAGCATTTGGAGGGAGTGTTTGGGCCAGATATACTAAAGCATTAAATGTAGTGTGTGCAAACCTCATAACACAGTAAGAACACTACAACCCAATTTATTAACTGTCTTTCAAATGTGAAAAATAGCCCTTATCAGTTAATAAATTTGTCTCAAGGAATATGCAAGATATGGCATTTACATACTATTTCGCAGATACTGGGAGGAGGAAATGTAAATAGATTAAAATAACATACGCACTGTGATTTATCAAGATTGCGTCTGTTTTTAATAAGTTTCAATCGAAGGTGCAAAGTTAAAGAAATCAACATTTATTGAAAAATGGAATCACTTTCAACATTCAAAACATATTATTACACAACGAAATACTCAAGCTCAATAATATCTACTTGTGTTAAACTCCGCAAAATCATGGATGGATTGTCCTGACCGCGCGCTCTACAAACTCGCCACGGACGCCCTCGCCTTCACGCGCAAACAGTACACGTGTATCGTTGCCAAGCACACAGACATAGGCTGTATTAAATATCCTACCTGCAGCTGAAAATTTAAATTAAGAGCGATGTGCGGCGTGTTAATTAAGCTACTGTACCGCTACTGTGCGTAAATGCGCATTGCTCTTAATTAAAAGACGCACTTCCAAACTTTCCATATGCATTTTTCATAACACAGCAGAAAAACTCACCATTTCAGTGGGAACAGTGTTGTTGGTCTCCCTTTTTTGCCAGTTCATTAAAGTCTGGAGTTAGTTTTGTTGTGGCAATTCTCAGGACAGATCTGAGGTGTTGGTCAGTTAACTTGGATCTGTGATGGGCTTTGTTGATTTTCATGACGCTAAACGTCTGCTCACACACGTAGGTCGAGCCAAACAACACCAGCATCTTCTGCGCCGTCCTCCGGAGGTTTGGAAACGCGGTCTCGTTAAGTGAAGCGTAAAAGTCATTCAGTTTAAGAGACTTGAACTTCTCCTTTGAGACGGAGTCAGACTGAAGATCGATCAGTTCCAATTGCAGCTCCTGCGGTGCTGATTCGGGGTCTTGTGACAGGGGACAGGACACCAGTTGAAGTGACTTGTCAATTTTTTCAAAATCACAGAACCGACGGCAAAATTCTCTGTGCAGATCGTCCAGTGATTTGCAGTATTTCTTCGCATTTCGGGCGGCCTCTTTCTGCACGGCTAGTGTGGGGAAATGTGCGAAAGATTTGTTTGACATTTGCCTGGAGAATAAAACCAGCTTGGATTTGAAGGCTCTCACATTTGTGTACATGTCGTGCGCAAACTGATCTTTCCCCTGTAGCTTCACGTTCAGCTCATTCATGTGTGAAAATATGTCCACAGCAAACGCAAAGTCACAAAGCCAGTTTGTGTCGCTCAGCTCGGGGAATTCTTCGGATTTCCCCATTAAATTAAAAAATGAGCGAATCTCGTCTTTGAGCTCCCAGACTCGTTGAAACACTTTCCCCAAACTTAACCAGCGGACGCGAGAGTGGTAAATTAGGTCCTGGTGATCCGCATTAGTTTCTTCCAGGAACGTAATGAACTGACGATGATTAAGTCCCCTTGCTCGTATGAAGTTAACAAGTTTTACAACTGGATCCACGACGTGATTAAGCTGCAATACAGACTTACACAGAGACTCCTGATGAATGATGCAGTGAAGTAAAATAACATCCTGGTCAGGGTTTTCTTCTTTCACTTTATACTGGATTCTTTTCAGCAGCCCGATGTTTTTTCCAGTTAAATTTGGCGATCCATCCGTGGTGACATTGGCAAGTTTACTCCAAGGTAGCTTCATTCTCTCGATGACAGCAGACACCTGTTCATATAAGTCCTCTCCTCGCGTTTTCCCTTTCAGTGATTCCATGCTCAAAAGCTCCTCCGTTATCTCAAAACTGTCATTAATCCCTCGGATAAAAATTAGGAGCTGAGCAGTGTCTTTTATGTCGTTACTTTCATCCAGTGCTAGTGAATATAACTTAAAGGACTCCGCCTTTTTGTTTAACTCGCTGACTATATCTTCGTCAATCAGTTCCATGCGGCGAGTCAACTGTCCTGCGTGCTAAACTGATTTTTTCAAACTTGGCTTTGCTCTCCGGACACAAGAGACCTGCTGTCTCTACCATGCAGTAGCCGCCCGTTCTTGTGTTGACTGCTTACTAGCATAGTTTGCATGCTTCGTGGCAAAGTGACGGCTGATATTGTACTCTTTGAAAACCGCAACAGCTTCTTGGCATATCAGACATACAGCCGTTGATCGGACTTCAGTGAAGAAGTATTTTGTTGTCCACTCCTTATTAAACACTCGGCATTCGCTGTCCACTTTCCTTCTCTTTGGTCCGCTCATTTTCACAGAAGGGCTTAATGGTGACGTGAAACGAAGTGAAAATTAAAGTGAAATAAAGAGAAATACGCGCCACTCCAACAACGGTCAATGTGTTTTGAGTGCGCCATCTATTGGGGAAACGTGGGCATTGCAGGGAAAGGGGAAAAAAAGGTTTTTACTATAATTTGGACAAGATCGGCGGGCCGGATTAAAAAGCCTAACGGGCCGTATGTGGCCCGCGGGCCGTAGTTTGCCCATGTCTGATCTAGCCCCACCTAACAACAGGAGGCAACAGGAGAAGAGCTGGGGAGAGGAGCACGCTAACGAACACGGATTCCTTTTCAGGAGCAGAAAGAGCATCAAAGCCATGTGGCCTGAATCCCAAGGCCGTCTGGTCTGCTTGTTAAAGGCACGCCCGTGCGCGCGTGTGTTTAAATGAAGGATTCTCTAGCACCATCACCATCAAAGCCCAGGGTGTGTTCTCTGTAATCTCAACCGCTGGTCTCTGTCTCTCAGAGCTCTCTTGTAGTCGTTTATTAATTCATGCATTAAGTATACTCTCGAAGAAAGACGCTAGAGACCGACTCAGACCGTGTTTGGCTTATACAGCAATTAATACATTTCCTCTGTACAGATCTTGGGTTAGTTAATTAAATCACTATAATATCACGGCCGGACGGTGTGCAGTGAGAACAGGGTTGGGATCGCGTGGTGGAGCAGATGACCATTCACTACTAGGTTGACCTCAGTGACTTTATCCTCTCTTACTATTACCCGTACCATGGTAACTGGTAACCACAACGGTATGGAGTTAAAAACATCTTTTGGATTATCTTTTTTTTTTGTAACATGTTTGTTGCAGCATCAAGAAAGAGCCAACAGACAAGAGGGTTTTGGACTCATAAACTCTACTTTATTTAGGTTGAAACTTGATGCCTCTATGTCCCCATACAATACATTCAGTATATACATTTGGCGATGAGGGACTGTACAGATATGTTAAAGTAGTGCATACATACATGGGAAGAAAATGTACACAAAAGCACTAAAATCACAGAGTAAGTCAATGGGCGCACACAACACAACACTTCTCTGAGGGTGAGAAGGACTATTTCAGGTTCCCACAGAGACATAAAGTGTACAGTGAGTCTGCTGATTGAGACAAAGCCCCTTCTTTGCCTTCCAGAGTCCCCTCCCTTCCTCCTTCTAGCCAGGCGAGGGGTCTTCCTCTGGGCAGTGTAGACAACGTACGTGGGACCTTGCCTACAGTAACATGCGTCTGTCAGCAGCACTGACTAAAGATCCTCCTCTTCTTTAAATGTTTCATCTCTACCACACAGGAACATTCTTAAGACATGTAGTGCATTCGGAAAGTATTCAGACCCCTTGACTTTTCCCACATTTTGTTACGTTACAGCCTTATTCTATTCTAAACTGGATTACACCCCCCCCATCAATCTACACACCATACCACATAATGACAACGCAAAAACAAGTTTAGACATTTATGGAAATGTATATATTTGTTTATATTGTTTGGTACCCTTCCCCAGATCTGTTCCTCAACACAATCCCTTCTTCGGAGCTCTACAGACAATTCCTTCGACCTCATGGCTTGTTTTTTTCTCTGCCATGCACTGTCAACTGTGGGCCCTTATATAGACAGGTGTGTGCCTTTCCAAATCATGTCCAATCAATTGAATTTACCACAGATGGACTCAAAGTTGTAGAAATATCTCAAGGATGATCAATGGAAACGGGATGTACCTGAGCTCAATTTTGAGTCTCATAGCAAAAGGGTCTGAATACTTGTGTAAATTAAATAAATAAAAATATGTATCAATAAAACTGTTTTTTTGCTTTGTCATTATGAGGTACTGTGTGTGGATTGATGTGTAAAAAAATATTTAACACATTTTAAAATAAGGCTGAAACATAAACTGTTTAAAAAGGGAAGGGGTCTGAATACTTTCAGAATGCACCGGACATATGTACATACATACATATATATATAGTACCAGTCAAAAGTTTGGACACACCTACTCATTCAAGGGTTTTTCTTTATTTTTACTATTTTCTACATTGTAGAATAATAGTGAAAAACATCAAAACTATGAAATAAAACATTTGGAATCATGTACTAACCAAAAAAGTAAATATATTTTATATTTGAGATTCTTCAAAGTAGACATCCTTTGCCTTGATGACAGCTTTGCACACTCTTGGCATTCTTTCAACCAGTTTCATGAGGTAGTCACCTGGAATGCATTTCAATTAACAGGTGTGCCTTCTTAAAATTGTATTTGTGGAATGTATTTCCTTCTTAATGCATTTCAGCCAATCAGTTGTGTTGTGACAAGGTAGAGGTGGTATACAGAAGATAACCTTAGTTGGTAAAAGCCCATGTCCATATTATGGCAAGAATAGCTCAAATAAGCAAAGAGAAATGAAACTTTAAGACATGAAGGTCAAGAACTTTGTACGTTTCTTCAAGTGCAGTCTTAAAAACCATCAAGCGCTATGATGAAACACGCTCTCGTGAGGACCGCCACAGGAAAGGAAGGCCCAGAGTTACCTCTAATGAAGTTGTCCTCTGCAGCAGAGGTAACTGCACCTCAGATTGAAGACCAAATAAATGCTTCATAGAGTTCAAGTAACAGACACATCTCAACATCAACTGTTCCGAGGAGACTGCATGAATCAGGCCTTGCTGCAAAGAAACCACTAAAGGACATAAATAAGAAGAAGAGACTTGTTTGGGCAAAGAAACACAAGCAATGGATATTAGACCGGTGGAAATCTGTACTTTGGTCTGATGAGTCCAAATTTGCGATTTTTGGTTCCACCCGACGTGTCTTTGTGAGACGCAGAGTAGGTGAACGGATGATAACTGCATGCATGGATTCCCACTGTGAAGCATGGAGGATGTGTTTTGGTGTGGGGATGTTTGCTGGTGACCCTGTCAGTGATTTATTACACAACCAGCATGTTTCCCACAGCATTCTGCAGCGATACTCCATTCCATCTGGTTTGTACTTAGTGGGACGATCATTTGTTTTTCAACAGAACAATGACCCAAAATGACCCATCTCCAGTTTGTGTAAGGGCTATTTGACCAAGAAGGAGAGTGATGGTGTGCCGAATCACCGGACCTCAAACCAATTTAGATGTTTTGGGATGAGTTGGACCACAGAGTGAAGGAAAAGCAGCCAACAAATGCTCAGCATATGTGGAAACTCCTTCAAGGCTGTTGGAAAAGCATTCTCCATGAAGCTGGTTGAGAGAATGCCAAGAGTGTGCAAAGCTGTCATCAAGGCAAAGGGTGGCTACTTTGAAGAATCTAAAATCTATTTTGATTTGTTTAACACTTTTTTTGGTTCCTACATGATTCCATATCTGTTATTTCCAAGTTTTGATATCTTCACTAATATTCTACAATAAAGAAAAAACCCTTGAATGAGTAGGTGTGTCCAAACTTTTGACTGGTACTATATATATATATACTTTAGAAGACTCATGAGACCATAGGTCTATTGGTAAAATACACATGGGGGGGGGGTATAGTACTTCAGAGGTACTCCGGGCAGAGCAAAATTCAGTTGGTGGTTCATTATCTGAAAAAGGTTGGGAACCACTGCTGCTGTATGCAACCCTACTTTACTTGGTCCTTTAACTTACCAACAGAATCAATTCACCTCCAGCAAACCCCTGTATGATTCTCTTAAATTGTTTGGAAATGCCAATTGGAAAACAGCCTTAGACATCTGCATTGATGCCACCTACTGGCTATGGGATTGCATAGCATGCTTCAGCACTCTCCTTGTTAACGATAAGATTAAAGGACACGTCAGTCCCTCTAGTTCAGGGGAGAAGTCAAACTCCAAGAACAAAGAGAGGCTTCAAGCAATGTCTCTAACCTCAAGGTCTGTACCAGAATAAGAGTCGTGTGGGTAGAGGATAGAACACAGAGACAATGGAAGAAATCAAGAGTGAACTGAATAAGAAACCAATTTTGAGATGTGTGTATTAAATAATTCGAACAAATAGAGGGGTTATGACAGAATGGAGGTCAGGGTTCATTTAGGAAAATTGAGTCCTCTGATTGGTCCATGGGGCTTCTACAGTCTTTATGTGAGGCTTGACAATCCTATTGGTCACGAGACACCATTACTCCTCAGTGTCTCAGTCAGGCCACCAGAGTCAGGCCACAGAGGCAGTTGGACACATGAAGCAGAACTGACTAAAACACAAAGCGAAGCACCACAGTATATGAGACCAGGTCCGGGGTATTTAAGCTCTGGCCAAACACGATCACATGGCAGAGAATAGTGAGGGCTGGATGCCACGAGGCAGGCCTTCACAGAGAGGAGTAACACATCTGCAATAAGAAGAATTACCCCAGAATAAATTACAGTCACAGAACAATCGTTGAAAGAAGCAGAACTCTAGAAATCAGCGGATCTAATCCGACTGATTCAACCCATGCATTAGAAGGCATTTAACCAAACATTTGTTACTGACATCACACAATTTCATAGTGACTATACATACAAATGCTGATCTGTAAAATGTAGTAAAAAAGAAGAAAAAAAAACGGAAAAAAAACGTGACTGGTTTATGCAAAAACATATTCTTAAACCATAGATGCAATTTGTTGGGAATAGGAGTCGCATGGTGGGGGTTGGATCAATATCTGCAATCCCATTGTACCTATTGATCTGCAGATTCACGAATGAAATTGATTTTCTGAGGTAGACAATGCAGGCATATTCCATTCTACCCATGCAAAGATATTCTACGATGGGGGATCGGGAAGGTAATTTGGACCATTTTGAGACTAGGCGCCCATCTCTGGCTCATTTAGCCAATGGTGCTACTGCCTACCAATGGGACACCCGTGGTGAAGGATATCAGAAATACAGTCCCGGGAATAGACAGAGACGTCAGTCTGCAGACCGTACAGCACTTAAACACTAAACTGTTGTTGCACTGACGGGGAAAGTATTCACACAGGGCATGTTTATTGAGTTTGCCAGCCACTGTAGAGTGCCCATATATAACTCCAATACATGAATTTGCCTTCCCTGCTTCCTTTATAAGGACATTACAATCTTTAGGTTCCCCTCACTAAACAAACATTACACTTTCAGCATAACATGGAGCCAAATCCAATATGAACAGGTCTTGTGTGGAAGAGGTGGGTACAAAGTGGCACTGTTGAGGAAGCAGCTGTGGGATCAGTGAAACAATGCTTGCAGATGATGTTTCAGTCAATGATAATGTTGTAGAAAATACAAACAAAAAGTTAATAGCAGGTCTGGGATCAGGTAGGTGATGACCGGTGAGCTGCATTATCCTCATCATCCCTGCCTCCTCCGCCAACTTGAACTCTGTCCTTCAGACCAATCAAACAGAAGGAAATAGGCAGAGCGACAGGGTTTCCCAGGGGAGGTGGCAGGAGAGGGCATCTGACCCCTGTGTGACCTTTGGGGAAGGCCATGTCACTATAGTGTCCTGATGGCCACGGGGTAGAGCAGGGACATGTGCTCGGCCCCCTTGATGGGCAGCTTGCGGCTGGAGTAGAAGTGGATGATCTCGGGGACACTGTCGAAGGGACAGCTGTTCTGACCCAGGATGTACTTGTTCTCCTTCGTCCTTGACAGCTTCATGTGCATGAAGCCCTGGCTGCTCCTAGAGGGAGAGAGAAAACAATATCAGCTCTAAACATTGAGTTTATCTCCCAGCGGTACAGTGACAGATCATTCCCAGGTGATGCAGTACAATTGGGTTTAGAACCCAAGACATATACTGTACACACTCCTATATACTGTAAATAGAGAGTGCTACTAGTCTAATGAGCAGCCAGGAAGAATCACTTAGGCTACACCAGTTAATAAATGCAGAGCAAATGAAAAACTCCCTGGGCTGTGCTCCCTACAGTATTTCTAGGGCTGAGCCGGAGCCTTGGATCTGTGTGCTTTGCAGCTCTTAAGTAATCTCCTGCTCTGGAGCCTTGTCTTAATGAGAAATGTGGCTGTATAAAACCCATTATACTGCAGGGAGGATGGCAGTGACACAGGCCTTTTATCACATACAAGGAGAGGGAGAGGTCAAAGATAGTGAGAGAGAGAGAGAGAGAGAGAGAGAGAGAGAGAGAGAGAGAGAGAGAGAGAGAGAGAGAGAGAGAGAGAGAGAGGAAGAGGGACATGGTGAGGTAGAGGGGGAGAAAGAGAGTTAGAGAGGAAGATGGAGATAGTGAGGAAGAGGGGGAGAGGGGTGAAAGAAACCCCAAACACACAGCATCAGGTTAGTGTCAAGCAATGAGCACACACTAACTCATTGTCCCAGAAAATGTTTTTTCTTCTGGTTGCATTGTGCAATGCCCGAGATACTGCAGAATCAGCTCACCCAGAGGACTTACACAGTTAGGAAAAGTATATATACAATATTTAGCAGAGCAGGTGTCACCTCTCCTGTCAACAGAAATAAAACTGTGGAATAACAGCCAGACAGTGATGGACTGCAATGACTTCCTGTTCTCGTAAGCGGGGAATGGCATTCATAGATGGAAATATGTGTTCTAAGCCATTCTGTCTGTCTCTGTGTGTGTGTCTGTGTGTGTGTGTGTGTGTGTGGTGTGTCCATTATCAGCAGAAATAACAACTTGCTGGGCATCTTCCGTTATCTTATAATTGCATTTGAAAAGCCTGAAGTCATATTATCTCACTAAGACACCAACAGAAACAAAGCCATGGAGAAAACACCAACATTAGGATCAAGGAGAAACTTAACAGGTTCAATTAAGGGACAATAACCATTAAAAATGACATTTCTCAAAACATCAGAGGAAAATACTTACTGTAAGTCAAATCTTTCATCAGTCCATGAACCAAGAGATAAAACCCTAGTGTGACACGGTGAAACTCATAAGGACCATGAAGGACAGTCAACAAGACATCTCTCATGTCAACACACTGCTGCTGTACGACTGGCAAGTCACAGCCTTGACGTGTATAGTTGCTGCACTAAAAGTATGGTTAGAGAGGGGGAGGTAGAAGGAGAGAGGAGTCGGAGAGGGGGAGACAGAGACCGTAAAAGAAACGAGGGAGATTGAGAGGATCTAGCGTGCGGAGAGGTGGATGATCGTTTTATAAGAGAGCTGAGGGAGAGGACTGCAAGGTTTCTCTGCTGCTATAAAAGTGAAGTAAATACAGCTAGTTTCAGTCCCATATCACTGAGCCTGATCAGCCAGCCAGCTCCTCCAGTTGAATACATCTCTGTCATTACCAGGATGTTCATCAAATCAAAGTTTATTGGTTGGAGTAGATGAGGACAGATATCTCTGGTCACACAGCCTGTTCACTGCCTACATCCCAAATTACACCCTGTTCCCTATTTGGGATGCAGTCACTGTGTTGCTGCTTCTTAAGCTGGGCCAGGAGAGGAGAGGCCACTCTGAAGGTAAAGTGAGTTTGATTCATCAACAGCTTGAGAGACAGGCCTTGGGTTACACGAGCACACCACTTAAAAAGCTAAACACATCAATAGGAACATTTTAGAAATCCTCCTAAGATTTCCTTCCCCGTCAGCGTTTAGCTACGCTTATCGCGTTTCAGCTCCGTGGAGACTGAGACAACGGCGCAACAGACCACCGCTGTCTGATAACAGAAATGTAGGGCTATTTTTGACCAGACTGGGCATTTTGTGTTTGTTATCGTATCCTATTTAGTTGTGCGCTTTTTTATTGTCTAATCGGGATTCATTTCACTCTGGAGGTCTGGTGTCCTGTTCACCGGGGTCTATGACTTTCACTTGAACCCGCTCATCCTTCAAGCAGAGAAATAGGCTGACAGCCATCATCGTTTATCTCTACCTCTCTACATATATTAGACTGCACCATGAATGATGCTTCAACGCAATAAATCCATGGCTTCAGAGAAGCCAAAACTCACCCAACAGAAGATAATGATCCAGAAAGAAAGCCTTGACCTTAAGAAGCATTGTGGGACAGGAATTGTCCTGAATAGCCACTCTTCCGGTTTAATACGTACTGCGGCAGCCACAAACAGAGTGTGTCTGACTGGAAGGATCACTAACATGATCAGGACATGACCACACCTGTTCCACATGACCACACCTGTTCCACATGACCACACCTGTTCCACATGACCACACCTGTTCCACATTACCACACCTGTTCCACATGACCACACCTGTTCCACATGACCACACTTGTTCCACATGACCACATGACCACACTTGTTCCACATGACCACACCTGTTCCACATGACCACACTTGTTCCACATGACCACACCTGTTCCACATGACCACACCTGTTCCACATGACCACACCTGTTCCACATGACCACACCTGTTCCTCGTGGTTTAGAGGGATTTTAAAAACAAGAATGTGGTTGATGCTGCTCATTATAGGTCAACTATACTGTAAGAAACTGTGTTGTTGTCGTGTTTCATTTGGGAACCATTCCAGTTGTGGTAATATCCAAGAAGAATACATGCATTAATAAAACGCACTGAACTGTGCACTGAACCACGTACTCCATAACAAACTAGAAGAGCCCTCACTGGGAGATCCCGGTCTCTCACAAGAAAGACAAAGAGAGGACACTTTTCGGAGACATGTTTGCCTCTCCTGACATGAGTTCAACTGCCAACGCTGAGAGATTTTGTTGTTCTTTCTACAACTCCAAGGCTTTCTAGTTTCCCATGTGTTATAGCATCAACACATTTTGTTGCATAAATCTTTGTTTTCCTCTTTCAACGGTTTATTTTCTACCTCAGTCAGCCCGTAAAACCGGCTGTGTAAAACCCCTCCCTGGGGGTAGGAGGGGGAGCTAAGCCACTCAGAGACCAGTGAAAGGCTAAATGTGTTTTATGCACCTAAAAGAGCACTCATCTTCAGAGAGAGGAGGAGAGACAGAGACAAGGTACCCTCTCTCCCTGTCAAAAGGCTCTGGAGACTCACGGTTAGTGAAAGTCTGGGCCTTCATCAATGATGCAAAGCACAAACGTGCCGCCGATTTGGCCTCATGAATATTTCAGCAGCTCCAGTCATGGAGTATCTAAACACAGGGTCTCTAGCCTCTGCCACAGAGGTTTCAGCATCTTCCAACATACACTGCTCAAAAAAATAAAGGGAACACTAAAATAACACATCCTAGATCTGAATGAATGAAATATTCTTATTAAATACTTTTTTCTTTACATAGTTGAATGTGCTGACAACAAAATGCTGATCCAACTTTGATGTAATGTCCTTAAAACAAGTCAAAATGAGGCTCAGTAGTGTGTGTGGCCTCCATGTGCCTGTATGACCTCCCTACAACGCCTGGGCATGCTCCTGATGAGGTGGCGGATGGTCTCCTGAGGGATCTCCTCCCAGGCCAACTCCTAGACAGTCTGTGGTGCAACGTGGCGTTGGTGGATGGAGCGAGACATGATGTCCCAGATGTGCTCAATTGGATTCAGGTCTGGGGAACGGGCGGGCCAGTCCATAGCATCAATGCCTTCCTCTTGCAGGAACTGCTGACACACTCCAGCCACATGAGGTCTAGCATTGTCTTGCATTAGGAGGAACCCAGGGCCAACCGCACCAGCATATGGTCTCACAAGGGTTCTGAGGATCTCATCTCGGTACCTAATGGCAGTCAGGCTACCTTTGGCGAGCACATGGAGGGCTGTGCGGCCCCCCAAAGAAATGCCACCCCACACCATGACTGACCCACCGCCAAACCGGTCATGCTGGAGGATGTTGCAGGCAGCAGAACGTTCTCCACGGCGTCTCCAGACTCTGTCATGTGCTCAGTGTGAACCTGCTTTCATCTGTGAAGAGCACAGGGCGCCAGTGGCGAATTTGCCAATCTTGGTGTTCTCTGGCAAATGCCAAACTTCCTGCACGGTGTTGGGCTGTAAGCACAACCCACACCTGTGGACGTCGGGCCCTCATATACCACCCTCATGGAGTCTGTTTCTGACCGTTTCAGCAGACACATGCACATTTGTGGCCTGCTGGAGGTAATTTTGCATGGCTCTGGCAGTGCTCCTCCTGCTCCTCCTTGCACAAAGGCGGAGGTAGCGGTCCTGCTGCTGGGTTGTTGCCCTCCTACGGCCTCCTCCATGTCTCCTGATGTACTGGCCTGTCTCCTGGTAGCACCTCCATGCTCTGGACACTATGCTGACAGACACAGCAAACCTTCTTGCCACAGCTCGCATTGATGTGCCATCCTGGATGAGCTGCACTACCTGAGCCACTTGTGTGGGTTGTAGACTCCGTCTCATGCTACCACTAGAGTGAAAGCACCGCCAGCATTCAAAAGTGACCAAAACATCAGCCAGGAAGCATAGGAACTGAGAAGTGGTCTGTGGTCACCACCTGCAGAACCACTCCTTTATTGGGGGTGTCTTGCTAATTGCCTATAATTTCCACCTGTTGTCTATTCCATTTGCACAACAGCATGTGAAATTTATTGTCAACCAGTGTTTGATTTCACAGAAGTGTGATTGACTTGGAGTTACATTGTGTTGTTTAAGTGTTCCCTTTATGTTTTTGAGCAGTGTATATGGCCTGAGAGGTTTCTAGGAAGCAGGAGGCTCCAACATGAGCAGACAGAACTCTGTATCACCCCCTCCCCACTGCCGAATCCATGAATCAACCCGCTGATTGTTTACTGGGTTGATCTGAATGACCCTACAGCCTCCTCTGCTTCCTACCAGTACTGCAAAACAAACACAGGCATGCTGGCAGGACACAGGCACATGATCCACCACACACACCAGAGAGCTGTTTAGAAATATCTGCCTTCCTGCCTTTGCCCTCTGTCCTGGGTGGATGACATCTCCACTGATCTGTGCAGGAGGTCCAACAAAGAGAGTGTTGTAAACAGCCTTTTACACAACTATGATTTATGGTTCACAAGCACAGACACGGAACAATTAATTCCATCACTCCTTTCTGGAACTGACACAATTAGTCCCATTATTGGTGGACATTGGTGGTCCAAGACGCACTCAGAAGTCTATGTGTTTGAACTTTGAACTCAGAGTCAATATGACTTTCTTCCACTGTGACTGGCCATGGAGGCAGCTGGATTGACAGGGTCAGAGGTTCAGTGCTGCTGGCTGAAAGGTCACAGTGCGTGGGCTGACTGAGAAGGACAGCTCCTACTGGAGATCAACAACACTCCTCTCCCCCACCCCCTCAGACACAGCATGGGACGTGTCACAGTGGCCTCCCAAGTGGCGCAGCAGTCTAAGGCACTGCATTTCAGTGCAAGAGGCATCACTACAGTCCCTGGTTCGAATCTGGACTGTATCACATCTGACCTTGATTGGGAGTCTCATAGGGCGGCGCACAATTGGCCCAGCGTCGTCCGGGTTTGGCCGTCATTGTAAATAAGAATTTGTTCTTAACTGACTTGCCTAGTTAAATTAAGTCTCCCCAAACAACCCCAGCCCTGTCTGTCCAATAAGACCTACCAGCCTACTGCACCAGACAGTCCAGCCAATGGCCCAGCACTGTCTGTCCAATCAAGCCCACCAGTCTAATTCCTTGTGTGTCCCCCCAGACAGGCCAGAGCAGATTCCCAGAGCTCTGGAAATGAAATGAGCAGTCAGTCAGTGTGAGGAGCAGTGGAGCAGCTCTGAACAGTATTATCTCCTCCTGCCAGTAGAAATGAGCCTAAAGCCGACTGACGAGGAGCGTCCTCAGAACCAGGAACGGTTTCCCCCCTGCTGCAATGTATCTAATCTATCACTGACTTTATCAACAGATGTGTGCTTTATTGTGAATAAGCAACAACAAAAGCCAACGACAAGAGAGCACAAATGCCAGTTTGTATCTGAAGAAAGGTGACAATAATACTGTACAACTGTCTTCCACTGTCTTCCATAACTCAAGCAGTTATCCTCTCTGCAGCTCATATCAGAGGCACTTTATCTGCCCCTGTGGTGAAATGGTTCTCAGCCAGGTATTGCTGTGTGCTCGGGAAATGGCAGCCCGCTGACACTCATCAGTTGGCTGGCTCCCTGCGGTCGTGTGAGCCCTCAGAGCCTCTGAGTCGATGGCATGTGACTGCCTTGCGGAGGTGAGTTCCAGCTGTGCAGCGAGACCCTTTAAGCTACCCTCCAGCCAAATGTCTGACCAGACTAAACCAATCAGGACCTGTCCCCTGGACTCTCCGCTGGCCAGGAGAGGGGGCAGAGGTCAGCCAGGGGGGCATTATGAATTCAGTTCTGGGCAAGTCAGCGAATCAGAGCACCAGAGAGGTTACCTGGTGGAGGTGGGAGGGCATCATGTAGGAAGGATAGGGTTCTTAAAGGTGATGTGTATAACCATACTGAAGAGACAGTCAGCAGGTAGGTAGGAGGTGAGGAAGATTCCTGGAGGCAGAATAGTGGTGTTGAACTGGTACTCTATGATAACCCGTGAACACCCTCAGTGGTGTGTGTGTGTGTGTGTGTGTGTGTGTGTGTGTGTGTGTGTGTGTGTGTGTGTGTGTGTGTGTGTGTGGACTCCAATCAAGTTGTAGGGACAGCTCAAGGATAATCAAAGGAAATTGGATGCACCTGAGCTCAATTTGCAGTGTCAGCACAATTTTCAATAAGTTTGCAAACCTTTTTAAAACATGTTTTCACTTTGTTAATATGGGGCATTATGTGGATTAAATCAAAATGGATTCAATCTATACAATAAATGTTGAATTCAGGCTGTAACAACAAAATGTGGAATAAGTTAGAAAGCACTGCGGGTACTGGGTGCTGTATATTCTCCCGTGTGTGAGAGGGTGGGGTGTCATCAACTGTACACTGATTACTTGTGTGTAGTGGACAGTATGTATGGGAAGGGTCTTACTTGAGTGAGAGGGAGAAGTCGTTCTTGCTGGTCTCACTGTTCCTCACCAGGTAGCTGGCCTCCTTACACAGCCTCAGCAGAGACTCTGCATCCGTCCTGCTGATCGCTCCATGGTACCAGCTACAGGGTGGAGAGAAGAGGGAGGACAAAACAGAGCTTCAAATGGAGAAAGTGCCTGTTATCTAACGTCAAAAGACAATCAAATATCTCCACAAAGCTCTACCTCAGAAGCACCAACACAAAAAATACCAAATCCCTGGAGAGAATCACAGGAATAGAATGACTAGTCATTATAATTCTGTGGATAGAAAGACAGTAGAGGAGGGTGACTTACAACTGGCTCTCCAGGGACATGGAGGGGTCAATGCGTTCCCCCAGAGCAGCACTGCAGTGGTCCAGAGAGCTCATCTTGGTGTTGACCAGACAGCAACTGGAGTGGATGCGGGGCGGACGCCCTCCTTTACCCTCCCTGGTGGGCGACATTCTGGACTTCTCCGCTCCTTCAAACTGGACTGTAAATGAAGGAGACACCGCCAGATATGAGCATCACAATACAACAGCATCTCAATAGAGGCCTTCCTGGAGACATTTCAAGTATCAGCCTTGGAACAATGAACACCCCGCCTCGTTTTTTTGTAAATAGCTAAGGGATGAGCTTCCGAGTAATGTAACCCCTCAAATTCATAGACAGAGCTATAGAGGCAAGTACAGACCATCCATGACATCAAAATGATAGTTTTAACAATGTTTTGAGGCTATTCAGTGTTTGCCTACATTTATATTGTTTACAAAATGAGTAAAAACAAGCTGATATGAGTCTGATGAGGTATGACAGTTGAACTCAGCTCATGAGACATTTACAAGTTATATACTTCAAGAATCAGTGGGTATATATCATTACTTTATAAGTCCAAAATGGATGTAGCAACTAAGGATTCTAGCTTTAACACACTGACCATTGAAGTCCATCTTGTGTTTCCTGTACTCGTCAATTGTAAGCAATTAAACTAAAGTGGCGTTGAGTTCATAGAAGCATGTGTTCTAAATTTCAGGCATATCTGTGAAAAACAGAGCTGCTGTGACTTATTATTCATGATTCCTCCTGGTCTTTCCCGGCTTGTATGTGCTGTGCTGCAGTGAGACGTGTTAATGAGTGGAGACAACCATGCCTCAGTGTTTAAAACGCACACACCACCACTCTGTACAACACATCCCTCTCAAGGACCTTCGCAGAGCGAGACAGAAATCAATCCAGCCACACTGTGCCAGACGGGAGGGAAAACACAACATGTACAAACTAGTCCAGGCTAATCACTGAGCCAGGCCTTGAAAAGTGCCAAGGTCACTAACTGTAGAATAGACAGGCTCCCTTGGAGGTGATCCATCTAAATAGTGACACGACCCTGACTAAACGCTAGAGGTCAGAGAGTTGCTTTTAGACCAATCAGAAACAAGCTACTCAATCTCCCTATTTACACAGTCTGATGTGAGATCAGAGCGTGGGAGGGGACCAGGAGTAGAAGCTGAAACCTCAGAACTTCCTGGTTGTGGTCAGCGGTTAGAGGTCAGAGACAGTGACACAGGAGAGAGGGGGGGTTACTCCACAGCTCATTCCTGTAGTTGATGTCACACCATCCTTTGGAAAGAGACCCATTTCCAGTTGCCTTGGCCTTGTTACCCCCCAGCAGTAAACTGAGGTCACCCTCCAAACATCAAAACGCATTACCAGGGTCTGTCACTGCCAGAATGCTGAAGACCGCTTTAGGACTTCAAGAGGAGTGGAGCAACATCAAACGTGGAGCCTCTGATGGAGGCAGTTCATTTAGCATACTCTTAGTTGTGATTGCATGCCCCCCGCCACCACTCATCTCAAGGGCTAATCTCACTCCAGGCCTGGCTTTAATTTCACTGAGTGGACATAGCTCCTCCAGACAGACAGACAAGAGCCACTGGAATCACAACATGTCGATGGGGAGGAATGCGCTTGTCTAGTCTAGACCACACCTCCAGTCAAAGGATAGCGTTTCACTTTCTGTAAAGCTATTGTAACATTGAGAGTCCTTACAGTCCTTCCACCATTATACACTGAACAAAAGTATAAAACGAAACATGTAAAGTGTTGGTCCCATGTTTCATGAGCTGAAATAAAAGATCCCAGAAATGTTATACATGCACAAAAAGCTTATTTCTCTCAAATTTTGTGCACAAATTTGTTTATGTCACTGTTAGTGAGCATTTATCCTTTGCCAAGATAATCTAACCACCCGACAGGTGTGGCATATCAAGAAGCGGAATGAACCTCATGATCATTACACAGGTGCACCTTGTGCTGGGGACAATAAAAGGCCACTCTAACACAATACCACAGATGTCTCAAGTTAAGGGAGCATGCAATTTGCATGTTGACTGCAAGAATATCCACCAGAGCTGTTTCCAGGGAATAGAATGTTAATTTCTCTACTATAAGCAGCTTCCAACGTCGTTTTAGAGAATTTGGCAGTACATCCAACTGGCCTCACAACCGCAGACTAAGTGTAACCACGCTAGTCTAGGACCTCCACATCTGGCTTCTTCACCTGCGGGATCGTCTGAGACCAGCCACCCGGACAGCTGATGAATCTGTGGGTTTGCACAACCAAAGAATTTCTGCACAAACTGTCAGAAACCGTCGCAGAGAAGCTCATCCCGTCGTCCTCACCAGGGTCTTGATCTGACTGCAGTTCGGAGGCATAACCGACTTCAGTGGATAAATACTAATTCGATGGCCAATGGCACGCTTCACGGCTGAATCCCGGTTTCAACTGTACCAGGCAGATGGCAGACATTTTGCTGATGTCAACGTTGTGAACAGAGTGCCCCATGAAGGCAGTGGCGTTATGGTACGGCCAGGTATAAGCTACTAACAACAAACACAATTGCATTTTATTGATGGCAATTTGAATGCACAGAGATACCGTGACGAGATCCTGAGGCCCATTGTCGTGCCATTCATCTGCCGCCATTACCTCATGTTTCAGCATGATAATGCACGGCCCCATGTCAGAAAGATCTGTACACACTTCCTGGAAGCTGAAAATATCCCAGTTCTTCCATGGCCTGCATACTCACCAGACATGTCATCCATTGAGCATGTTTGGGTTGCTCTGTTCCCGCCATGTTTGGGATCTCAGTTTCCGCCAATATCCAGCAATTTTGCAATGCCATTGAAGAGGAGTGGGACAACATTCCATAGGCCACAATTAACAGCCTGATCGACTCTATGCGAAGGAGATGTGTCGCGCTGCATGAGGCAAATGGTGGTCACACCAGTTACAGACTGGTTTTCTGATCCATGCCCCTACCTCTTTTTTTTTTTAAAGGCATCTTTGACTAACTGATGCATATCTGTATTCCCAGTCATGTGAAATCCATAGATTAGGCCTAAGGAAATTATTTCAATTGACTGATTTCCTTATATGAACTGTAATGCAGTAAAATCTGTGAAATTGTTACAGGTTGCATTTATATTTTTGTTCAGTGTATAATAACTCTTATTAATACACGTAGATGTCTTCCAGTAAACAACTTAATGTAAATGCCTGGCATGCACAACTAGAAGCATTTAACTGTCTTCCTGATGCTAAGCTCCATACTGAACAGCAGAAACCTATTCTGAGCATCCCTGAAGCATGCACAGCATGTGCTTACCACTGGCAAAGCTCAAGCATATATGACCATGTTGTTCCACCACTGGCCACCAGGGGTTCCCCTTAACCTAATTTCTATTGTTCATGTGAATGACATATCAGTACTTCTAATAAGCTAAGGCTGCATTTACACAGGCAGCCCAATTCTGATGTTTTTCTGAATTAATTGCCAAAAGATATGACTGGTCAAAATACCATTTAGTAGCAAAAATAAATAAAAATCTGAATTGGACTGCCTGTGTAAACACAGCCTTAGTGAAACATTTGCTCTAAAGCTCAAACCAGTTCAATGGCTTGGTTATACAGAATGATAATGGTGTTTTTGCACTCTTCACTTCTTTTGCACTGATACATAATTGAGTCTGAAGATGACACACATTGTATAGTATAAACGGGGCCAAATGATTTGTTTTACTACTCTCTGTTGCTCCATGGAGGATGTATTCTCACACAAATGTCATCCGCTTCTGTAAACGGTACAAGTAGCTCTCTTTGTATATGTTTAAGGTATATGTGTATGTGTGTGAGATAGTGTTTCCATGGAGACTGACCGGGTGGGAAAAGATGCGTGTTTGCAGCGTCCCACACCATGTCAGCCAAGACACAGCCAATCTGTAGCTCTGCAGCAAATCTTCCCCTGAGTATGTGCTTGCGTGTGTTTGTGTGCAATAATGTCAGAGAGAGAGAGAGAGAGCAGGAGAGGGACTGCTGTAGTCTATATATTTTGTTTCCTCTTTAATTAATAAAACAAAACCCTATCTCTATAAAAACAATGTCCCCTGTATCTCTGAACCACTGGAGACTACTGGGGGAGGACGGCTCATAATAAATGGCCGGAACAGAGTAGATGGAACGGCATCAAATACCTGGAAACCATGTGTTTGGTGTATCAGTCTTTACCACGAGCCGGTCCTCCCAATTAAGGTGCCACCAACCTCCTGTGCTCTGGGCGTATATGTGTATGTTGGTGTTGGATATGTGAGTGTGTGTTGTGAAAGGGAGAGTATTATCAGAACATGAGGAGTTCCCATGTGAGGAAACCTCTGTCCCTTTCGGTCAGCTACCCGTCATCACCGTGGCAGACAGAACACGCTCTGATGCTATCAGCGATCACATACCAGTACATGACATTGGCAAATGTCTGTCTACATTCCAGGTCTATGAAGGAATATGAACCAACACTAAAGTCTGTTATTAATGGCTTGATCGTGATAGTTTAGACGGACGTTCACCTGAGCCCTAGTCAGAGCTCTCAATTCCCCCTTTAATTATGCCTAATACTTTAATTCCTAAACACTCAAAACACCTCAATTAAACTCTGACATCTACAGTAACATCAGATCCACAAGGAACCCGCTCAGTGTGATTAAATAATTGTTATTCTCTTGCTTTCGACTCCTCCACCTAGGCAGAGTGAATGGCAATCCTCCGCGGTGTTCACCACTTTACAGTCAGAACAGGCCCTTTTCAGAGGAAATGCACATAGTTTCAAAAGAGGCATTACTAAGGAATGAACCACTAACAACAACAAAAAGCAACCATTTTATTGGTTTGAGTGTGAAGAGACCGTGTCTTCTATGATTGCCAACCGTCTCCCCCACAACAGCTGGAGCTGCAGTGGTGTTATAGGTTGGCTGATTCCTGGTGATATTCAGCCCAAACTCATTCCCTTTCATTCTCCACCACTCACACTCAGAACGGACAAGAGGAGGTTGAAGAGAGGATTGGCACACATGTAACGAGCCCTGTGGGGCAGTTAGAGTGACTTACAAACACGCCGTTCTGGGTGTGTGTGTGCGCGTCTGCCAGCCTGTCTACACGACCTGTACTGTGGCGTGTAAAGCAGAGCAAATGGAATCTCGGTATCAGATTGAACTGTCAGGCAGACGGTGATGGATGGTTGAAGGGCCCACCCTCTCCAGCCTTCCACCTATCTCTACAGGCTCCCAACAAAACAACAGGCTGCAGGGATGGAGGGAGGGGGATGGAGGTAGAGAGCAAGGGAGATGGAGAGGGGGAGCTGATTGGCTGGGACTTAGATAAACGCAGGCCACAAAAGGTCAAAGGGACATCTGGAGGACCAGAACATGCCCAGAGCAGAGCAGAGAGAGGGGGGGGGGTAGAGAGAGAGCGACAAAGGAATTCAGTAAGCTGAAAACCACTCACTACTACCACCCACCTTCCACACAGCACATTTACTTATTAAGCCAGCTAATTCATTCTCATTTACTAATGGTACTTCCATCAAAGAGTGAGTTCACTGGTCAGTGGGGAAAGCTTGAGATCTACTACTGTATTGCAGGCTTACAATTAATAATTCCAGCTTGACGTGTGAAATGATTAACAGGTCTGAAGGCTCATTGAAATGCATGACACATTGTGAGCATCAAACCATGAACCCATACACTGCCATGGGAGAGAACGAGCAGCTTGTAAAACCACTGCATTTTGTTGACATCCAGAGTATATTGTGCTTGGGGAAGTCGAATAGGATCGGTTGAAAGGATTATATAGAAACACATTTGCTGAGCCCAATGGTCTTATTCTCTGATGAGTTCAACATCAAGGCACGTTATTTTTCTATCAAATTCCAAAACGTGTTCTGACGAGTTTCCCAAAGACAAAGGAACAATCCTCCAAAGGCAAATGCATGCAGATTCCTTGAACAAAAATGAAATATTTTAATGACATTGTTTGTATTCTAGTGAGACAGAGGGAAGAAAAGGTAAAAGAATGGCCTGAACGCCCAGACAATCAATTCACATCAGAAAACAAAGGCAAAAGCTCTTCATTACATCTAGACAAAGGAATCGGTCTTCTATTTATATGCAGATGTAATATCTTTACTGTCACAGCTGTCAGGCAATATTTAAATATGATAATGATGTTGAACTGGTGAGACAGGTTCTGTTCGGCTGTACTGGACACTGTTCTCTCCAGGTCCATATCACACGGCTAATCATAATGGCCCTGGTAACACTTGTAGCCTGGAGACCTGGCTAGGGCCAGGAGGAGCAATGGCTTTTGCCCCTAACAGTTCTAGGATCAGATTAATTACCCTACACCCAACTTTAACCATTAGGAGGATGTCAAAACATCTGACCCTGTAGCAGTGGTTAGGAACAACTTCTACCTACTCTTACTATCTCCTCATGTTTGCCTGTAGCCAGAGGCGACAGGAGGCGAGAGGCAGGCACCTGTACTCACAGGAAGGTTAGAGAGGCCCCACCCCTAGTTTCTATATCCAACATCTGACCCATGTGATGTGGTGGGAGTTCAGATAGAGAGAGGATCCTCTTTCAGCCAGCCGCCACACTAAAACCCACTCATATCCCACGCATTGGGGAAGTGCAGCCATTCCCAAGGCATTATAGGGCATAAATCATCTATCCGCCTGTCCTCACCCTCAGAACACAGCCAGCTCATTTTACTGGCCCGCTGTCTGGCTGTCTGGTGATGGAGGGAGGATGGCTCATTGTAATGGCTGGAATGGAATGGATAGAACAGTTTGAAGGGCATTAAACACATTTCCAATTTAAACCCCAGCCTCCATTGGTCTCTCTACAGTAGTACTCCCCCTCTACACTACCAGGGGAGTACAGAGCCTCAGCCTGGGTATTAGTTCTGCTACACATGGCCCCTCTCCTCTCTCTCTCTCCCTGGATAATTAGTTACTGATTGTAGAGCTGTGGAAAAGCTGCAAACATCGGCAAACACACAGAGGCTTCTTAATAGGAAACGGACCGAGTCTCTATTAATCGAATCACAACCAAGTCCCAAGTCTCGAGTCAAGTCCAAGTTGTGCATTCTAAGAGGAAGTCAAGTCACAAGGTCCAAGTCTCAAGTCAAGTCCAAGTTGTGCATTCTAAGAGGAAGTCAAGTCACAAGGTCCAAGTCTCAAGTCAAGTCCAAGTTGTGCATTCTAAGAGGAAGTCAAGTTGAGACACGTTTTTTTTAAGTCAAGTTAAAAATGTGTCTATACATGCAATGATTGCAAATCTTTGTCTATTTATTGACACTACAAGGCAGCCCTTTTTATAATTTTGTCTACAACACATTTAGATGATGTAATTGTAAAATAGGGATCTTGTAGCAGTCGTCAGGGCATGACATCGGCAGAAGGCAAGGCAGGTCGATGTGCTCAGATTGTACATTTGTTTACAGGTCTTGGTGATCCAATGGTGAAAGCACCATATAATACAAAATATAAGAGTAGATTTACCAAATATACACAGCCCAAAAGAAATGGCTTCTGTTTGAGGCATAAACTGTCCAGGGCATGAATGGACATAGGTAGCGGGCAAGACTGTACAGCCTCCCCTTGAGAAACCAAACTGACTCCATCTAACAGGAGCTGAAACAGGTACACTACCGTTCATTTCATTTCTCAGAACAAGAATAGACTGATGAGTTTCAGGTGAAAGTACTTTGTTTCTAGACATTTTGAGCTTATAATGAAACCCACAAATGTTGATGCTCCAGATACTCAACTAGTCTAAGGCCAGTTTAAATGATTATTTGATCAGAACAACAGTTTTCAGCTGTGCTAACATAATTGCAAAAGGGTTTTCAATTAGCCTTTAAAATGATACACTTGGATTAGCTAACACAACGTGCCAGTGGAACACAGGAGTGATGGTTGCTGATAATGGGCCTCTGTAGATATTCCATTGAAAATTAGCCTTCCAGCTAGAACAGTAATTTACAACATTAACAATGTCTACACTGTATTTCTGATCAATTTGATGGACAATTTTTTTGTTGCTATTTCTTTCAAAAACAAGGACATTTCTAAGTGACCCCAAACTTATGAAAGGTAGTGTACATACTGTATAAGCACTTGACCACTCCCAGGACCATATAATTACCCAATTGGCAATTACAGTCAATAAACTGGTTCTACAATGTAAAAGGCAATTTCCACATCCATTGTTACATTTGTTTTAATCAGAGTTAATGACTATTCATTATTAAGCACAACCAGAATGACAGAGACATAGGACACAGGCACACGGAACTCGGACGCAACCCGGGAAATATGAACAAAGGAAGCCAAACATTGAATTAAATAAACAGAACTTCTACCCCAGGAGCCTTGCGAATGTTCCTGTGCACAATAAAGGGTAGAGGGTAAGAAATGGCTAAATTAAAATGGATCGTATCAAACATGAAACAGAAACGCCTACGTGTGGCAATAAACGGTATGGGACGGAATGATGAAACGCTAGTAAACATTGTAGGATTATATACGGAAAATAGATTTATCACATTAGCGCATTTAAACGTGTGAAAGCAAGAAAACAAAGACTCTCTGGCAGGAGTATGAAGAGCTCAAGTGGAGAGACTATGGTGTGTCCTCACCACAGTAATAATTCCTTTTAACAAATTACAAATGCAAGCTTCATAAGTAAATTTCAATTTCCAGCAATTTTGACATACTAAATGGCTAGTAGGTCTAATTGTTGCCTGATGCTCAATTGCTGGTGAGCTAACAAAGTAAACAGTCAATATTCTTGATCACCAAAATATTTTTGGAGCTGCATATTTATTTATTATGGCAATCCTCTCCCTACAACTTGCTGTTTACGCTGCACCCGATCCTATAGCTGTACAGCAAATCAGCAATCTGTTCACTAGTGCACCCGACTTGTGTTGATTGACAGTTTGCTGGTCCAATCAGAGGGCCAAGTGTGCGTTTCACTAGCCAATCTGTTGCATGTTTTTTTTTTTTTTTTTTGCAAGGGCGATGCTGTGGCTACTGTCTCTTGCTGCATGGAGCATAATCTGTGGAGACTCTGACACAAAATGAGTGACAAAACGTTACAAACCCTGGCCAGGAAATTTCAAGTCATCAGTCTCAAGTCAAAGTCGAGTCCAAGTCATGTGACTCAAGTCCAGAAGTCTGAAATAGGGTTATTATTTGGTCACAGAGCATTATAAGAACAAGGTGTTCTCACCAAAATAAACAGTAGTAAACTTTGGGATTTGAATGGGTTCTTAATCAAGGGTTTGAAAGTATGACCTATAAAGAGCAGCGGGCAGGGGGAACAGTTATGACTATGTTGACAGTAGCATTAGGAGTCACCTACACTTCCAATTACCCATCCAGAAGGCAATTCAGCGCCATTAAAAGCAATGAGTCTTCGTCCACACAAACTGGACTAGTGCTAGTGATTTTCTGTCATATGTAATCCAGATGGAAAAGGGAAGTTATTACAGAGATCATGTGAGCCGTCAAACTGATTTAAAGATACCGTAGAGCTGATCAATCACTTCCTCCTCACTCGATGAGGTCACACAGTAAACTGGCTGACACTATTTTCATAGGTTGTCATAGTGAATGGAATGTTGTCTTACAACTGTATGGTATGTTGTCGCCCGCGCAATTTGTAATTTCTCAACTTTAACAGACAATGACAGTTCACCAGTACAGTAGACTATCAGGGAACAGGATGAAGAGGATGAGCAATGGAAATTAGATATGGTTATGGATATGGCAAGAGAGAGAGGCAAGGGGACATTGTTGATGAGGGGCGCTGGATGAGGCTCTCTGATGGTGGTGGGATGGACAGACAGAACAGGAACAAAACCCACCATGGTGGTGCTGGTCACAGGCAGTGTGCCCAGGGGAGTGCTGGGCTGGCTGGGGGGGCAGAGCGGGGGGTGACTCCACCCCCTCCAACAGGGCCAGGGGAGGACTGTGGTTGAGCTGGCCGACAGGAGGGGGCCACGGCAGATCCTTGATCACTTTAATCTCTACTGCAGGCAGCCCAGGTCACCAGGACGGGAGCAAGAGGGAAGGAGTGGAAGAGAGAGAGGTAGATGCAGAGAGATAGAGAAGAGAGAAAACATGAGAGAGAGAGGCAGAGAGAGATAAAGGGATAGAGAGGCAGATGAGGAGAAAAGGGGAAAACAGAAGAGGGCAGAGTAAGAGAAATGCAGGACAGTAGCATCCCATGCAGGTACAGGTCAGGTTAGTATAGCACAGCATAGTCAACGGAACAGCAGGGAAAACCAGTAGACAGCAGGACTGAAAAGGAAGGAATATTACTTTACCTGAGACAGACAGACTCTGGCCTTTGACCTCTCCACTTTGCCTCTACATGTTTCTTTGACGTTTTACAAGGAGTCAACCCGGGGGAATTTTCAACTGCAGGTCAGAGTCATTAATTACGCTCTGGGTTTCACAGGGAAAGTGGCTGAAGAGAGCTACTAACGAGGGTTTTAAAACAGAATCAAAGACCTGAGTGGACCTGAGCATGACTTGGCTAGTGTGAAAAGCCTCACGGACAACACAAGCTCTGGTATGGCTCATAACGGAGTTAAAGTCTGAAACTGCCTCCACAATAAGATAAAGGGCAACATACAAGATTCTCTCCTTGAGCCAGACACAGTGGAATGCATTGTAATGGCGGGGGGCACCTGGCAGACCTAGCCCCGCAGTAATGTATCGTTCATGTCCAGATGGGAGTATTACCAGAGTAAATCGAGTGCTGGGGCGCCGGCCCATCTTTCACTAGGAATGGCCCACTTGTTTAATAGCACAGGAGGCTCCCTATCCACCAGGGAGCTGCTGGTCTGTTTGCTGCAGTGGCTAATAAAGAAACATGGTGCAACGGAATCGTTCTCTGGATAAACGAATAGAGCCCTGGTGTTATGTTTCATCACTGAATCACCCTCATAAAATAGTAGTAAGTGCAGCAAGATATATTGTTGAAAGTAGAAAAGAACACACCACAGAATGGTTTAGTTCAAACACATTCCAGTCTAACCATTGTCTGAAAAACAATGACATTCAACCCCTATTCCAAGGAATTCTTTACTATCCTCATGCCAAGTAAGCCATTAATTTAGAATCTCCCACCTCAGGCGATGGAGTGACTGCTGCTTCCACTACTAATGAAAAAATAAAAGCTGGGAGTTTGTTGATTGTCGCCTGGATGTCGCCAGGTTTTATAGGCTGCGAAACTAGCTTTTCTTCTGTGAGTTGAACGGACACATTATTGACTTGTCCATGTTCTGGCCTGCAGGAAAAAGCTGGGATGCAGAACATGCTAATGAGGAAGGGGGAATCAGCTCAGCAGGTGACGAGGGAAAACAGAGAATATTCAGTTGGACAAGCAATTAAAGACCTCAGCCTTAGTGCCGTGGTGGCAGGGTGAGAGTGACCTTGCTGCAGGACTATTGATATGATAAGGGCTCATATGAGGATGGAGTCCTCACTATGAATGGCGTTCTCGGAATGAAGTGTCCTCACTTTAATGGTGTCCTCACCAAGGATGGTGTCCTTTCCTCACTATGACAGCCAATAGCGGAGAGAGTTATCTCTGGTTCTCAGACGAAGGCAAATGAGACAGAGGTATAGGGTTGGGACAGAGGTCAGAGCTCTAGCAGCTAATATAATAAATTCCTGCCTTGGGATGCCTCACCACTGAGCGATTTAAAAGTTGAATTCTCATTTCAAATTCCAGGTTAGCATGTAATTGTTTTGGGAGTAGCAGGCGTTGCAGTGTCACGCAGCCTTGCTCTGAGGATGAAAAGCCAATTCTTACAGGTTGGTCTCAGCTCAGCTCTGCTCAGATGCACAGTGCAATAATGAGGTGAGCAGTCACACAGCCACTTCTAAAAGAAAGGTAAACTGATTCAAGTGGCAGAAGTACAGTGGCGGTCTTCAAACCTCCGGGTGTCTGATTCTCCCTTACCCTATAACCTGTTTCAATTTGCGGTCAGCCCAAGAGCCTTTTCTGAATACATTTCTGAATACATTTAGACTTGGATGTTATGTCGCGGCACAGATGAGTGCATCTTAAGGCCTCGACACGCTGCTCTGAGACACTGTGTGAAGTGACCCGCCTGGGACTGGGGAGCAATGGGGGCCAATTCATCATCCTAATTTTTCAGGCTGAGGTGATAAGAGAGGCTGAAACTCAGCAGAGACATTTTGCCTCTATCCACAGCCTATCCAAGTCACACATACTGTGCAGTACTGTGTGCCAGATAGAATGGTCTGTGTGTGTGTATGACTGGGCTGGCACAGACAGGAGTCAGGTCCTTTAGTTGGCACTGCCTCACCAGTGACATGTCCCCACAGTGATCCATGTGTTTTGCTTTGGGAAGAGGTGAATCATGGGTAGAAGGTTGTTATCTTACTACGTATGACATCCCGTGGGACTCGGTGACAGTGGAGGTGCCTTGAGCAATAGGAGCAAGACACAGAGCCCAGCTCACCCCATTCTACCAAACCCCCTGGGGTTTACTCTGCCCTAGACGGTCTCTCAGAGTCACTCTCTACAACTATACAGTCCATTCTACCAATGTTCAGGACGTTATCTCTCAGTTAGGATGAATGTTGATGTCTCCAGGGCATATTGGTTGGAAGTACTCACTGTAGTGTTTTTGCTGACTTTAATGTAGTATTCACTTTAGTTAACTGTAAATACTACAGTATACAGATCACTATAGTATAAATACTGTAGTAAAATAACTGTAGTATATACTAAAGCAATTAACGTCATGTTTTTGCAGATTGTTGTAAACTATAGTATTTACTGTAGTGTTTTTGTTTTATTATCTTTGACTTAGAAGTGGAGGCTTTCTGCTTGAGGAAACCTACTGAGCAAATGTTCCATAACCTGTAGGTAGGTTGTATTGAGGTCTGAACGGATAGTTCAAGCTTCTGCTCTTTTCTGTGACCTATAGGGAACATAATATAAGGTCTATACTTGGCATGTACGTTTCTCACTTATTGGAGGCACAAATTGGGATATGGGGAGGGGAATGAGCAGGGTACATGCAAATGAAACACTGTAGTATATAGTAAGTGTCCTTGCACAAGCCGGGATGGCTTGGACACTAGTCTATATCGCAGGGCCTTACCCCCAATCTATCTCCTTAATGCTGAGTGTCAAGCGGAGGCGCATCGGGTCCCATTTTTAAAGTCTTTGGTATCACTCGCCCAGGGATTAAAATCCCAACCTTCCAATCTCAGGGCACTGAACTGCAGTATATACTATATATTTTTTTTAAACTGTAGTGTTTTTGTGAACTATAGTATTGGCTACAGTGTTTTTTTTTTGCAGAGAATGCTGTAGTACTACAGTTTACTACAAAATTCTATATTAAGTACTACAGATGATTGAGGGATACTACAGTTTAGTAGTCTACAGTATACTACAGTTTTTTATAAAATGCTATAGTAAGTACTGTAGTATCTTATAGCCTAGTAAACTAGTATTTTTAGATGTGGGTGTGCAATGGTGTTAAATTGTGCCGGGTCCTACCGGTCCCGAAACCAGGCACTATGATCCAAATGAGAGCTTAGAACCGGTACCTTTCGCTAGCCTATTTGAATTATCTAATGAAAAACTGTTGTCGACGTTTAATTTTCCACAGCCAACAACACGAGTAGGCTAAGCAACAGCAAACTCAGACAACCACATAGTAGAATAGTTTACCTATTCAATTGTTCAGCCTGTCGCATTCAATGCGAGAAAATAATATTCCTCTCTAGGCGCATTCAAATTGCGAGTATATGCCCAGTCACTGTAGCCTACAACGTTCTAAATGAAGTCGCGGGAAAAAGAACACTCCTTTGAAAGCAGTCGATGGCCACTGTTAAAAGAGGAGGATCGCTGAGCTTTCTAGTGTTACTACTCTTATTTCTCAAATCCAATAAATGAGTAAAATGCACAATTTTAGAACCAGAGTTTAGAGCAGATAGATGGTTTATGCGTGTTAGCGGGCACCAATGGCCGATGAATGCATAATGAAGGCTGGGGCTAAATGTAACACGGGTCATGTGTAATAGGTGTCTTCGATTATATTCACAGCCGCATATTTTCCCCCCCAAGCAGACACATCGATGGCCCTGAACGAACTTTATTTGACTATGTAAACTGGAAACCACATCCTGAGGCTGCATTCATTGTAGCTGGGGATTTTAACAAGGCTAATCTGAAAACAAGACTCCCTAAATTCTATCAGCATATCGATTGTGCTACCAGGGCTGGAAAAACCCTGGATCATTGTTATTCTAACTTCAGCATATAAGGCCCTCCTTTCGGAAAAGCTGACCACGACTCCATTTTGTTGCTCCCTGCCTATAGACAGAGACTAAAACAGGAAGCTCCCGCGCTCAGGTCTGTTCAACGCTGGTCCGACCAATCTGATTCCATGCTTCAAGATTGATTCGATCACGTGGATTGGGATATGTTCCGCATTGCGTCAAACAACAACATTGATGAATAAGCTGATTTGCTGAGCGAATTTATTAGCAAGTGCATCGGCGATGTCGTACCCACAGCAACTATTAAAACATTCCCGAACCAGAAACCTGATGGCAGCATTCGCCCGAAACTGAAAGCGCGAACCACTGCTTTTAACCAGGGCAAGGTGACCGGAAACATGACCGAATGCAAACAGTGTAGCTATTCCCTCCGCAAGGCAATCAAACAAGCTAAGCGTCAGTATAGAGACAAAGTAGAGTCGCAATTCAACGGCTCAGACACAAGAGGTATGTGGCAGGGTCTACAGTCAATCATGGATTACCAAAAGAAAACCAGCCCCGTCGGGGACCAGGATGTCTTGCTCACAGACAGACTAAACAACTTCTTAGCTCGCTTTGAGGACAATACTGTGCCAATGACACGGCCCGCTACCAAAACCTGCGGACTCTCCTCCACTGCAGCGAGTAAAACATTTAAACGTGTTAACCCTCGCAAGGCTGCAGGCCCAGACGTCATCCCCAGCCGCGTCCTCAGAGTGTGCGCAGACCAGCTGGCTGGTGTGTTTACGGACATATTCAATCAATCCTTATCCCAGTCTGCTGTTCCCACATGCTTCAAGAGGGCCACCATTGTTCCTGTTCCCAAGAAAGCTAAGGTAACTGAGCCAAACGACTACCACCCCGCAGCACTCACTACCGTCACCATGAAGAGCTTTGAGAGACTAGTGAAGGACCATATTCCCTCCACCCTACCTGACACCCTAGACCCACTCCAATTTGCTTACCGGCCCAATAGGTCCACAGACGACGCAATCGCAACCACACTGCACACTGCCCTAACCCATCTGGACAAGAGGAATACCTATGTGAGAATGCTGTTCATCGACTACAGCTCAGAATTTAACACCATAGTACCCTCCAAACTCGTCATCAAGCTCGAGACCCTGGGTCTCGACCCCACCCTGTGCAACTGGGTACTGGACATCCTGACGGGCCTCCCCCAGGTAACAACATCTCCACCCCGCTGATCCTCAACACTGGGGCCCCACAAGGGTGCGTTCTGAGCCCTCTCCTGTAATCCCTGTTCACCCACGACTGCGTGGCCATGCATGAAACTAAATCAATCATCAAGTTTGCAGACGATACTACAGTGGTAGGCTTGATTACCAACAACGATGAGAAAGCCTACAGGGAGGAGGTGAAGGCCCTCGGAGTGTGGTTTTCAGGAAAATAACCTCACACTCAACGTCAACAAAACTAAGGAGATGATCGTGGACTTCAGGAAACAGCAGAGGGAGCACCCCCCTATCCAAATCGACGGGACAGTAGTTGAGAGGGTAGTAAGTTTTAAGTTCCTCGGCGTACACATCACGGACAAACTGAATTGGTCCACCCACACAGACAGCATGGTGAAGAAGGCGCAGCAGCGCCTCTTCAACCTCAGGAGGCTGAAGAAATTTGGCTTGTCACCAAAAGCAATCACAAACTTCTACAGATGCACAATCGAGAGCATCCTGTCGGGCTGTATCACCGCCTGGTACGGCAACTGCTCCGCCCACAACCGTAAGGCTCTCCAGAGGGTAGTGAGGTCTGCACAACGCATCACCGGGTGCAAAATACCTGCCCTCCAGGATACCTACACCACCCGATGTCACAGGAAGGCCATAAAGATCATCAAGGACAACAACCACCCGAGCCACTGCCTGTTCACCCCGCTATCATCCAGAAGGCGAGGTCAGTACAGGTGCATCAAAGCAGGGACTGGGAGACTGAAAAACAGCTTCTATCTCAAGGCCATCAGACTGTTAAACAGCCACCACTAACATTAGGTAGCTGCTGCCAACATACTGACTCAACTCCAGCCACTTTAATATGGGAAAAATTGATGTAAAAAATGTATCCTTAGCCACTTGATATAATGTTTACATAGCCTACATTACTCATCTCATATGTACAGTGGGGCAAAAAAGTATTTAGTCAGCCACCAATTGTGCAAGTTCTCCCACTTAAAAAGATGAGAGGCCTGTAATGTTCATTGTAGGTACATTTCAACTATGACAGACAAAATGAGAAAAGAAATCCAGAAAATCACATTGTAGGATTTTTTATGAATTTATTTGCAAATTATGGTGGAAAATAAGTATTTGGTCACCTACAAACAAGAAAGCTTTCTGGCTCTCACAGACCTGAAACTTCTTCGTTAAGAGGCTCCTCTGTCCTCCACTCGTTACCTGTATTAACGGCACCTGTTTGAACTTGTTATCAGTATAAAAGACACCTGTCCACAACCTCAAACAGTCACACTCCAAACTCCACTATGCCCAAGACCAAAGAGCTGTCAAAGGACACCAGAAACAAAATTGTAGACCTGCACCAGGCTGGGAAGACTGAATCTGCAATAGGTAAGCAGCTTGGTTTGAAGAAATCAACTGTGGGAGCAATTATTAGGAAATGGAAGGCATACAAGACCACTGATAATCTCCCTCGATCTGGGGTTCCACGCAAGATCTCACCCCGTGGGGTCAAAATGATCACAAGAACGGTGAGCAATAATCCCAGAACCACACGGGGGGACCTAGTGAATGACCTGCAGAGAGCTGGGACCAAAGTAACAAAGCCTACCATCAGTAACACAATACACCGCTAGGGACTCAAATCCTGCAGTGCCAGACGTGTCCCCCTGCTTAAGCCAGTACATGTCCAGGCCCATCTGAAGTTTGCTAGAGAGCATGTGGATGATCCAGAAGAAGATTGGGAAAATGTCATATGGTCAGATGAAACCAAATAGAACATTTTGGTAAAAACTCAACTCGTCGTGTTTGGAGGACAAAGAATGCTGAGTTGCATCCAAAGAACACCATACCTACTGTGAAGCATGGGGGTGGAAACATCATGCTTTGGGGCTGTTTTTCTGCAAAGGGACCAGGACGACTGATCCGTGTAAAGGAAAGAATGAATGGGGCCATGTATCGTGAGATTTTCAGTGAAAACCTCCTTCCATCAGCAAGGGCATTGAAGATGAAACGTGGCTGGGTCTTTCAGCATGACAATGATCCCAAACACACCGCCCGGGTAACGAAGGAGTGGCTTCGTAAGAAGTATTTCAAGTTCCTGGAGTGGCCTAGCCAGTCTCCAGATCTCAACCCCATAGAAAATCTTTGGAGGGAGTTGAAAGTCCGTGTTGCCCATCAACAGCCCCAAAACATCACTGCTCTAGAGGAGATCTGCATGGAGGAATGGGCCAAAATACCAGCAACAGTGTGTGAAAACCTTGTGAAGACTTACAGAAAACGTTTGACCTCTGTCATTGCCAACAAAGGGTATATAACAAAGTATTGAGATAAACTTTTGTTATTGACCAAATACTTATTTTCCACCATAATTTGCAAATAAATTCATTAAAAATCCTACAATGTGATTTAAAAAAAAAAAAATTCTCATTTTGTCTGCCATAGTTGAAGTGTACCTATGATGAAAATTACAGGCCTCTCTCATCTTTTTAAGTGGGAGAACTTGCACAATTGGTGTCTGACTAAATACTTTTTTGCCCCACTGTATATACTGTACTCTATACCATCTACTGCATCTTGCCATATTTATGTATATATGTATCTATCTTTATAATACATGTATCACTAGCCACTTTAAACAATGCCACTTTTATATGTTTACATACCCTACATTACTCATCTCATATGTATATACTTTACTCGATACCATCTACTGCATCTTGCCTATGACGTTCTATCACTCATTCATGTATCTTTATGTACATATTCTTTATCCCTTTACACTTGTTTGTATAAGGTAGTTGTTGTGAAATTGTTCGGATAGATTACTCGTTGGTTATTACTGCATTGTCGGAACTAGAAGCACAAGCATTTCGCTACACTCGCATTAACATCTGCTAACCATGTGTATGTGACAAATACAATTTTATTTTATTTGAGGTAGGTCTACACTATATTCACAGTATGTCATCCTTGTTTGGCTGAGTGACAGTAGAATGTTTTTTGGGTGGACATTCAAGTCATAATGTTCCTATAACTAGCAACAAGATAGCCTAATGTTTAGACTTTAGAGTTTGATCTAGCTAATGATTAGCCCAATGGGGTAAATGAGCAACCACAAGCCTATATATTTATAGCTGGTGGGCTGCATCAGGTGATTATTATTTCTAAATAACATACCTGCCTGATCATATGGACTAATAGTTATATTGGGCTCATTTCTGGAGGGGAAATGATATTGTCAGCATAATTTTATTTTCATTCATTTTGGAGTAGGATGTCCTTTTATGTCTCAGTTATTTTCCCCCAAATGTTGATCCCATCCACTACCTGCAATATGTGCTTTTGTCAGTATATATATAGAGGCTAGTATATTATACTCAACAAAAATAAACAACATGCAACAATTTCAAAGATTTTGCTGAGTTACAGTTCATTTAGGGAAATCAGTCAATTGAAATAAATTCATTAGGCCGCACAATTGGTCCAGCGTCTTCCGGGCTTGGCCGGGGTAGGCCGTCATTGTAAATAATATATTTTTTCTAAACTGACTTGTCTAGTTAAATGAAACATAAATCAAATAAAAAGTATATATTATATCACCCCCCCCCTCTGAACTAGGGACCCTTCACCACCCAAATACCCATTTAACCACTGGGTATGCCATACACACAGGTCATCATGACTACTGCATGAACAGGACATGTCGACAGAAGGATATCTCGATATGACTGGTGTTTAAGAGGTATTTCACCAATACACCATCCGTCTATTACATAAGCTTTGCCCATGTCGGTACACAAAACATTCTGTTGACACAGAGAGAGAAAGAGAGAGCTTTTTAGGAGGGAAGTTAACCTGTTGGGTGCAATCCCATTCTAAATCCACAAAGCTTCAAACATCCAATTGACTGAACATTGGCCAGAGCCAGGACTTGTTGGATTCTCAGAATATAACGGTGATGACAGGAACAGGAAGACACAATGACATAGCTTCGTGTGACATCCTGCCCTGACAGGTCTGTGGAGTGTGGATTTCCGGCAATTCTGGTACGGTGTCAAGTGGAGTGTACGGTCTTGTGCCAGTTTTGACTGGTGATAAAGAGAGTGAGAGACAGATGGAGAGAGAGAGACAGACAGAGTGTGAGAGACAGATGGAGAGAGAGAGACAGACAGAGAGTGAGAGACAGACAGAGAGAGAGAGACAGACAGAGAGAGAGAGACAGACAGAGAGTGAGAGACAGACAGAGAGTGAGAGACAGACAGAGAGTGAGAGACAGACAGAGAGTGAGAGACAGACGGAGAGAGAGAGACAGACGGAGAGAGAGAGAGAGCCCGAGAAAGACATTCCATAAAAGCTCTAGACTATTATTATTAATATATTTTTTTTTTTAAACGACTCTACAAGAGGTATTTGTTTACCTTGTCCTTTTAATTAGGCAGCACTACTTCATCAGTGTAAACAGCGATGCCACATAAATCACTGGCCCACTTGTGCCATTTCATTTAGTTCTGCTTCATTTGCCCTGCTAATTGCATATTCAAAATAAGTTGGTAGATTACAATATATATGGCGTTTATTAGGAGTTGGAGGATAGCTCAGAAGAACAAACATTGCTTTTGCAGATGCTCTCATATCACCATCACCAGAAGCTAGTAGTTCACGGCTCATTGTGGAAGAAACTGACAAATACACGCTGTATCCATCGAATCACCATCCACCTCTCTCAATCCCTCTCTCCCAACACTTATCCGTTGTGAAGAAGACAATCTGTCCCTATTAAATGTGAAAGTGGAGGCGAGCGAGCGAGTGATGGAGGGGAGATGACAGCGTGCCCGTTCTGCCTAGACTCACAGCTGGCCATCCAGCGGGGCTCCCAGGGGAGAGCAGAGCTACGGTCAGGTTGGCAGAGCGCCCGCTCTGTGCAGGGGGAGAGGAGGTGGGGGTTAGGGCTGGGTGGCCAACGTGTGTGAGTGAAAGATAACAGGCAGCGGGCTGTGCGTTCAAAGGCAGCGGAGCCATTTGAGGCTCATGAAAGAGGCTTGTCAGGGGGGTTATCAGCTGTAGAGCAGCGGAGGGGAGGCCAGAACGGGGGGGGGGGACGGCACTGTGGAGTGACAAGCCATCACAGGGGACAGGTCTTTCACAGAGAGAGAGACAGAACCATGGGGCCAGGGAGCTGGACCAGGCTCACCAACCACTCTGTTATCTCCTCTTTAAAACAAACTGCAGCAATACTACTGGAACGAAACTGATTCAATGATTTACTTAAAGAATAGAAGAGCTTTCTCTGGGTCATTAAGTCGTTGAAGAGTCATTAAAACCCCATAAAGCGGTGTGTGTTGCTCCTCGGGACCTGGCTCAGGGCTCTGACAGCATCTCCTGTTATCTTGCCTGCAGTAAGGGCACTGGGTTAGGCTGGCAATCAGCCAACCTCATGGTGTTTAACAGGCAGCAACAGGGCCTATGGATTAAGTAACACTGGCTCTCTAGCCAGACACAATGAGGCACTACTCAGATTTCCAATGGCTGCCTGTTCAATGTCTGGGTGTATTAGTGTGTGTGGTGTGGATATTGAACATGGACACACACACACACGGTCTGTACATACACATGCAAGTGTGTGTACCCCCGCACGCACGCACGCACACACACACATACATACATACCAACCCCTATCACACAGAGGCTCTCTTCATATGGCCAAATTTTAATGGATCTTCCTCACTTCCTCGGTCTCATCCATCACAAAGTCAATGCCAAGAGAATAATATGCGAGGACCTGTAAAACCAACAACATGTACTGCATGTGTGGATGCACTAGGCAGGGAGGCAGGCAGCCCCACGCGGCAGGGACAGCTAAGGAAAGGAGGTGGTTTACATGCAGACGGCATTACAGTTCTGTCCCTTATACAGCTCTAATGAAGACAAACAGCGCTTTATTCAAATGGCATTACAGCGTTCAGCTAGGGAGAGATAAAGGTGGCTACATTATGGTGCTTGTTTAATACACCCACTCTGCACTATTTATGGGGGTGCATTTTTCTTCATTAACCGTTAATATTTTGCGTGCCGACACTTTAATTCCACACACAAATGTCTAAATATAAACAGAATCTTCAAGCGGCTGAAAACCACAGACGAGATTTGAAGAGTGAACAATATCATTATTCATCTATGCAAATGTTGGTTTAAAATGCAAACAATTTAACTTCACCAACAGAATATGAAACGCATCACATACACAATATCTGAAGCTAGGTGGAAAGTACCTTCCTAACACACCCAATGGTAACAGACGACAAGTCATTAAGGTGACAGCGAGGAGAAAGGGAACGTCCATCGCCCTGACCCTTGGCCTGGGTCGATGACCTGTCCTGAGTGATCTGAGACTTCTGGCTGAGCATGAGGTACCGGCTCATTCAACCCCCCCATCTCTATCTGCAGTCGCCAGGGTCGCATAATGATGACACACTTCTTACAGTGCTCTGACGATGATCTAATCTTCAAAGAGCCAGGATATAGACGATAACGCGTAAGACCTAGGTCTACCAGAGCTGTCACCTTTAAGACATAGGTCTATGGACAGTGTTAGAGTTGAGGCCCTTTTCATATGAAGTTATTGATCATCAAAAAGCTCAGACATTTCAACATGTCTAGAACAGAGCCAGTTCACAGCCAGGTCTTCACACAAGCTGAGAGAAAGGGAGGGGGTTCTTCTTTCAGAAAGCATTGTTTTATGACAGATTGTGAGAGAAGTCTCTCTCCACCAAACACTGGGATATCATTATGGGCTGAATGGAACAGGAAAAGGTTGAAGACCGGCAATTAATCAAAGCACTTCTCCAACCCCAGTCTTCCTCTTTGAAGGATAACTTCAGCACTCTTACCTCTGTTCTCCCACAGCAGACATCACTTTGACATCCCGAGCAAATGAAATGAATTACCATCAAAAGAAATAATGTGAGAGGAGTGTTTGTAAATAGCATCCTAAATAATGTTGTCTTAGTGCTGGATGAAAGACAATAATGAGGGGGAAATAAATGAAGGAAAGAAACCAACATCCGTTTTTCCTCATAGCTGAAAGAGACAGCACACATTTACTGCAGTATGAAACAGAGAAACGTAGAAAAAGTAAATACAGACAAATAGAAACAGAGGGACAGAGACAGAGACCAGCCCGGGTGGTGTGTGTTAGTGGTACCTGTGAGGGATTTAGAGGTGTTGTCCTTCCTTGACTCTGGTTCTGATCCACTGCCACTTACAGAGCCCTTGTAGCTAATGCAGTCTAAACAGAGCAGAGCTGTTCAAAGAATACAAAAAAGGTCAAGAAAAAAGGAGGAAGAGGTAAATAAAAAAGAAATAAAAACCTTTAAAGGATTTTTAAATATTTGGTATAGTATAGCTTCAAATCGAGGACAGGTGTTGGTTTTTCCTCCGCTCTTTTTGTGTGTTTGTGTATGTCTTCCAAAACCAGAGTTTGTCCTGGAACAGCCCTGTTCAGTTATGGCTGTGTAAGCTATGCTGGAGCTCTCTAAACCACAGTTGACATTCAGTAACATTGAGACAGACAGACAGATGCACACATACAGTTGAAGTCATAAGTTTCATCAAATACATTTAAACTTAATTTTTCACAATTCCTGACATTCAATCTGAGTAAGAATTCGCTGTTTTAGGTAATTTAGGATCACCACTTTATTTGGAGAATGTGAAATGTCAGACTAATAGTAGAGAATTATTTATTTCAGCTTTAATTTCTTTCATCTTCTATTGCCCTCGCTAGAAGCATGTGTTTCAGACATAAGGAAGTGGATGGCTGCAAACTTTCTACTTTTAAACTCGGACAAAACAGAGATGCTTGTTCTAGGTCCCAAGAAACAAAGAGATCTTCTGTTGAATCTGACAATTAATCTTAATGGTTGTACAGTCATCTCAAATAAAACTGTGAAGGACCTCGGCGTTACTCTGGACCCTCATCTCTCTTTTGAAGAACATATCAAGACCGTTTCAAGGACAGCTTTTTTCCATCTACGTAACATTGCAAAAATCAGAAACTTTCTGTCCAAAAATGATGCAGAAAAATTAATCCATGCTTTTGTCACTTCTAGGTTAGACTACTGCAATACTCTACTTTCCGGCTACCTGGATAAAGCACTAAATAAACTTCAGTTAGTGCTAAATACGGCTGCTAGAATCCTGACTAGAACCAAAACATTTGATCATATTACTCCAGTGCTAGCCTCCCTACACTGGCTTCCTGTCAAGGCAAGGGCTGATTTCAAGGTTTTACTGCTAACCTACAAAGCACTACATTGTCTTGCTCCTACCGATCTCTCTGATATGGTCCTGCCGTACATACCTACACGTACGCTACGGTCACAAGACGCAGGCCTCCTAATTGTCCCTAGAATTTCTAAGCAAACAGCTGGAGGCAGGGCTTTCTCCTATAGAGCTCCATTTTTATGGAATGGTCTGCCTACCCATGTAAGAGACGCAAACTCTGTCTCCACTTTTAAGTCTTTACTGAAGACTCATCTCTTCAGTGGGTCATATGATTGAGTGTAGTCTGGCCCAGGAGTGGGAAGGTGAACGGAAAGGCTCTGGAGCAACGAACCGCCCTTGCTGTCTCTGCCTGGCCGGTTCCCCTCTTTCCACTGGGATTCTCTGCCTCTATTACAACCCTATTACAGGGGCTGAGTCACTGGCTTACTGGGGCTCTTTCATACCGTCCCTAGGAGGGGTGCGTCACTTGAGTGGGTTGAGTCACTGATGTGATCTTCCTGTCTGGGTTTTGCTGTTGGTCCTTTGCTGTTGTTCTGGGATTGATTTCACACTTTTCGCACCAAAGTACGTTCATCTCTAGAAGACAGAACGCGTCTCCATCCTGACCGGTATGACGGCTGCATTGTCCCATGATGTTTATACTTGCAAATGATTGTTTGTACAGATGAATGTGGTACCTTCAGGCGTTTGAAAATTGCTCCCAAGGGTGAACCAGACTCGTGGAGGTCTACAATGTTTTTTATGAGGTGTTGGCTGATTTCTTTTGATTTTCCCATGATGTCAAGCAAAGAGGCGCCGAGTTTGAAGGTAGGCCTTGAAATACATCCACAGGTACACCTCCAATTGACCCAAATGATGTCAATTAGCCTATCAGAAGCTTTGAAAGCCATGACATCATTTTCTGGAATTTTCCAAGCTGTTTAAAGGCACAGTCAACTTAGTTTATGTAAACTTCTGACTCACTGGAATTGTGATACAGTGAATTATAAGTTAAATAATCTGTCTGTAAACAATTGTTGGAAAATTGACTTGTGTCATGCACAAAGTAGATGTCCTAACCAACTTGCCAAAACTATAGTTTGTTAACAAGAAAATTGTGGAGTGGTTGAAAAACTAGTTTTAATGACTTCCGACTTCAACTGTACATGCACACATACACTACATGGCCGAAGGTATGTGGACACCAGCTCGTCGAACATCACATTCCAAAATCATGAGCATTAATATGGAGTTGGTCCCCCCTCTGCTGCTGTAACAGCCTCCACTCTTCTGGGAAGGCTTTCCACTAGATGTTGGAACATTGCTGCAGGGACTTCCTTCCATTCAGCCACAAAAGCATTAGTGAGGTCGGGCACTGATGTTGGGAGGTTAGGCCTGGCTCGCAGTCGGCATTCCAATTCATCCCAAAGGTGTTTGATTGGGTTGAGGTCAGGGTTCTGTGCTGGCCAGTCAAGTTCTTCCACACCGATCTCGACAAACAATTTCTGTATGGACCTTGCTTTGTGTACAGGAGCATTGTCATGCTGAAACAGGAAAGGGCCTTCCCCAAAACCACATAATTGTCTAGAATGTCATTATATATGTCATTATATGCTGTAGCGTTAAGATTGCTCTTCACTGGAACCTTACAGCACTATGCATTCGGGCAGGAAGCCTTATCGTAGCATCCGCCAAACCCAGATTCCTCCGTTTGGACTGCCAGATGGTAAAGCGTGATTCATCACTCCAGAGAGCGCATTTCCACTGCGCCGACGCTTGGCACTGCACATGGTGATCTTAGGTGATCTTTAAGAAGGCCAGTCTATTGCCAATGTTTGTCGTTGGAGATTGCATGGCTGTGTGCTCAAATTTATACACCTGTCAGCAATGGGTGTGGGTTGAAATAGCCAAATCCACTGATTTGAAGGAGTGTCCACATACTTTTGTATATGTAGTGTATACTGTATATGAACGCATGAGAACACACAAACACAGTCATGCTCCCCTAACTACCATAGGTCTCTCCCAAGCTGCAGGTTGATGTTTATTGTCATGAAACTTCCCCTGGAACTGATAGATTTCCCCTAGACGGGACAGCAGCAAAGTCAAAATTGGATATATTGTAAAAATGTATGAAAACTAAAATTAGCTTTTTGGTCTTAATTAAAATGTCCAGTTGGCAGTGTGGTTAAGGTTAGGGTTATGTTTAAAATCAGATGGTATGACTTTAGTCACTAGCTGGCACAGCCACACTCTGCAGAGCTGCCTCCAGAGCAAGATTCATGACACTAAATGCCCAAAGCTTGACAGACACCCAGAAAAAGGCCCCACTCAGCAGAACAGACACCTGCAAATTAACTTACCGTTATGCTTCCCGAGAGGGAAGGAAATGAAACAATGCCTTTCTGAAGATAAGATACCCAGAAACCACGAAAGAAGCAGTAATCACATTGGTTAGTGCTGGAAAAGGGTACCAGGGCAATTAGCGGGATGGAGAGGGACAGCAGAACAGACACAGAGTGACAGTAATGTAGGGGACGTGGAGCAGGAGGAGAGGAGTGTTACATACGTGCTCTCGTACCTGCGAAGGCCTTGGAGATGCGCTCCTTCTTCCACTCCCAGGGCTGGTCGTACTCCTCCGGGGGCCTCTCGTCATCCTGCGGCAGCCGGCTCTCTCTGGGGCAGCGGGGACGCTCGCCATCCGAGTCCCCTCCATTCTCTGCTGGCTCGTAGGGCGTGTCGTACAGGGGCAGCGACCTCAGTGACCCCTCCTTAGGCCCCCGGCCACCGCGGATCTCTGGCAAAGGAGAAGAGGGAAAGGAGGGGTAAAGATTTAACAGACTGTCAATGTGGGTAAAACGATAAGGTAAAACGATACGAAGGGACTGTATGTGAATGTTTATGTGAACAATCCAAGCAACATAGAATAAAAATAAGACCAGCTGTTATTAGCAGTTTCACTTCCAAAATATAATTGTCTCTACAAACAACACTAAGACAGCCATGATCCAACGTAGGCTAAAGGCAGATATCCTTGGGCAGTGAGATCCAGCTGTCTCTTTACGTACAATTGAAGTCGGAAGTTTACATACACTTAGGTTGGGGTCATTAAAACTTTTTCAACCACTCAACAAATTTCACTATATCACAATTCCAGTGGGTCAGAAGTTTACATACACTAAGGTGACTGTGCCTTTAAACGGCTTGGAAAATTCCAGAAAATGATGTCATGGCCTTCGAGGCTTCGCCATGCACTTCCACCACCCTGCAGGAGGGACTGGTGCTCTTCACAAAATAGATTGCTTCATGAGGAAGGAAAATTATGTGGATATATTGAAGCAACATCTCAAGACATCAGTCAGGAAGATGAAGCTTGTGGGAGGTTACCGAAACGTTTGAACCAAATTAAACAATTTAAAGGCAATGCTACTAAATACTAATTGAGTGTATGTAAACTTCTGACCCACTGGGAA
Organism: Oncorhynchus nerka; assembly: GCF_034236695.1. Classification (NCBI taxonomy): domain Eukaryota; kingdom Metazoa; phylum Chordata; class Actinopteri; order Salmoniformes; family Salmonidae; genus Oncorhynchus; species Oncorhynchus nerka. Next base: position 69,162,465 of record NC_088423.1, read on the forward strand.
TGTGATTAAATAAATAGAAGCTGAAATAAATCATTCTCTCTACTATTATTCTGACATTTCACATTCTTAAAATAAAGTGGTGATCCTGACTGACCTAAGACAGGGAATTTTTACTAGGATTAAATGTCTGGAATTGTGAAAAACTGAGTTTAAATGTACTTGGCTAAGGTATATGTAAACTACCGACTTCAACTGTACCTACCGCCTGACACTCAGGACAGGGAGAGGAACCAAACATGGGACACCAACAGACATGTTAATTATTGCTGTGTGGACCCTAATCAAACTCTATACCTGCTAATAGTGATTAGCGTAGCCAAGCAGCACACACACACACACGTGGTCAGGAGAGACAGCTGCAGATGCCTGTGTGTGATGGAGGCAGGTCTATAGGCATCTGTGATTAACACAGTCTGTGTATGTTGATCACCCTCTGGCTTCATAATGTTAAAGCTCAAGGTCTCAGACTATGACCCATAGTAAGTAGCGGTAGCTCCTGGTTAAGAGCTATAGGAGGGTTAGCAGGGCCTCCCTCCTGGGTGCATGTTGGGAGCTGGATATGATGGAAGCCTGCTCTAGCTGATGATGAGCTGACGTGGAGAGGCGAGGAAGAGAGAGGAGATGAGCCTGGGGGGCCTGAGCACCTGTGAGTGTATAAGGCATAGCCTGCCTGCCTGCCTGCCTGGCTGTCTGCATGCAGAACGGCATCATCACTACAGCTAAACAGCCTCGCCTGGGGGTCCCACACACCACGGAACAGAACGACAGGAGAATGCCCTTCCCCATCTTCTCACCTATATCTCCCTCGCCCTCTTAGTCCACTCCATTTCCTCTCGGTATCTCTCCCTCGCTCTCTGAGACATTAATGAATGACATAAGGCAGGGTATAAATGCAAATTCTATGCAGTGCTGTATAGTGTTCCCACCTATCCAGTGAGTGAAGAGAGCAACCCATCATGCCCTTGAGAATTCTCCCTCCTCTCTCTTACACCCCCCTCATCCAATCTCCATGTCTTTCCAGTAGTATGACGCCGTTAGCAACCAGCTCCCTTCCTCCTGGGCCGTATGATGCTGTTAGCAGCAAACTCCACCATAGAGTAACGCAATGTGAGGAGAATGAAATATTATGCCACACCACTGCATAATTGCCTTGCAGCCCAGGGGAGCTCTTGCGGAAAAATGAGAGAAGCACGGAGCCTAATGGAGCTACCCGGTGAGGGTTGCCAGAAATCTCCAATGTAATCATGCGGTAGGCAAACTCTCACCCTCTTTGATCTCACAGTTAAAAACCTTGGCATTGTGAGATCCTAGAGCGATGAGTGCCCACCTCCTGCCAGAAGAATCAACAGTGGCAGGAAGGAGAGGAAGGAGGAAAGTGGGAAGGAGAAGTGGCTGCCGGAGGACTGAGGGAAGATGGGGGGGTGTAGTGTTTAGGGGTTTGGTGGGGAGTAAATCTTGCTTGAAGGACCCTTTAATTGGGAGCGTGTTGCCTTGGATAAACTGCCAAAGGGGTATTACGACTCCCCACCAGGCCAATGAACAGGGCTTACGGCTACTCTGTGTGGGGTTGGGAGGGGGGCTGCGGCAACCGGCAGGAGCCTTCTGACACGTTGCCTCAGTGCTTTCCCAGCAGGACTGCATCCCTCCCACCTCCCTCTTGCCTTCCTTGTTTCCCCCACCCCCCTCCCTACATCCCTCCCTCCATCCTTGTTGAGGCATGCTTTGTGAGCTGGGTGGGGTAACATCTGTCTGTGTAGATTACCGTGATTAGCTTGATGGTGGAGCGGAGCTACAAGTTGTTACGCAGAGCATAGCTTCCTCTGCCCTCTGACATCACTGCCTCCGCTCAGGGTCAGGGGTCACCCACCACACCCCCAATCCCCTTCTCCTCCCCGGATGTGAGAGTTCCTCTCCAGATGGCACCTCCTCCTGACCTCCTTCTGTTGGTTCGAGACCACTCTCACTACTAGGTAGTCCAGAATTGACCTTTGACACCCTACATTCATCCAGTAGTAGACTGACTAAACTAGAGGACAAGCTGCTGTGTAGCAGACTCACTAAGGAGAACAGAGGACACATCTAACTCAGGGAGATTAATAACCATGCACTGCTGACTGCACAGACAACTAAACACTAAGGTCAAAAGGTTGGCTAAATGCCTCAACTCAGGTTCAGAGCTAGTGACAGATGGAGTGAGAGAGGGGAGAGAGGGAGGGGGTGAGAATGCAGAATATTCCTTCCTTTCTCTATCGTCTCTGGTTTGTGAAATAAAGGGTTTCATTCTATTGGAAAGATATCAAGATATTGCTTGCCATAAATCCAGCGAGGCTCCTGTTCAACTTACTGAAGGAGGAGCCCTCTGGGCATATTAGCATGGCTGTACGTGGGGAACGGGTGGGAGCTGGTGGGAGCGGGGACGCTGCTCTGGATTAAATCAAAGCTATTATATTAAACCAGCCTGGCAGCCAGGAAACCTGACCCATCACCTCCCCACCACCCCCCTTCCCTCCACTCTCTCTCTCCAACCTGAGACCGTGAATACATTAGACAGGAGAGGATCTTAGAAGTTAGCTAGATGCAACAGCATCTCTCTGTCTCTCTCTCGATCAAAGAACCAGGGCATCATGTCATCACATAAAAAAGGAAAGAACAAACAGCCAATAGTGTCTGGCTGACTACTGCCTGGACCACCCACTCCTGTAGCTCCAGAGAGGATTTGCTGTTATGAAGCGCTTGGAAGGGCACAATCTATAACAGTCTATCTGGACTTGATTGAGGGGATCTGCTCGGCACTAGTGAGGGATTAAATATGATTGACTTTACACCCCTGGAAAACAATGGAGTGAAAGTACCCAGGCTTCCCTCAGGATTTAGTCTTTCAGCTCCTCCGAAGAATCATTCATAAAGAAGTCTGATAGTACCTTGCCTAGACTAGGGTGTATGGTGTACTACACACTAGTTACATAGCACAGTGTGTTCATCGCTGTATTTGTCTGATATTCCAGAGCAAGCCGATACTATTCAGTATGCACTGTGATGAGTATTGTTAGGTCAGCAGACAGTCTTCACTAGTCAAGATGAAAGTGGTACCAGAGTAACAGACATATTGTAGCCAACTCCGGTTGTTTTAAAGCAAGATGTGCAGAGCCGGGAGGAAACTGCTTTCTCTTCCCAACAAGCCATTATTTAAAGTCTTGGCGTTCAGCTGCTTATGAATGCGAAAGAAGGCTATTGAAGACTGGCCACCTGTAACACAGCATGCAGTCGAGCTTGTTTAGTGACAAGGAGACAGCGAGCGAGAGGTTGATGGAAAAAAGCTCCCGTGCCAAGCCGTGTATCCATCCAACCGTAGCCAGCGGATTTTCTACAGCGTTTCATTTCAGTTTTTCATATCGACGTGGCCTAGCTGTGAATGCTGAGCAGAGTAGCAGACTATCAAGTGCTGGCAGTGGCACCGAGGGCTTTGAGTTATCTGTGTGTCACCCAGAGGTATTGTGTGTCAGGCTGAGAGCTGGCTGACAATTGGAGGTGTATGCTCCCTGACCCATGTCGACACACTGCAGCGATGTGCTTGGCTTAGTCTGCTGTGAGCAGGGCTGTGAGAGCTACGAGGTCTCACTGCCTTTTGTTCCTCAGACCCCATAGAGAATAGACACATAATGGAGTCAGTCTGGATGGAATGGAACCTGAGACTGGAATGATATAGAGGGAACATGGGCAGGGAGGGGGGGTACAAGGGTTCAGTTGAAGAGGCAATGCATTACAACGCTTATAGGTTACACCAATTTGACTACAATTTCATATCTCTCTCATGATGTAGAATTACTACAAATGATACATTGTATTCATCATACCGTGGTATACGTTCTGATATACCTGTCAGTCAAATCAGTATTCAGGGCTCGACCACCCAGTTTATAATGTCTACTATCACATTCCAGAGGTGGAGTTGGAGGGGTGGAGGTAATGACAGGAGAAGCAGCTGGACCAGCTCTTATCTCCATGAGTCTCTCCACAAGGCTGCTTTTGAATGTGCTCAGCGAAATCAGACATGTCACAAATGAGCACGACTTGAACTTCAATCAAATTGCAACAGCCAACTACATAATATTCCATATCATATTGTGTGAGCTAGTGCGTGACCTCTGTAGCCAGCCCCTCTCTGTTTTAAAGGATCTCTGTAGGTAGGTGGTCACTTCTCTACACTCCACTGCCCTTGGGATACAATAGGAACACTTGCTAGACGTGTAATCAGTACAAAAGAAAGGGAGTGGAATTGGAGTCGAAATGTATGTGTGTGTGTGTGTGTGTGTGTGTGTCGCTCTCTCTCAGTCAGTGTGTGTGTGTGTGTGTGTGTCGCTCTCTCAGTCAGAGTGTGTGTGTGTGTGTGTGTGTGTGTGTGTGTGTGTGTGTGTGTGTGTGTGTGTGTGTGTGTGTGGCTGTCGGTCTCTCAGTCAATGTGTGTGCGTGTGTCGCTGTCGGTCTGTCAGTCGATGTGTGTGTGTCTCCCCGTCGGTCTCTCGGTCAGTGTGTGTGTGTGTGTGTGTGTGTGTGTCTCCTTCGGTCTCTCAGTCAATGTGTGTGTGTGTGTCTCCGGTCTCTCGGTCAGTGTGTGTGTGTGTGTGTGTGTGTGTGTGTGTGTGTGTGTGTGTCTCCGTCGGTCTCTCAGTCAAGGTGTGTGTTTGTGTCTCCGTCGGTCTCTCAGTCAATGTGTGTGTGTGTGTGTGTCGCTGTCGGTCTCTCGGTAAATGTGTGTGTGTGTGTGTGTCTCTGTCGGTCTCTCAGTCAATGTTTGTGTGTGTGTGTGTGTCTGTCGGTCAATGTGTGTGTGTGTGTCTCTCGGTCAGTCTCTCAGTCAATGTGTGTGTGTCTCCATCAGTCTCTCAGTCAATGTGTGTGTGTCCCTGTCAGTCTCTCAGTCAATGTGTGTGTGTCTCCGTCAGTCTCTCAGTCAATGTGTGTGTGTGTGTGTGTGTGTGTGTGTGTGTGTGTGTGTGTGTGTCGGTCTCTCAGTCAGTGTGTGTGTGTGTGTCTCCGTTGGTCTCTCAATCAATGTGTGTGTGTGTGTCTCTCTGTCAGTCTCAGCCAATGTGTGTGTGTCTGTCGCTCTGTCAGTCTCTCAATCAATATGTGTGTGTGTGTCTCTGTCGGTCTCTCAGTCAATGTGTCTGTGTGTGTGTGTGTCTCTCTCTGTCAGTCTCTCAGTCAATGTGTGTGTGTGTCTCCGTTGGTTTCTCAGTCAATGTGTGTGTGTGTGTGTATCGCTGTCGGTCTCTCAGTCAATGTGTGTGTGTGTGTCTCTCTGTCAGTCTCTCAATCAATATGTGTGTGTGTGTGTGTGTGTCTCTCTGTCGGTTTCTCAGTCAGTGTGTGTGTGTCTCCGGCAGTCTCTCAGTCAATGTGTCTGTGTCTCTCTGTCGGTCTCTCAGTCAATGTGTGTGTGTGTGTGTGTGTGTGTGTGTGTGTGTGTCTCTGTTAGTGTGTGTGTGTGTGTCTCCGTCGGTCGCCCAGTCAAACTTAGTCAATGTGTGTGTTCTCCTGCCACACCGCCAGGCGTCTCCTTTATCTGCCTCCTGCAGAAGGAACAAAAGCAGCCATGCTGTCTGTCCTCCCTCTGCTCCTCACTCAAACCGTGCCAAGCTTGTGGTGGGTAGCCTACTCCCAGAGCCCCTGCCAGCGCCTCAGACATACTTTTGGGAAGGCTGGAGGCAGATTGAACCAAGCGTCCTGTTCATTGGCGGCCTGGAGAGGAGTGAGTATTTTGGGTCTTGCTGCTCTTTCGTTGTGCTGTGTGCTTCCTTATAAACATACCTTGATGCAACTGGAAGCCATGGCCACTCGTGTTTTAGCAGAAATATTATGGAATCTTCCCTTGGCAATGACAGTTGTGGACAGAGAACTGCTTAACTAGAGAGTCACCTGCTTACTCACAGATAGGATGTAGTCATTCAGAAAGATGACACATTATGCCTATAATGGAACATATGGCTTAACCACAGCTGGTACCATACCATGATCCTAATAGGGTGCTGGTGGGGAAAGATAAATCACACCATGATCCTAATAGGAAGCTGGTGGAGAAAGATAAATCATACCATGATTCTAATATGGTGCTGGTGGAGAAAAAGAAATCATACCATGACCCTAATATGGTGCTGGTGAGGAAATAGAAATCATACCATGACCCTAATAGGGTGCTGGTGGAGAAAGTGAAATCATACCATGACCCTAATATGGTGCTGGTGAGGAAAGAGAAATCATACCATGACCCTAATAGGGTGCTGGTGGAGAAAGTGAAATCATACCATGATCCTAATAGGGTGCTGGTGGAGAAAGAGAAATCATACCATGATCCTAATAGGAAGCTGGTGGAGAAAGAGAAATCATACCATGATTCTAATATGGTGCTGGTGGAGAAAGAGAAATCATACCATGACCCTAATATGGTGCTGGTGAGGAAATAGAAATCATACCATGACCCTAATAGGGTGCTGGTGGAGAAAGTGAAATCATACCATGACCCTAATATGGTGCTGGTGAGGAAAGATAAATCATACCATGACCCTAATAGGGTGCTGGTGGAGAAAGTGAAATCATACCATGATCCTAATAGGGTGCTGGTGGAGAAAGTGAAATCATACCATGATCCTAATAGGGTACTGGTGGAGAAAGAGAAATCATACCATGATCCTAATAGGGTGCTGGTGGGGAAAGAGAAATCATACCATGATCCTAATAGGATGCTGGTGGGGAAAGAGAAATCATACCATGATCCTAATAGGATGCTGGTGGGGAAAGAGAAATCATACCATGATCCTAATAGGGTGCAGGTGGAGAAAGAGAAATCATACTATGATCCTAATAGGGTGCAGGTGGAGAAAGCGAAATCATACCATGATCATAATAGGGTGCTGGTGGAGAAAGAGAAATCATACCATGATCCTAATAGGGTGCTGGTGGAGAAAGAGAAATCATACCATGATCCTAATAGGGTACTGGTGGAGAAAGAGAAATCATACCATGATCCTAATAGGGTGCTGGTGGAGAAAGAGAAATCATACCATGATCCTAATAGGGTGCTGGTGGAGAAAGAGAAATCATACCATGATCCTAATAGGGTGCTGGTGGAGAAAGAGAAATCATACCATGATCCTAATAGGGTGCTGGTGGGGAAAGAGAAATCATACCATGATCCTAATAGGAAGCTGGTGGAGAAAGAGAAATCATACCATGATTCTAAAATGGTGCTGGTGGTGAAAGAGAAATCATACCATGACCCTAATATGGTGCTGGTGAGAAAAGAGAAATCATACCATGACCCTAATAGGGTGCTGGTGGAGAAAGTGAAATCATACCATGATCCTAATAGGGTGCTGGTGGAGAAAGAGAAATCATACCATGATCCTAATAGGGTGCTGGTGGGGAAAGAGAAATCATACCATGATCCTAATAGGGTGCTGGTGGGGAAAGAGAAATCATACCATGATCCTAATAGGATGCTGGTGGGGAAAGAGAAATCATACCATGATCCTAATAGGGTGCAGGTGGAGAAAGAGAAATCATACCATGATCCTAATAGGATGCTGATGAGGAAAGTGAAATCATACCATGGTCATTTGAATGTGGGTTAAATTAAAAATAGCACAAGCAATCACAAATAATATCCTCTCTTTTTTTGCGAGTGTGTACATGTGTGCTTATTTTCTTCTTCCCAGGCAGCCAGAGGGAAGGTAAGAGATGCTGAGGAGGAGATGTCTTCTCCCTGAACACACTGACATGTACATGGATTCACTACCTCAGACAGCCACTGACAGAGATGGGAAAGCTGGCATGGAGATGTACAGAGAAGAAAATGACAGAGAGTGAGCAAGAGAGAGAGCAAGAGAGAGAGCAAGAGACAGACAGAGAGACAGAGAGAGACAGAGAGAGACAGAGACAGAGAGAGAGACAGAGAGAGAGAGAGACAGAGAGAGAGAGAGAGACAGAGAGAGAGAGAGAGAGAGAGAGAGAGAGAGAGAGAGAGAGAGAGAGAGAGGAAAGACAGAGAGAGAGAGAGACAGAGAGACAGAGAGAAAGAGAGACAGAGAGACAGAGAGAAAGAGACAGAGAGACAGAGAGAAAGAGACAGAGAGACAGAGAGACAGAGAGAAAGAGACAGAGAGACAGAGACAGAGAGAAAGAGACAGAGAGACAGAGACAGAGACAGAGAGACAGAGACACAGAGACACAGAGACAGAGGCAGAGACACAGAGACACAGAGACACAGAGACGCAGAGACACAGAGACACAGAGACGCAGAGACAGAGGCATAGACAGAGACAGAGAGAGACAGAGAGAGACAGAGAGACAGAGAGACAGAGACAGAGAGACAGAGAGACAGAGACAGAGAGACAGAGACACAGAGACAGAGGCAGAGACACAGAGACACAGAGACACAGAGACACAGAGACACAGAGACACAGAGACACAGAGACGCAGAGACAGAGGCATAGACAGAGACAGAGAGAGACAGAGAGAGACAGAGAGACAGAGAGACAGAGACAGAGAGACAGAGAGACAGACAGAGAGACAGAGACAGAGAGACAGACAGAGACAGAGAGACCGAGAGACAGAGAATAACAGTGAAAACAGTAAAGGACTCACAATGTTTCACCAGTACATGAGCAGCAGTATCCTGAACACTGATGGAAACAAAGGCGTAATCACTTTAGTTTTTAAAGCAATATCAGGCTACTGTCTCTTCTACTAAGTTGGCCCAAAGACAAACATCTCACCCAGCACATACAATTGAGTGTTTATTGAGGTAAAAGTGAAGTTCCTTTCATATCCTAAAGTACAAGTCATACTATATCCTCCTACAAAGACATGAAAACAGCAACTCCAAATCCCTAAAGAAACTTTATTTGTTTTCCTCCACAGGAAGAGAAAACATATCGTATTTATATACTTTACCCTCAAACTGTTCATTCACCAAATACATCAGAGGACAAATATAACCCAGGAGGGTTCACACAGCACTGACTATCCAAGGTAACACACGGCTGTAATCTGCTGCACTGTTTCTCATCTAAAATCCTAACATCACAATCCATCCAGCAGCAACAGAAACCACCGTCAGGTCAAATCCCCGACACAATACCGACAAGCCAAAATGCAGCGTCCAATGAAACAATTGTTAGGCGTATTACAAAGCAACGGCACCAATCAGTAATTAGCTCGATCTGGGGTTAGGCATGGGATGATGTAGTGAATGTCAGAAGTACTGCGCTGCATTGTGGGGAAGACAACAGAACAGAAGTGATCTACTGATGCCTCCCTGGCCTGTTTAACAGTCTGTCCCTAGCCCCCCCCCCCCAATGCAAATGACTGTCCAGTCTCCAGCCACAGCACAGACAGCAGCATTGATTCCTACACGGGGCACAGCAGCGACTACAGCTCGTTAGGACTGTGGTGAAGGCTCATTAACATGAGATGGATTGGATCCTGGGCTTGGAAAGGTGCCCTATTTAGTCTACCTACATCAGGGTTCCCCAACTGGTGTCCCGCAGGCTGTGGTTTTATTGTCCGACCCCCATGTTTTCAGAGCAGTGATATATCTTTTTTACATTGCTGGACATAAAGGTGTAGAAACATCAGGAATTCAGCTCCAAGTGATTTTCATTCAGGAAATGTGTTCCTAAGTATTCCCACGGATAATAGAGAGACACATACGATCGTATACAAATGTAAGCAGTTTGAAATGATTATGTTTTAGTCAAATATTATAATCTGTTTGGGATTATTATGGTTCATTTCCAGTCTGTATTTATTTTCGGGCCCCCCGACCAGCCGCTCAACGAAAAAAATTGCCTTCCGGCTACCTGACTTTCACACCCACAGCCAGATAGACTGTACTGTACATCATGATATGGACAAAACAGCAGCAGGTACAGTGGTACCCTGACTTGTATTTTTCATCGGGTTCATTTGCTTGCCTCCTCCACATCAAAAGGGATTACATTTTGATGTCAGTGAAATGTTAAGAAGCATTGAGGCGGGTTTACAGGGATGGAGCAACCAGGATTTACAGAGTCAGTGACAACCAATCTGAGCCCCGAGGCAGCCTGCCTGCCACCACACTTTGTGGGCTCTACAGTTGCTTGAGTCATTTTGTAAAATTCTCCATTCTGAGTAGCTGCAGGGGCTGCCTGCCACTCTCTCGGTGTCTATTGTTCCTGAGCTGAGATAAGACTGGCTCAGGATTAGAGGAGAGTGCACCCAGAGTTCAGCTCCTGTGAGAAGGCTGGGGTGGGACCAGGGAGCAGAGTGGAAGAGAGTAGGGGAGGAGAGGAGCAGAGAAGTAGCCGTGACTAAGAGCAGTGTGAAGGCCAGATGTGGTTTTGCTTGCTAATCTTTCCCTGTGATCGGCCAGTGGAGGACAGGCTGGATGATGACACGTGGACGTTGTGGTGATGAATAGCCACTCGACCCGCCCCCCCACCCCTGCTGGGGGTCAACAGCCCATTAGTGGTGACGGCTGGGTTTCCAGCAACAGACAGTCAGCCCCCCCCCCACCCCCCCCACCACCACAAAATAAAGAAACAGTGTGAGAGGGTGGGTGGGAGAGGTCTCTTCTAGCCCCAATCTCTAATGACTTCCTTTGACAATCATCTGCATCGTTCATAGCCAAATTAACCCAAACCCCAGCTGGACTCTAAATTGGATTCTCTCTCTCTCTAGTCTCTGGCTGTGGCCAGGAAATGGCTATTCTTTGGCAATTGGCAAATGAAATATCTTTCTCCTTATTGTACGTTAATCCAATAATCTCTGCCTCCAGCACAACAAAGCAGGGAGCAGTGGAGAAATCTGTGGGAGATTAAGCTTCATCACATCGGTACTGTGGCGAGCAGACAGACAGACAGAGACAGACGGAGAGAGTGTTGTCCTCCTCAGGCTGCCTGTCTCTCATTAGTGTTGAACCGTGGAAACGCTGCCACTCTTCACACTCTCACAATCACACACCCGCTGCTAGTACCCGTGGCAACAGGAGGAACGGAACCACGCCACCACCTTTCTTGTGGCAACAGAATAACGCTGACCTCCAGTCAGCTCTAATAATAGTTACCTCAGATATAATGGCCCATACACATCACGAGGAACTGAAAACAGCCCACTGCCACACCGCCATTCATGCCATTTCTGAATGCTATTTCTCATGTTATCACACTCATTGTCCACAACAACATTAGGACCGAATTGTAACAAATCAGAAAAGTAACACCAGTGTCTTGCTCATTAGGTCACACCGTAGCAACAAGTTTTAATGTTCATAACAGAGAACGAAAGAGAGCATTTCTGTTAGTTTCAGAGCTTTTTCTTCCGTTTTACCTACTGAACACAGCCCACTTCAACATTTAGTTCCACAATGAACCATCAGTGAAGCAGAAAACCCTGGAGGCAGATATAAACACAATGGTATTTGATCCCTCCCATTTATTGGAAAAGGCTTTTAGTAAACAACCAGTCAACAGTGAGACCTGTTTGCCAATACTTCCCCTGTAGATATAGGACATGGACGCCCCTCAGGGGAACATGCATTAACAGAGCTCTCTGACAATACAAATAGTTACACAGCCAGCCATTTAGCCAATGACCTCACTCTAGGCTGAGTCGACCTTCAGCAGGTCATTTAAATACTGTGCAGGTGGATTACCACGGTAAGCTTCTTGCTGTGTTTCCATCATGATGTGATCTCCTTTGCCCTTCCCTTTGGCGGAATCAAACAGAACATGACCGCCAACAACAGATGAAACAGTAAGATACAACAGTCTTTCTGGAGGTAGAGAAAGTGAATCCTGCTCTGTGTGTTCAGCCAGTCCTGTTCGACTCACACATAACCCCTGCTACACTTCTTTGGGTTCTGTATCGGTCTGTTCTAGATTATAGCTTTGGCACCTCTCCATCAACAGTGGACGATACCGCCTTCATCCTTATAACTGATACATAACACACTGCCAGTCAAATGCCTCTCCTTCCATGTTGTTATTTAGGCTGCTGACAAGGGCCTGTCTTTTAACTGGACCCAGTGGTGGTGGTGTTGTCCCCCTTCTGCTACCATTAGATCAGGCCTGGGGAGAGGATAGGGGGGGGTTGGGGAGCCAGGGCCCAGCTACTCATCTCAGCCCGGCCTGATTGCACCTGACAGAGGAGAAAGTCTCAATCAGGACTACAGTACACAGGTGATTCACTGGTCCGGTACATTTGTACCACCAAACACTCCGACAATCATAGAAGGCAGATAAGAGTGGTCCCAGCATAAATCAAATGATGCCACACAAGCAAGATAACGACATTGTAATCACAGAGGATAAGAAACTACAAGAAAATAACTGATGTTGATAATAATCAGAGAGCTTTAGGGCTTTTAGATTGCGTGGGGAAAATACATTCATCGGTTACTGTTGTGTAACTCCCTCCTGAGGAGCAAACCAAACAAAAACAATTAAAAAGGAGGAATAGGTTTTTCTTTTGAAAAGTAGTGAAAGCAATTCAGTACTTCCGACAGTCACTAATGAATGAATAAGATTTTGTTATTGTTCTCGTTGGTGAGAGACTAGAACACAGTGACTCAGTTTGTTTGTAAATCAGCTTGGGAATGGAGATTGAGAAGTGACGGTAGACTACAACTGAATTCAAAAAAAGAGCCGACAACATTGAGTAGACAACATGTCAGTCAAGTTCATAAAGGATGCCTACCCCCAGATGAACCTCCTTCCTCCGCCCACTTACATATTCACGCTATTTGCATATTGTTGGAATGAGAACATAAAAGAGAAATAATTTTCCTTAATGAGGAGACCACAAAGCAATAGTCAAGAAGAGTAAACAAAATGCTAATCGCTCCCGAGGGTTCTCCACGCACAGAATGGGCTCTTCTTGTAAACAAAAGTCATCAACCAACAAATACAAGGCAAGTCCTATGTAAATATGAACATTTAACCTGACATATACCCAATGAAATAGTATAGGCTAGACCTAATCCTTCACTATAGTGTTTTAGTTGGTGTGACATAATGCATGTTTGTATAGTTCAATATACATTATAAGTGCAGGAGCAGTCCAGAGGTAGTTGATTGATGGGCTTGAGTACTGTACAGTCCAAATGACAGGGATTATAACTAAACATTTGTCTTATTCCTCTGTGACCAGGGTCAAATCACTTCTTGTCACTGCTGCCGTGCCAATCTGAGCCCCAAATGGAAAAGTCGTTAGCATTAGCATATTTAATTCAGCAGCCCATTACGTCATAGCTCGGCTTGGAAATGGGATAAAGCAGAGCAGGTTTACATTCACGAAGGCACTGTTAATCCTTAGCATATTTGTTTTGTTTTTTAAATCCATTCTGTGACAGGATCTAATGTCAAAAAGCATAACATTATTCTAGCATCATAGAAATCCTACCAAGCTAACAGAGTGTAGAAGACTATAGTATTGTAACAGTTTGCCTGCCAGGCTATGTTAAACCCCATGTGTTTTACGATGCCGCTCTGCCTAGCTGGCTGGGCACCATGGCTGTGGCTGCAGCCTGCCACGTGGGTTTTCTCCTCCAGACTACAGCAGGAGGATGGAGCTCTGCATGGAGGAGAGCTCTGCCATTCATCAGCCACCACACCATTGACATTTATAGCCTAGCTCTCCAAAAAACACCTTGGTTGTAAGTATGGGCCATTTGGGTCGGGTGGACTCTGTTCTGTTCTGCTGGCACGTTGTTTTGGACAGGCAAGTGTCACTCCCCACACTAATTAACATCCCACATCCATTACCATCAGGCTTCTGAGTCACAGGGTGTTGAAACAACTCCCCCTTAAGAGGACCAATGAATCACAAACCAATAAAACAGAAACCCTATCAATAAACATGAACGATGCGGAGGGAATAACCTCCGTCTCATCCATGACTTACAATGCGGAAAGAACACTGACGGGGACGGGACGCAATCGATGTGGAGACGTAACGTCGACGATATCATGGCGGTTGTTCGTGATGCAATTCATGGGTAGGATCAGGTAGCGTCATGGGTCAGGACCCGTTCGCCGCATTGGAAGTCATCCTACTTCTGTACTCCGTCAGTAACACACACTTCCCTAACCTGTCTCTCTCAGCCGCTGCAGTTGTCACTGGGGTAAATATATGAATCTGTTAGAAAACTAACTCTCTGGAGAACGCTGACCTTACAAACTGAATCAGAATCGATCGTCTCATTGCGGTGTAAACCTGTCATTGTGACTGAACATGTAGAGTAGTCGGGGAGGAGAGCAGTAGTTGGAGCTGATCAGGAATGGACTGGAACTGCAGTCAACAATGGCGCAGAGACTAATCACAAGACTTTGGGAAAAGAGATGGTAAACTGACAGGAGTTATGTACCCAACCAGGTCTCTCTCTCTCCCACTGTATACACTGCATGTAGCAGCAGTACAATCATCCTGCATGTGGTTTGGCCCACTCCTTCACTTCAACAGGAATGTCTCCATCTGTGCCAAACTGCCTTTCACAAAATGTAGATAGAAGCAGAACCAAAAGAAAGACAGGATGAATAGAGTTTAGGTTGAGAGAGTACGGTGGTTGAGTAAGGGAATGCAGATTTTGATTGAAGCTGTCTGCTGCCTACGTCATGATACGAACAGCATACCACACGCCATGATACTACACACCCAGCATATTATTTCATAATAAAGTAACCCTAAACACACACACACACACACACACACACACACACACCTCAGATGATAAACCCTTCCATTAGAGAGTTCTATTTTAACAGACCATGCCATTTCCCTGTTGTCCCGACCTCAGAGAGGCAGGCTGAATCTGCTACTCACCGGGTATTCAGTGAATGAGAGGAGTGGCAGATGGAGGGGTGTTTTGGATTCCTCACCAGTAGGTCTGGGCATCTATTCTCAGCTGGCCAAGGTCCCGGTCAAACAACACCACTACAACCACACACACAGTTGGAAAGACAAACACACATACAAATCACACACACTTGCACAATCTTGGTGCACACACACATGCCCTCCTCATTTCTCCACCCACAGTGTGCCAGGGGTGGGCTGACAAGACCCATCCCGCTCAGAGCTGCTTACTAACACATTCTTCTAGCTGACGTCTCCCTCCCTCCCTCACTCATACTCTCTCGTTCATCTATTTTCTTTGGGGGATACAATGAATTCCATACTGGTAAAGTGCCAAAATATCTAAGATTCCTAAATCAGAGCAGAGTGGTATGTACAGTTGTGTTTCTAACTATTGACCCATGTAATCCTAACTATGTTCTCTCATTCCATAAATGAATAATGAGTAATGAGTAAACCACATTTCAGTGCGAGAAGGCCTTAAGTAGCTGAGAGGAAATAATTTGTTGATATAAATACAAGTAGTAGCAGAACACAGTACTAAGGAAGCTCTGTGTGCCAGGAAGCATGTGCTTTTGAATCATGGCGAGTATGTATGACAGTGAATGTGCTTACTAGAGTGCAGTTTTCACATGAAGGCTTAGGTGTGTGTGTGTGTGTGTGTGTGTGTGTGTGTGTGTGTAGAGTTGGTTGGGTCTCCAGTCCTGTGGGTGTGTAGATGAAAGACTCCACTGACTTCTTGCACTTCCTGCTGAGACACAGGAAGCTGCCAGATTCCTGTCAGGAAGGGGAGGAGCTAAACTCATGAATCCCAACTCAGATTCTCTCTCTCTCTGTATTCCAACAAAACCCCTGTCAAAAAAAATGGTTTCTTGCACCGGAGTGCACAGAGAAACTTTTTGTGAAACGGGTTAAACCTTTTACACAGTGTACCATCGGCATGAAATCTCAGAGGAGGTGCAGAGAGCCCTTGCCATCTGATTATCACGCTCCTTGTGTAATGACATTTTCCTCTCCTGTTGTCTGAATTCCTGTGGACACACGGCAAAGGATGTGGCCTCAGCAAACACAGTCGTAGCTGCTGAATGATGGCTGACCTTTCTCCCGGCAATATGTGAGACATGAAGCCTCAGGACAGATGAAAGGGAAGGACTAGAGTGGCAAATATCCCTGGAAGTATTGATGATTGGGCCAGCCAGGGCTTCTCCTGAACAATAGCACGGATCAAAAGATGTGTGGTTCAGGTCTGGGTCTATTCTTCTGTCTACATAAAGCGTGTTTTGTTCTTTTAAAAGAGTCTGGTCGGAATGGCTGTCTCGTTGGATTCTCGCTGCACATTAATAACCTTCAATAGCTATTCAGGGTCCATTTGAACAGAGCGAAGACTGAAAATCTGCCGTCCCCTCTGGGTGAAGCACTGATACACTCACCGATACACTCACATGGGCCATGTAATGCAAACAGGGCAATTCAATTACGGCAAAGGCATTTGATCACTCTGAACGAAGAGGTTTGCTCGGTTTAAAAGGCTAATTTATCACCATCAAGGACTGTCCTATGCAAATGGGGGAATTAGGTATCCTGACTGTTTCCAAGAGGTGACACATCACAGCTTCCTCGAAATATGAGTCATTAAGCTGATTAGAAACTCCCTCGAGAAGGAGTCATGCATCATAAGAGAACACAGTTTACTTCTACTTTTTACTGTTTACTCATTGAGCAGGACCAAGAGGGTTAGCAATGACCTTCACATCATCTTAGATCATGTGGTCTCATGACTGAAAGAAGGAGAAGTCTATCTACATTTCCTTTTCAATCCAGCTCTAAGAATCATTTCAGATTCATCACAACTGTTCGGTCAACGTACCAAGACAAAAAAAGGAAGAATCGTGTTTGGTCTACACTCCAGATTCAATTTGCACTGATGGAGACAGTACCAGTAGACAGAAGGACGGGAGAAGAGAGAAAGAGAGTCAGAGAGAAAGGGGAGGGAGGGTTAGAGAAAGAGTCACAGAGAGAGGGAGAAGGAGAGAGAGCAGCCTTCCATATTGAGCAGTCCTCTGCCAATTGAGCCACTGGCTCCCATCCTGGACTGTGACCCTCCACTGCTCTCAACAGCTCACAGGGTGATCTTGGGTAATTTGGTTGCTTGTTTGGATAATCCATCATCTGCCACACTGTGGGCTCTCATACCAAACACCAAACCAAACCATATGAGGGCAGATTACAATGAAGCTGATTCAAAACAGACAGAAATAACAGAAGAACATTCATCTGGGGGAAAACAATTATATGAACACAGAAGGTTTAGAGTCTTAGCTACAAGACACTTAATGAGAACTAGGCCTCATACATTATGTAATAGCTGTAACGTTTAAATAAAGTCATAAGTGAGCTCCTGTTATGAGACTGGCGTATCTGCTTAATAGGCTTCTTTAACCATGTCATTACATCAGTATAGGACATGTGTATCGGTGTGATCCAACAGCTGCTCTTTCTCTCTTTATGCTGTATGTGTAGGCCAATAACACACTTTTACAAGAAGCATGTCACATAGTTAAAGAAGGGAAGTCTATATGAAGATCTCTCTCTCTCTGGTACAACTCTTTACAACCTGCCGTCACTCAGTGAGTCAGTCAACCGCTGCTAATTTCACAACCTGCTAAAGTGCCAATTAAATGTGTATAACATTATCGCTAAATATAGAAGGTGCACTCACTGGAGCTGCTCTTCTTCCATCTGATAAAAATGACAATTACGCTTGTGGGTTTCCTGTGACAGGAAGACATGGCTGCCTGCCAGGATGGAATCACCAGTGAAGGGAGTGATACCCTGGTATTGTTAGCTGCTTTCGCTGATGTCCCTGTCCTTCAATTCCCAGTCCACATTAACACGTCCTCTCCCACAGGGTTTATGGAGCAGTATGGAACGCGCGCGCACGCACAGGTCCAATGCAAGCTCCCTAAAATAATATTTGGGAACACGCTGCAGAATTGCAGGAAGTCAAACATTGGCTGGGGAGTTGAAAATGTAGTGTGTGAGTTAAGTGAAGTAGTGCGCCGCAGTATCACTTCTGAAACAGAGAGAGCTTTGATCCCGTCATTTGCCCACCGGTCTACGGACCGTAGACAATTAACACAGCATGTCCCTTGGGGCGGCAGAGTAGCCTAGGGGTTAGAGCATTGGACTAGTAACCGGAAGGTTGCAAGTTCAAATCCCCGAGCTGACAAGGTACAAATCTGTCGTTCTGCCCCTGAACAGGCACTGTTCCTAGGCCGTCATTGACAATAAAAATGTGTTCTTAACATATTTTTAAAATCATCAAACATTACCTTCATCCTTTGATGACATAACAACGGCTTCAAACTTCAAACTCCTGATGATCAGGAGAAAAACCAGAGGAATTAGTCAGAGCAGTTTAATGGAACTAAGTATGTACAATGAGTTTAGAATAGATATGTTGGCTCAATAAAAGAGGGTAGCTAAGCCACCTGGCCAAACCCAGTCATTTGTCTCTTCTATTGCAAAGGTCAACTCAGCGAGCTCACCACATGTGAAAATCCATCTCAAACTTCCCCCTCTGCAATTCATCAGTCTTAGATCATGAATCATACCTTTAATTTATTGCTTGTTTATGCCCGGGGTCAGTTATACCAGTCACATGGGAACTATTGGATTTTTGTAAGTGACCTTTAGGAATTGAGGAAATAAAGTTGGGATTCAGAATAACCTTGTGGGAGTGCAAATGAAGGCAAGGACTGAAAGATCAAGGATAGGAGGGGGTCTGTGTGAGAGGGAGAGAGTCTATAGGTAAGAGCAGACGTCCACCAGGCAGCTTTCATCTTCCCAAGACTACGTGACGGGACCCATTTCACACACAGACAGAGAGGTGAAGCACACACTTACAGTTCATAATGCTATACATGAGGTCCTCCCTACCTCTCCTCTATTGTGTTCCATTCTATACACTCTGTGGCTGAGAGCACGCTTTTCCTGGGAAGTGTGCTTTCAAAGAAGGCTTTGAAGTGTTCTTGAAATTCGCCATGAGAGGGCAGGGGAGGTACAGTATTGTCTAAAAGA